>NC_139995.1:40665928-41048428 GCF_964263955.1 Coregonus lavaretus
TTTGTATTTTTCCATTTATGAGAGTTATAGAAACGTATGTGATTTTACCCGTTTCTCACAACTTCAGATTTTCAGGCAGCTATAGAAAGAAAATAGCAAAAAAAGAAAGAAAAAATAAGATATACTGTATATATATTTAATGTGGCTGTTTTGTCTGCCATTTAAGTGTTGGCAGCAGTAGACACCATGTTTATATTGGAAAAGGCAACACATTTAAGTAGTGGCACATCTAAGTTGATCATGTTGTGAAATGGAAGTTGTTTTCTGTTGGTTTTAAGCAAACTTGTCCAACCAAAATATAGGATATATTTGTTGTCTTAAGGGGGGAATTTGTTTCAGGCTTTGGTTTTTCCATTTATATTTCGAGGTTAGCACGTTCGCACGTGGGGCGTACAGATTGGTGTCACCTCGTTAGTCAGTATGTGTTACACCTGTGCTAGCTTGTCCATCTCGTTAGTCGGAAGGTGTTTCACCTGTGCTGGCCAATGCTGTGTCTGGCCCAATGCTCCAGTTGTCTTGAGAGATGTGGAGAGTTAACACCTTTAGTTGGCTCTCCTTATTTGATGGTGGGTGTCTTTTAGGTCCCAGTTGTTGTTGCTAGTCAACTTTCAGTGGACACCCCCATGAGTGTCTTTCAGAACCCCTCCTAAAACCCCATCTGTTTCATTTTGGTTGTTGTCAGTGAATCTTTGTTAGTTTCCCCTTCTGTTTTTTGTTTTCTTGCTAGGGAACGTAACAGAGCTAGTAATGTATTCATATGTATCATTTACAAATGAGCTATGACATAGCTAATGAATATATAGCACAACTTTGAATTTCCCCATCTCAAAATCGAATTGTTTTGACCTTTTTGATTTTTTTACAGAGTGATCTCCTGTGACGAGGTGTGAAAGAAGGAGTCAGGCGCAGGAGGTAAAATACCGAAGTCCAGAGTTTAAACCGTTTGCATAAATCAAACGTCCCAAGCGACAAACGAAACTGTACAAGGGAAAACATCCACTGAGCTACACGCTCTCACAACAAAACAATCACTCACAAAGACAAGGGGAACAGAGGGAACACTTATACACATACTAATTAGGGGAATGAGCACCAGGTGTGTGTGATTGACAAGACATGACGAGTGGAGTGATGAGAATGGGATTGGCAGTAGCTAGTACTCCGATGACGACGAACGCCGAAGCCTGCCCGAACCAGGAGGGGGGACACCTCGGTGGAAGTCGTGACAGTACCCCCGCCCCCCCGACGCGCGGCTCCAGCAGTGCGTCGACCCCGGCCTCGGGGACGACCAGGAGGACGTGGAGCAGGGCGAGTCGGATGGCAACGGTGGAAATCCCTCAACAGGGAGGGATCGAGGAAGTCCCGCCTTGGGACCCAGCACCGTTCCTCCGGACCGTACCCCTCCCACTCCGTGAGATACTGAAGGCCCCCCACCCAACGCCTCGAATCCAGGATGGAACGGGCCGAGTACGCCGGGGCCCGCTCAATGTCCAGAGGAGGTGGAGGAACCTCCCGTACCTCAGACTCCTGGAGCGGACCAGCTACCACCGGCCTGAGGAGAGACACAAGAAACAAGGGGTTAATACGATAATCAGGGGGGAGTAACAACCTGTATGTCACCTCGTTTATTCTCCTCAGGACTTTAAACGGCCCCACAAACCGCGGGCTCAGCTTCCGGCAGGGCAGGCGGAGGGGCAGATTCCGGGTCGGGAGCCAGACCCGATCCCCCGGTACGAACACCGGGGCCTCCCTGCGGTGGCGGTCAGCATTGGCCTTCTGACGACGCACGGTGCGCTGGAGCGAACGTGGGCAGAATCCAAAGTCTCCTCCGCGCGTCGAAACCAGTCATACACCACGGGAGCCTCAGTCTGGCTCTGATGCCACGGTGCCAGGACCGGTTGGTACCCCAAAACACATTGGAAGGGTGTTAGGTTAGTACAGGTGTGGCGGAGAGAGTTCTGAGCATATTCTGCCCATGGCAGGAACACCGACCACTCCCCCGGCCGGTCCTGACAGTAGGTCCGCAGGAACCTACCCACATCTTGATTCACCCTTTCCACGCGGCCATTGCTCTCAGGGTGAAAACCAGAGGTCTGTCACGGTTTCGGCCGAGGCTGCTCCTCCTCCTTGCTCGGGCAGGCTTCGGCGGTCGTCGTCCCCGGAGTACTAGCTGCCACCGTTGTATGTTTCGATGTTCGTTTGGTTTTGTCTAGTTGTTGTACACCTGTTCCCTGTTAGTGTGATTATGTACCCTTTATATGTTCCATTAGTTTGTCATGTGTTGTGTGTAATTGTTTTCACCTGTCAGTTGGTGCAGTGCTGTTTGCCAGTCGCTCATTTTGTACCGTCGCACTGTTGTTTTGTGCGCAGTCGGTTTTGGAGTGTTTTACACCCTGTGGCGTTTTGTTCGCCTCCGGGTTGGTTAGACCCGTTTTGTTATTTTGGTTAATGCAAGTAAAGTCTGGTTTGACTTAGCTCCTGTGTCCTGCATTTGATTCACACCACATCCGCATCAGAGTTCGCGACAGAATTACACACCTTAAGATGGAATCAGCAGGAGCAACAGCAGCACCTGAGTCGCTGGAGGAGCACGTCCGCGGCCAGGATGACCAGATCCGACAACTGGGGACCGCTCTGCAGGACGTCATCAACACCCTGCACCGATGGGAGTCCAGAGGGGTACCCACACCCCCACCTACCTTACCACCACCATCGGGCGGTCCGCCCGTCCCAGGCCCGGAACCCAGTGGGATTAGGCTCTCGCTCCCGAGGGCGTATGACGGCACAGCTGCCGGGTGTCAGGGGTTCCTCCTGCAGGTGGAGCTCTACCTGGCCACTGTACACCCGGTGCCCTCGGGACACGAGAGCGTTTCCACCCTCATCTCCTGTCTCACGGGCAAGGCGTTGGAATGGGCCAACGCCGAGTGGAGGAGGATAGACGCCACCACCATCTCCTACGCGGAGTTCTCCCGTCGCTTCAAGGCCGTGTTCGACCATCCACCTGAGGGCAAAGCGGCGGGGGAGCGTCTATACTACCTCCGACAGGGGAGGAGGAGCGCACAGGCGTTCTCACTGGAGTTCCGGACTCTAGCGGCAGATGCAGGGTGGAATGAACGGGCCCTCATCGATCATTTTCGATGTAGCCTACGGGAGGACGTTCAGCGTGAGTTGGCCTGCAGGGACACCAATTTCACCTTCGACCAGTTGGTCGACATGTCCATCCGTCTGGACACCCTGCTGGCCACCCGTGGAAGTCCCGAGTGGGGTCCGTCCATTACATCCTCCAGCACCTCCGAGCCGAGCCCTATGGAGCTCAGGGGTGCTGGCGCTAGAGAGAGGAGGAAAAGGAGCCCGAGGGGGGCTGTCCCCTGCACCAATTGCGGCCGTGGAGGGCACACTGCGGCCAGGTGCTGGGGAGGGTCTCCAGGAGGAGGGGACAACAGGCCACGCACTGGGGAGCATTCCCAGGTGAGTAGACGCCCCACTTACCCAGAGCTCTCTGTTGTGCACTTTTGTATACCTGTTAGTTTTCCACAGGTTGCACCTCATTCCCAGCATAAGGCGCTAGTAGATTCAGGCGCAGCTGGGAATTTTGTTGACCGGAAGTTTTGTTTAGATTTAGGGATTCCCCTCCTGCCTGTTGACGATCCTTTTCCTGTTCATGCTTTAGATAGCCGCCCGTTGGGGTCGGGGTTGATTAGGGAAGTCACAGCACCACTTAGGATGTGTACGGAGGGGGGTCATGAGGAGACTATTCAGCTATATCTGATCGACTCCCCCGCGTACCCGGTGGTGCTGGGAATTCCCTGGTTAAGTACCCATAACCCTGCCATTTCGTGGCAACAGAGAGCTCTCAAGGAGTGGTCTGCTCAGTGTGAGGGGCGATGTCTGGGTGTTTCCGTGGGGGCGACCTCGGTGGAAAGTCCAAACCAAGTGCCCGCATTGCACATTCCACCTGAATATGGGGATTTGGCACTTGTGTTCAGTAAAGCGAGGGCGACGCAGCTGCCTCCTCACAGAGAGGGGGATTGTGCGATAGACCTCCAGGTAGGAGCAGCGCTCCCACGGAGCCACGTGTATCCCTTGTCTCAAGAGGAGAGAAAGGCTATGGAGACTTACATAGCCGAATCCTTGAGACAGGGATACATACGGCCCTCCACTTCCCCTGCGTCCTCGAGCTTCTTTTTTGTGAAGAAAAAAGATGGAGGGTTGCGCCCGTGCATTGATTACCGTGGTATCAATCAGATTACTGTGAAGTACAGTTATCCACTCCCTCTGATTGCGACCATGACGGAGTCATTGCACGGAGCGCGGTTTTTCACAAAACTGGATCTCAGGAGCGCGTATAACTTGGTGCGCATTAGGGAGGGCGACGAATGGAAAACAGCATTTAGTACAACTTCGGGTCATTACGAGTATCTCGTCATGCCATACGGGTTGATGAATGCTCCGTCAGTCTTCCAATCCTTCGTGGATGAGATCTTCCGGGATATGCAGGGGCAAGGGGTGGTCGTGTACATTGATGACATTCTAGTGTACTCTTCTACCCGAGCCGAGCATGTAGCCCTGGTGCGTCGTGTATTGAGGAGGCTGTTGGAGCACGACCTGTATGTCAAGGCAGAGAAATGTCTGTTTTTTCAGGAGTCGGTCTCCTTTTTGGGTTATCGGTTGTCCGCGTCAGGGGTGAAGATGGAGGTGGACCGTGTGTCAGCCGTGCGTAATTGGCAAACCCCAACCACTGTTAAAGAGGTGCAGCAGTTCTTGGGCTTTGCGAATTACTACCGGAGGTTTATCCGGGTTTTTGGACAGGTGGCAGCTCCCATAACGTCCCTTCTGAAGGGTAGTCCGGTGCGCCTGCAGTGGTCAGCTGAGGCGGACAGGGCTTTTGGGAAACTGAAGGACCTGTTTACTTCCGCTCCGGTGCTGGCGCATCCGGATCCCGCCTTACCCTTTCAGGTTGAGGTGGACGCGTCTGAGGCCGGTATAGGGGCCGTTCTCTCTCAACGGTCCGGCACGCCACCTAAACTCCGCCCCTGTGCTTTCTACTCTAAAAAGCTCAGCCCGGCGGAGCGAAATTATGACGTCGGGGACAGGGAGCTGTTAGCTGTGGTACAGGCCCTTAAGGTGTGGAGGCATTGGCTTGAGGGGGCTCAACACCCTTTCCTCATTTTGACTGACCATCGGAACCTGGAGTACATCCGGGCAGCTAGGAGACTGAACCCTCGCCAGGCTCGGTGGAACATGTTTCTAGCCAGGTTCGTATTTAAGATCACGTACATCCCTGGGTCCCAGAACAGTAAGGCAGACGTATGACACAGAGGAGAGGTCCGTTGAGCCTACTCCCATACTACCGGCGTCTTGTCTAGTGGCACCGGTTGTGTGGGAGGTCGATGCTGAAATCGAGCGGGCGTTGCGTGTCGACCCTAGCCCTCCACAGTGTCCTGTGGGTCGGACGTACGTTCCGCTCGAGGTTCGGGATCGACTCATTTACTGGGCTCACACGTCACCCTCCTCTGGACATCCGGGTATTGGCCGGACAGTGCACTGTCTTAGCACTAAGTACTGGTGGCCAACGTTAGCCAGGGATGTGAGGGTTTATGTCTCCTCCTGCTCGGTGTGCGCCCAGTGTAAGGCGCCCAGACACTTGCCCAGGGGTAAGTTACAACCCCTGCCCGTTCCACAACGACCCTGGTACCACCTCTCGGTGGATTTTGTGACAGACCTTCCCCACTCTCAGGGGAATACCACCATCCTGGTCGTTGTGGACCGGTTCTCTAAGGCCTGTCGTCTCCTCCCTATGTCGGGTCTTCCTACTGCCCTACAGACCGCTGAGGCACTATTTACCCACGTCTTCCGGCATTACGGGGTACCCGAGGATATAGTGTCTGATCGAGGCCCCCAGTTCACCTCCCGAGTCTGGAGAGCGTTCATGGAGCGTTTGGGGGTCTCGGTGAGCCTTACCTCGGGGTACCACCCGGAGAGCAATGGGCAGGTAGAACGAGTGAACCAGGATGTGGGTAGGTTTCTGAGGTCGTATTGCCAGGACCGGCCGGAGGAGTGGGCTAGGTACATTCCCTGGGCAGAGATGGCCCAAAACTCTCTCCGCCACTCCTCCACCAACCTAACCCCTTTCCAATGTGTGTTAGGGTACCAGCCGGTTCTGGCACCATGGCAGCAGAGCCAGATCGAGGCCCCTGCGGTGGATGAGTGGGTGATGCGCTCGGAGGAGACGTGGAACGCTGCACACGTCCATCTGCAGCGGGCCATCCGTCGACACAAGGCGAGCGCCGATCTCCACCGCAGTGAGGGGCCGGTGTACGCACCTGGAGATCGAGTCTGGCTCTCGACCAGAAACCTGCCCCTCCGCCTGCCCTGCCGGAAGCTGGGTCGGCGGTTTGTGGGGCCTTTTAAAGTCCTGAGAAGATTGAACGAGGTGTGTTATAGGTTACAACTGCCTATTGAGTATAAGAATATTAACCCCTCGTTCCATGTGTCTCTTCTCAGGCCGGTGGTAGCTGGTCCACTCCAGGAAGGTGAGATAGGAGAGACTCCTCCGCTGGACATCGAGGGGGCTCCGGCGTACACTGTTCGGTCCATCTTGGACTCGAGACGTCGGATGGGGGGTCTCCAGTATCTCGTGGAGTGGGAGGGGTACGGCCCGGAGGAACGGTGCTGGGTGCCGCGGAGGGACATCCTAGACCCGTCTCTCCTGTCGGAGTTCCACCAGGGGCACCCCGCGCGCCCGGCTCCGCGTCCTCCTGGTCGTCCCCGAGGCCGGGGTCAAGGGGGGGGGGGGGTACTGTCACGGTTTCGGCCGAGGAGTACTAGCTGCCACCGTTGTATGTTTCGATGTTCGTTTGGTTTTGTCTAGTTGTTGTACACCTGTTCCCTGTTAGTGTGATTATGTACCCTTTATATGTTCCATTAGTTTGTCATGTGTTGTGTGTAATTGTTTTCACCTGTCGGTTGGTGCAGTGCTGTTTGCCAGTCGCTCATTTTGTACCGTCGCACTGTTGTTTTGTGCGCAGTCGGTTTTGGAGTGTTTTACGCACTGTGGCGTATTGTTCGCCTCCGGGTTGGTTAGACCCGTTTTGTTATTTTGGTTTATGCAAGTAAAGTCTGGTTTGACGTAGCTCCTGTGTCCTGCATTTGATTCACACCACATCCGCATCAGAGTTCGCGACAAGGTCAGGCTGACCGAGACCCCCAGACGTTACATGAACGCCTTCCAGACTCTAGACGTGAACTGGGGACCTCGGTCGGACACTATATCCTCTGGTAGTCCGTAGTGCCGGAAGACGTGAGTAAACAGAGCCTCCGCAGTTTGTAGGGTCGTGGGGAGACTGGGCAGAGGAAGGAGGCGGCAGGACTTTGAAAAGCGGTCCACAACGACCAGGATCGTGGTGTTACCTTGGGAGGGGGGAAGATCAGTGAATAAATCAATACTCAGGTGAGACCATGGTCGTTGTGGAACTGGTAAATGTTGTAGCTTACCCGCTGGGAAGTGCCTAGGTGCCTTACTCTGGGCGCACACTGAGCATGAGGAAACATACACCCTCACGTCCTTAGCCAAGGTAGGCCACCAGTACTTCTCGGTTAGGCAGCGCATTGTACGACCGATACCTGGATGACCAGAGGAGTGTGACGTGTGTGCCCAGTAGATCGGACGATCACGGATAAGCGCAGGCACATACTGCAGCCCAGCTGGACACTGCGGTGGAGATGGATCTGTGCGTAATGCCTGCGCTATATCTGCGTCCATCGCCCATACTACCGGCGCCACAATACATGAGGCCGGGAGTATGGGGGTGTTGTCTCTGGGCCTCTCCTCTGTGTCATACAGCGAGGACAGTGCGTCTGCCTTCACGTTCTTCGTACCCGGAATGTATGAGAGTGTGAAATCAAGCCGGGTGAAGAAGAGGGCCCACCTGGCCTGGCGAGGATTCAGCCTCCTCATGCCCGAATGTACTCCAGGTTACGGTGGTCTGTCCAGACGAGGAAAGGGTGTTTCGCCCCTTCGAGCCAATGTCTCCACACCGTCAAAGCTCGGACAACAGCCAACAGCTCCCGATCACCAACGCCGTAGTTCTGCTCCGCCGAGCTGAGCTTCTTAGAAAAGAAGGCACAGGGGTGGAGCTTGGGTGGCGTGCCCGAGCGTTGGGATAAGACAGCTCCTATCCCTACCTCGGACGCATCCACCTCCACTACGAACGGTAGTGATGGATCGGGGTGAGCCAGTACCGGGGCTGAGGTGAACAGACCCCACAATGTACTGAATGCCAAATCAGCCTCAGCAGACCAGCGGAGCCGGGACGGCCCACCCTTCAACAGGAGGTAATGGGAGCTGCGACCTTGCCAAAACCCTGAATAAACCTTTGATAGTAGTTGGCAAAGCCAAGGAAGCGCGGCACCTCGTTTACCGTGGTTGGAGTCTGCCAATTACGCACGGCTTCAATGCGGTCTCCCTCGATCTCCACACCTGTGGTGGTAATGCGATATCCGAGGAAGGAGATTGACTGCTGGAAAAACTCACACTTCTCTGCCTTGGCATAAAGATCATTTTCCAGCAGTCGGACCAGTACTTTGCAAAGCAGGGACACATGCTCAGCGCGCATAGCGGAATACACCAGGATGTCATCGATGTAGACCACCACACCACGACCAATCATGTCCCGAAACACCTCGTTCACAAAAGACTGGAAAACGGATGGAGCATTCATCAAACCGTAGGGCATCACCAGGTATTCATAATGCCCCGAGGTTGTGCTGAATGCTGTTCTCCACTCATCCCCTTCCCGAATATGCACCAGGTTGTAGGCACTCCTGAGGCCTAATTTGGTGAAAAAACGGGCCCCATGCATTGACTCAATCACTGAAGGAATGAGGGGAAGAGGATAACTAAATCGTACCGTCACATTATTCAGTGGTCGATAATCAATGCACGGGCGTAAACCGCCAACTTTCTTTTTCACAAACAAGAAACTTGAGGAGGCAGGTGAAGTGGAGGGACGTATATACCCCTGGCGCAGGGACTCGGTGACATATATTTCCATAGCCTCCGTTTCAGCCTGCGACAGGGGATACACATGACTCCTGGGAGGTACAGCGTCTACCCGAAGGTTTATCGTGCAATCCCCCTCCCGATGAGGTGGTAATTTAGTCGCTTGAGTCTTGGAAAACGCGAGCGCCAGATCATTGTATTCGGGGGGAATGCCCACGGTGGGGGTACCGTCTAGACTTTCCACCGTGGTCACACCAACGGAAACATCTAGACACCTACCCGGACACTCACGCGACCACCCCGTAAGAACCCTCTGCGGCCATGAGAAATTGGGGTTGTGAAGGGCTAACCACGGGATACCCAAGACTACAGGGTAAGCAGGAGACTCAATAATCATAAAGGTGATCTGCTCAACATGTGTCTCCTGCGTAATCATGGTGACTGGTACAGTAACTTCCTTAACCAACCCGGACCCTAATGGTCGACTATCTAGTGCTCTGATGGGGAGTGGAATAGTTAGGGGAACCAATTAAATGCCTTGACGGTGTGCAAATGCCCTGTCCATAAAATTCCCAGCTGCGCCTGAATCGACTAGCGCCTTACACTGGGAACCTACCAAGTGATCTGGAAAGGAGATAGATAAAGTACAGTGCGCCGCAAAGGGCTCTGAACACATTTGGGTGTTCGTTACCTGGGGTGATGCGTGAGTACCCTGCTTACCGCCTCCAGACCCAAAAGAACGTTGACTGCGACAACTCCATCTGCTCGGGGTCAGAGTCATCCGGAGTGGGAATGGGCAGACCCCTACCAGGACGTCCTCTGGCTGCTAGCAGATTGTCCAGCCGGATGGCCATGTCCACCAGTTGGGAGAACGATAGCATGGCATCCCGGCAGGCTAGCTCCCGTCGGACGTCCTCCATTAGGTGGCACCGGAAATGGTCTATCAGGGCCCACTCGTTCCACCCGGACCCCGCTGCCAGCGTCCGGAACTCCAGCGCGTAGTCCTGAGCGGTCCTCATCCCCTGCCTCAGATGAACCAGTCGTTTGCCTCTCGACCCTCAGGCGGGTGATCAAAAACGGCCCGAAGAAGCGTAGTTCTCCAACGTGGTATTTCCCTCGTTCCATACCGCGTTGACCCACTCCAGGGCTCTCCCACAAAGGCAGGAAATGAGGATGGATACCTTCTTCCGCTCCCGGGGCTCCGGTCTGATGCTGGAGAAATACAACTCCAGTTGGAGTAGGAATCCCTTACATCGCGCTGCAGTCCCATCAAATGCCGGTGGCCGGGATATCTGGATCCCTCCAGGGGCAGGGGTTTAGGTGGCAGGATCCGGTTGACCAGCTGGTCTCGATAGATCAGATCCTCTCCTCTCCAGGCGTTCTACAACCTGTAGAACCCGATCCATCGCTTCCCCCAAGCTGGCCAACATCGAGGAATGCTCCTGGACCCTTGCCACAACTCCAGGCATGCGGTCTTCTCCTGCTGACTCCATATCAGATCAGGTGAGGGATTCTGTGACGAGGTGTGAAAGAAGGACTCAGGCGCAGGAGGTAAAATACCGAAGTCCAGAGTTTAATCCGTTTGCATAAATCAAACGCCCCAAGCGTCAAACGAAACTGTACAAGGGAAAACATCCACCTTGGCAATAACACAGTGTAATGTAGCTCAACCGAGCTACACGCTCTCACAACAAAACAATCACTCACAAAGACAAGGGGAACAGAGGGAACACTTATACACATACTAATTAGGGGAATGAGCACCAGGTGTGTGTGATTGACAAGACATGACAAGTGGAGTGATGAGAATGAGATCGGCAGTAGCTAGCACTCCGGTGACGATGAACGCCGAAGCCTGCCCGAACCAGGAGGGGGGGCAGCCTCGGCAGAAGTCGTGACATCTCCTCTCGCTTTGGCCATTCAGTGCGCCTCGCAAAAGTGATTGCTGTCCTCGTTATGAAATTATCAACTTTACGCTGTATATCTATAAATGACCATTTACACTGATCGTTTAAAGCAAAACTACCAAACATATTGCTGCTGATGAACCTAAACAATCCAAATAAAATGTATTGTAAGCCCCGTTCAGCAGGTATAGCCAGATGAGAGTTGTCTCCATTAGCTTACTTTTATTTCGGTAAAACACCATTTTCAACAGTGCATAGATAACAATAACCTTACAAATGACATAAGTTGTCACTCAACTAATAAAGCCTTTTAGCATTTAAATGCTTCAGGTTCTTCACAGATGTGCAAGATCAAAAACAGACCGCCCACCTCGTGTTGGTCAGCTCACGAAGCTGGGCACAGTGCGCAGTTTGACCAGGCTACTGATATTGCCTGGGGTTGTTTGGCATGCAAAATGACTTGTAGATCAATGACTGTCAACACAGTTACATGCAGTTCGACACCGAAGGAGAGAACGCATTAGTTGTCACAAAATTGTTGGCTCAGCGCCGGAGAAGATGGCTGCCATTTTACAGCCCTCTAACCAATTGTACTATTATGTGTTTTTCCGCGTTATTTGTAATTTATTTTGTACATAATGTTTCTGCCATCGTCTCTTATAACCAAAAAGAGCTTCTGGATATCAGGACAGCGATTACTCACCTCGTATTGGACGAAGATTTTTTCTTCAATGAGGCGGCCGCAAAGGACATCATACAGACACCCGACAAGGCCCAAATCCCCGTCATTCGCGTGAGGAAGAGACGGAGATATCGTGGACGTAGATCGGGGTGCCTTGTAAGGATCCGACGGCGAGCAAGTAAACTGCCTCTTCCATCAATCCTATTAGCCAACGTTCAATCATTTGAAAATAAATTGGATGACCTAAGATTACGGTTATCCTACCAACGGGACATTAAAAACTGTAATATCTTATGTTTCACCGAGTCGTGGCTGAACGACGACATGGATAACATACAGCTAGTGGTCTATACGCTACATCGGCAGGATAGAACGGCTGACTCCGGTAAGACAAGGGGTGGCGGTCTGTGTATATTTGTAAACAACAGCTGGTGCACAAAATCAAATACTAAGGAAGTCTCGAGGTTTTGCTCGCCTGAGGTAGAGAATCTTATGATAAGCTGTAGACCACACTATTTACCAAGAGAGTTTTCATCTATATTTTTCATAGCTGTCTATTTACCACCACAAACCAATGCTGGCATTAAGATTGCACTGAATGAGTTGTACAAGGCCATAAATCAACAGGAAAACGCTCATCCAGATGCAGCGCTCCTAGTGGCCGGGGACTTTAATGCAGGGAAACTTAAATCCGTTCTACCTAATTTCTACCAGCATGTTAAATGTTCAACCAGAGGAAAAAAAACTTTAGACCACATATACTCCACACACAGAGACGCATACAAAGCTCTCCCTCGCCCTCCATTTGGCAAATCTGACCATAACTCTATCCTCCTGATTCCTGCTTATAAGCAAAAACTAAAGCAGGAAGCACCAGTGACTCGGTTAATAAAAAAATGGTCAGATGACGCAGATGCTAAGCTACAGGACTGTTTTGCTAGCACAGACTGGAACATGTTCCGGGATTCTTCAGACAGCATTGAGGAGTACACCACATCAGTCACTGGCTTCATCAATAAGTGCATCGATGATGTCGTCCCCACAGTGACCGTACGTACATACCCCAACCAGAAGCCATGGATTACAGGAAACATCCGCACTGAGCTAAAGGGTAGAGCTGCCGCTTTCAAGGAACGGGACTCTAACCCGGACGCTTATAAGAAATCCCGCTATGCCCTCCGACGAACCATCAAACAGGCAAAGAGTCAATACAGGACTAAGATTGAATCGTACTACACTGGCTCTGACGCTCGTCGGATGTGGCAGGGCTTGAAAACTATTACAGACTACAAAGGGAAGCACATCCGCGAGCTGCCCAGTGACACAAGCTTACCAGACGAGCTAAACCACTTCTATGCTCGCTTCGAGGCAAGCAACACTGAAGCATGCATGAGAGCACCAGCTGTTCTGGATGACTATGTGATCACGCTCTCCGTAGCCGATGTGAGTAAGACTTTTAAGCAGGTCAACATTCTCAAGGCCGCAGGGCCAGACGGATTACCCGGACGTGTACTCCGAGCATGTGCTGACCAACTGGCAAGTGTCTTCACTGACATTTTCAACATGTCCCTGACTGAGTCTGTAATACCAACATGTTTCAAGCAGACCACCATAGTCCCCGTGCCCAAGGACTCTAAGATAACCTGCCTAAATGACTACCGACCCGTAGCACTGACGTCTGTAGCCATGAAGTGCTTTGAAAGGCTGGTCATGGCTCACATCAACAGCATTATCCCAGAAACCCTAGACCCACTCCAATTTGCATACCGCCCCAACAGATCCACAAATGATGCAATCTCTATTGCACTCCACACTGCCCTTTCCCACCTGGACAAGAGGAACACCTACGTGAGAATGCTATTCATTGACTATAGCTCAGCATTCAACACCATAGTGCCCTCTAAGCTCATCACTAAGCTAAGGATCCTGGGACTAAACACCTCCCTCTGCAACTGGATCCTGGACTTCCTGACGGGCCGCCCCCAGGTGGTAAGGGTAGGTAACAACACATCTGCCACACTGATCCTCAACACGGGGGCCCCTCAGGGGTGCGTGCTCAGTCTCCTCCTGTGCTCTCTGTTCACCCATGACTGCATGGCCAAGCACGACTCCAACACCATCATTAAGTTTGCTGACGACACAACAGTGGTAGGCCTGATCACCGACAACGATGAGACAGCCTATAGGGAGGA
Organism: Coregonus lavaretus; assembly: GCF_964263955.1. Lineage (NCBI taxonomy): Eukaryota > Metazoa > Chordata > Actinopteri > Salmoniformes > Salmonidae > Coregonus > Coregonus lavaretus. Next base: position 40,679,711 of record NC_139995.1, read on the forward strand.
GGTCAGAGACCTGGCCGTGTGGTGCCAGGACAACAACCTCTCCCTCAACGTGACCAAGACAAATGAGATGATTGTGGACTACAGGAAAAAAAAGAGGACTGAGCACGCCCCCATTCTCATCGACAGGGCTGTAGTGGAACAGGTTGAGAGCTTCAAGTTCCTTGGAGTCCACATCACCAACGAACTATCATGGTCCAAACACACCAAGACAGTCGTGAAGAGGGCACGACAAAGCCTATTCCCCCTCAGGAGACTGAAAAGATTTGGCATGGGTCCTCAGATCCTCAAAAAATTCTACAGCTGCACCATCGAGAGCATCCTGACTGGTTGCATCACCGCCTGGTATGGCAACTGCTTGGCCTCCGACCGCAAGGCACTACAGAGGGTAGTGCGTACGGCCCAGTACATCAATGGGGGCAAGCTTCCTGCCATCCAGGACCTCTATACCAGGCGGTGTCAGAGGAAGGCCCTCAAAATTGTCAAAGACTCCAGCCACCCTAGTCATAGACTGTTCTCCATCTGCTACCGCACGGCAAGCGGTACCGGAGTGCCAAGTCTAGGTCCAAAAGACTTCTCAACAGCTTCTACCCCCAAGCCATAAGACTCCTGAACAGCTAATCATGGCTACCCGGACTATTTGCACTGCCCCCCCACCCCATCCTTTTTACGCTGCTGCTACTCTGTTAATTATTTATGCATAGTCACTTTAACTCTACCCACATGTACATATTACCTCAACTACCTCAACTAGCCGGTGCCCCCGCACATTGACTCTGCAACGGTACCCCCCTGTATATATAGCCTCCCTACTGTTATTTTATTTTACTTCTGCTCTTTTTTTTCTCAACACTTTTTTTGTTGTTGTTTTATTTTTACTTTTTTTTGTTAAAAATAAATGCACTGTTGGTTAAGGGCTGTAAGTAAGCATTTCACTGTAATGTCTGCACCTGTTGTATTCGGCGCATGTGACCAATAAAATTTGATTTGATTTGATTTGAAAAGATGAGAGGTATTTTCAGAAGGTAGAAAGAATGTAATATGAGCAAAACATTTGAGTGAAACAGCGATTCGTAACATTGGAATAGATTTTCTGACCGATTCATTCGACATTTGGATCGGTTTGGGGTCCGCAGACTATCGATGCACTTGTATCTTAAACATTTGAATTGGGGACCGATGCCTATCGGTGAATCACTCATGAACATGTATTGCAATGTGAAACATGTATTTGTAGATGAGACACTGATTTAAGTTTAGTGAAAAAATGACCGTAGGATTTTGTGTGTTTACATTTACATTTTAGTTATTTAGCAGACGCTCTTATCCAGAGCGACTTACAGTTAGTGAGTGCATACATTACTTTTTAATTTTTCATACTGGCCCCCTGTGGGAATCGAACCCACAACCCTGGCATTGCAAACGCCATGCTCTACCAACTACATACCTGCCGGCCATTCCCTCCCCTACCCTGGACGACACTGGGCCAATTGTGCGTCACCCCATGGGTCTCCCAGTTGCGGCCAGCTACGACAGAGCCTGGATTCAAACCAGGATCTCTAGTGGCATAGCTAGCACTGCGATGCAGTGCCTTAGACCACTGTGCCACTCGGGAGAGTTGTACTAGTCAATTGAAAATGTGCTTAGAGTTTTGAAACAACTTCCTTTTTGAGTTTTGTTTTAAAGTCATACTTTGGGATTTTGACAGAGGCCCTTTATCTACTTCCCCAGAGTCAGATGAACTTGTGGATACCATTTTAATGTATCTATGTCCAGTATGAAGGAAGTTAGAGGTAGTTTCGCAAGCCAATGCTAGCTAGGGTTAGCACAACAACTGGAAGTCTATGGGTATCTGCTAGTATGCTAGCAGATGCCCATAGACTTCCAGTCATTACGCTAGTTAGCAATTGCGCTAGAGCTTAGCAACTTCCTTCAAACTACACACTGACTCTGGGAAAGTAGATAAAGGGCCTCATTTCCAAAATGTCGAAGTATTCCTTTAGAAATTGTGAAAATGTACCACATACTTGTGAAAATTGCAGCAAAGTGATTGAATAAATCATAACTCATCCCCTATTTGAGGTATAATCATGCAACTTTGTAAACATCCTTAAAGGTTTGGCCCTTGACTTTTCCTTGCCATGGTGCCCAACAGGTGACTAGGTGGTGCTGTTTGCATAGGTGGTAGGACACTGTTTTGCTGCTCACAGCTATATTTGATTGCATTCTTTTATCAAATTGACCACTAAATCCAGTGTGGGAAGTATGATAATTATAATTAATTCAGAGATTGTGATATCATCTGTTGAACAATGTTGAACAATATGCTGGACTGAATAATAATAATAACCTCAACTTCCCCTACATATAGGGTGCCCCGTGTGAGGACATTCCCCTTGTTCCTTATTTTGTGTTGAATCCCTGAGATGGATGGTCAGACAGTCTGAGGCATGTGTGGATAACACAGAGACTGACGATAACACCATAATCAATGGAGACAGGCCAGACTGATAACACCATAACCAATGGGGGCAGGCCAGACTGACGATAACACCATAACCAATGGGGGCAGGCCAGACTGATAACACCATAACCAATGGGGACAGGCCAGACTGATAACACCATAACCAATGGGGGCAGGCCAGACTGACGATAACACCATAATCAATGGGGACAGGCTAGACTGATAACACCATAACCAATGGGGGCAGGCCAGACTGATAACACCATAACCAATGGGGGCAGGCCAGACTGATAACACCATAACCAATGGGGACAGGACAGACTGATAACACCATAACCAATGGGGGCAGGTCAGACTGGTGTTTTACCCAGTGGAGTTGGTAGATAAACACTCACTCTCTCTCTCTCTCAGACCCCCTCAAATCTAGTTTTGTTTGAGAGGTTATATATCAAAATTCAAATAAAGAAATGTGAAATAGAGGTGGTGGTGCTATGAGAAATAATATGTTTAATCCCAAACACACACACACAAACACACACACACACACATACACCCTATTCCCATTATAATTGCTTCTGTTAAGGTTTCCTAACTTATTATGATCCATCGCTGTATCATTCCATCTCAATGACTTGTTGTTTTCTTTCCCGATTGAAGCATTAATAGAAATACATGAACAAAATTACACAGTGTTTGTTTTGAAGATTTGATGTAATGTGAGTTGACACCGTTATCTCCAAGGTGTTATTTTTGGACTACACACAGTTTCTTAAAGTGGAGTTGAATAACATCACATTTATGACGGTCTTGCTTTGTTGTTCTAGAGAACAGCGTTGATCGAACTTCAGCAATCAATCAATGTTCCTCTGCATTATCCTAACCTCTCACAAATATATTGTAGCTGCTCATTATGGTTTCAATAAAATGAAGGCGAAATAGATTATTGATGTTACTTTACATCCAGAGACATCTGTTAAAACAGCTGTAAAGTCAGCATTAAAGCGGCAATCTGCGATTTGTACATCCATTTTTGGACTTTTAAATTAATGATATATACCCATTGGATCTTAAAGAATACAATTTACAAATGCCTCATGAGCTTAGTTTAACTGTCGTACCCCATCAGAACCCTAAATATAAGCTTGTTTTAGTCCACTGTTAGTAAACAATGTAAACAAACACTGTAGAGCCTCAAAACATGGGTAAAACTATAATTGTTATATCATGGTTGGTCACTCCTTGCATCCATACGTAGCTCTGTCTATGAATGTGAGAGTTACATTTCTCCAGCCCCATTCCTCAGCTGTTTACCAAACAGTGGCAGGGTGTTTATTTTTGTAATTGTTTGAACTGCAGATTGCCCATTTAAACTTCTAACAATCTTGTTGTAGTCAACTTGTTGTAGTCACCTTGTTGTAGTCATCGTTACAGTCATCGTTACATTTCTCACAACCTTTTCAGGTGTTTCTTGTTTCCTTATCTTCTCCTTACAGATTAAAGAATGAAAGGATGTGAAATCAAATTAGATCTGTGAAAACTCGTCTTCATGCATGTGAATCACGGCCTGCCAAACAGCAATCAGAACTGAATAATAAAGAACATGTCAGAGGGCCACTAAAAACAGTCTGTAATGGCTTTGCTCATAGTGAGGAGTTTAGAAGCAAAGAGATACTGTGTGCTGGTATGTCAGGGCTTTTCTCGACAAACGTCAATATTCTGTAATGTAAAACATTTTGTATTCAACATGTTGATCCCTCCAATCGAAACCAGGACTGATGGTAGAATGTTCCTGATTGGAACCAGGAATCTCTACTTTTTAATTCCTTGTTTTCTGTTGCTATGAATACCAATGTATGTATTTACCTGCATTTCTACCTGCAGCAATATTTTAATGAGTGTTTTAAAACAAAGAAACAGCCCATGGGTCCGTAGTGCCTCTGGAGGAAAGCATTAATTGTTTAAAAGGATGCTGCAATTACAGATCAAAGTTAGAGCTGAAGAGGAACTTGCCAGCTTTCATTGAGGGTTAGAAAACACCCACAGGCTTCATAGTTTACCAGCTAATCATAATTTAATTTGGAATTTAATGAATTACAGAATACAGACTTTAGGATCCCTACTCGTCATCTCGCTAGGAGGCTCTGTCACTAGGCTTTGTGTACACTCTTAGAAGAAAATAAATATATTTTAGAACCTAAAAGGTTTAAACTTGTTTGTAACACGGCTGCATGGGATTTGTTACAACTTGTAACACGTCTGCATGAACTTCTAATGCGGTGCATGGGATTTGTTACAACTTGTAACACGTCTGCATGAACTTCTAATGCGGCTGCATGGGATTTGTCAGATATAAATGTGGGTGTCGTTTCGTTGCGTCCAATGGCAATGTCCACGATTAGGTAATGCAAGGAGCCGCTTGTGGATTTGACAGCTCTAACGCAGTTCCATCTCCGACACCGCCAAAACAACCGCTATGCAGATGTCGGCTAACGCAGACCTGATAGAATCTAGCCCTAAAATATTTCCTCTACCCTTTGGCCAACATACCCCATGAGATAATATTTATGAAGCTGTCTACTAAACTAAAGAGTGGTATTTTCTCTCTTCTAGTGTTTCGATATCGGATAATGGACTCTAAATCTGTGGCACTGTTCAGTCTGCTCTGCTCCAAGTCTTTGTTAGTGTAATAAAATATGTGCTATTGTCAGTGGAGTGCCATATATCGCACAGCTCTCTCAAATGCAGTACAGAATCTCCTCCAATAAAGTAATAATTCCATTAGATTTTAGAAGGTTGAATATTCATTACGTTCTTTCCTCATGCTATCGAATGACACCCATCTGTTAGTTTACACAATAAAGTTCCCTTGAATATTAGACACACATTTAAAGCCCAGCTGCTGTTCCAAATCATATATGAGCAGAGCCAATAGAGCTCTGAGAATCTTCTTGTCAGTTTAAACTATGCCTGCAATGTACTACCAAACTATATACACACACTAATCCACAGCTACAAATTGTAAACACGTTCTTTACACGACAACACATATTGCAGACAGGTAATCCAGAGATGCTGGTGAAACAGTCATAAATCCAGGCTGTCCTTTAAAACATTCACAAATCACTGTGGCCTCAGTTAGTTACTCTGTCATTACTCACAAGGCTGTGGTTCAATACCAGCATTGTGAGTCTCCCCAACCCCCATCTCTCATTACCCTCTATTGACAGACAGGGAGAAACAGCAGAGCTGGGGGAGAACCAGCATCTTCTCTTCCCCTTCAAACACACTTTATTTTATGGGACAGAAATTAAAACATACTTACAAAGAAATGACATGGTAAATGTATTATTACATAATGATAACCAAGTAAATACCAGTGGAACCATTACCATAAAATTAAGCCCTTTCTCTCCTTCTCTAACAGACAGATCTACTGTTGTAACAGATTCCTAAACAAGGAGAGGAGAGCAACACCAGGGACTGAACTTCATTTTGTGCAGTGGCCCCCATACCCTGGTCTCCACACTCCTACCTGAAAAACACAGCTAGGCAGTGCAGAGAAAGTGGAGGGTATTACAAAGGATTTCAATTTCAGTGCGGTCCACACAGTATATTTAGTAAAAAAAATTATATACACTACCGATCAAAAGTTTTAGAACACTCATTCAAGGGTTTTTCTTTATTTTTACTATTTTCAACATTGTAGAATAATAGTGAAGATTTTAGATTCTTCAAATAGCCACCCTTTGCCTTTATGACAGCTTGGCACTCTCTTGGCATTCTCTCAACCAGTTTCACCTAGAGTTCCCACATATGCTGAGCACTTGTTGGCTGCTTTCCTTTACTCTGCGGTCCGACTCATCCCAAACCATCTCAATTTGGTTGAGGTCGGGTGATTGTGGAGGCCAGGTCATCTGATGCAGCACTCCATCACTCTCCTTCTTGGTAAAATAGGCCTTACACAGCCTGGAGGTGTGTTGGGTCATTGTCCTGTTGAAAAACAAATGATAGTCCCACTAAGACCAAACCAGATGGGATGGCGTATCGCTGCAGAATGCTGTGGTAGCCATGCTGGTTAAGTGTGCCTTGAATTCTAAATAAATCACAGACAGTGTCACCAGCAAAGCACCCCAACACCATAACACCTCCTCCATGCTTTACGGTGGGAAATACACATGCGGAGATCATCCGTTCACCCACACCGCGTCTCACAAAGACACGGCGGTTGGAACCCAAAATCTCCAATTTGGACTCCAGACCAAAGGACACATTTCCACCGGTCTAATGTAAATTGCTTGTGTTTCGTGGCCCAAGCAAGTCTTTTCTTCTTATTGGTGTCCTTTAGTAGTGGTTTCTTTGCTGCAATTCGACCATGAAGGCCTGATTCACGCAGTCTCCTCTGAACAGTTGATGTTGAGATGTGTCTGTTACTTGAACTCTGTGAAGCATTTATTTGGGCTGCAATTTCTGAGGCTGGTAATTCTAATTAACTTTTCCTCTGCAGCAGAGGTAACTCTGGGTCTTCCATTCCTGTGGCAGTCCTCATGAGAGCCAGTTTCATCATGGCACTTGATGGTTTTTGCGACTGCACTTGAAGAAACTTTCAAAGTTCTTGAAATGTTCCGTATTGACTGACCTTCATGTATTAAAGTAATGATGGACTGTTGTTTCTCTTTGCTCATTTCAGCTGTTCTTGCCATAATATGGACTTGGTCTTTTACCAAATAGGGCTATCTTCAGTATAACTATTTCATAGTTTTGATGTCTTCACTATTATTCTACAATGTAGAAAATAGTAAAAAATTAAGAAAAACCCTTGAATGAGTAGGTGTTCTAAAACTTCAATGTTTTACATTGTTTAGTTGTTTGATTGAAACACAGGGATACAGAAGCACATAAAAGACGATATCATTTTGATTACACATTCCAAAACATAGAATACGCGCATGCACACACACAAACACACACACAAACAAACACACAATGCATGAGGGACAGTGGAATTGGGTTGAGATGATATGATGTTATATGTAAAGTCTCCTCCACAACCCAATACTCCCCTAGGCATGTGGTGATTGGTTGAGAAGACATGATGCAAAGTCTGAGATACTGCAGCTGTGATCGTACAATACCCCAGGCATGTGGTGCTTCTTCATGGCCAACCATTTGAGGACCCGATCAGCATTGATTTCGCCAAATCCACATTGGACAGCCTGATGAGCATGGAGCTACAGTCCCAGAGCATGGCTGGCTTTGGGACTCTTGCACCAATACACTGAGCTATAGACATGGTGTACCTCCCAAATGGCACGCTATTCCTTATATAGTGCACTACTTTTGACCAGTGCCCATAGAACTCTGGTCAAAAGTAGTGCACTATAGGGAATAGGGTGATATTTGAACCATGTACTCATCTACTGTACTGTATGAAGAGCCACGATGCTAGGCTTTACAACATCATACAACAAGTGTGCTGAAGTACATTAAGCGAAGGTAACCTGCCTAAATTACTACCGCCGCGTAGCACTCACGTCAGTAGCCATTAAGTGCTTTGAAAGGCTGCTCATGGCTCACATCAACACCATCATCCCGGAAACCCTAGGCCAACTCCAATTCGCATACCGCCCCAACAGATCCACAGATGACGCCATCTCAATCGCACTCCAGATTGCCCTTTCCCACCTGCACAAAAGGATCACCTACAGTGGGGAGAACAAGTTTTTGATACACTGTCGATTTTGCAGGTTTTCCTACTTACAAAGCATGTAGAGGTCTGTAATTTTTATCATAGGTACACTTCAACTGTGAGAGACGGAATCTAAAACAAAAATCCAGAAAATCACATTGTATGATTTTTAAGTAATTAATTTGCATTTTATTGCATGACATAAGTATTTGATCACCTACCAACCAGTAAGAATTCCAGCTCTCACAGACCTGTTAATTTTTCTTTAAGAAGCCCTCCTGTTCTCCACTCATTACCTGTATTAACTGCACCTGTTTGAACTTGTTACCTGTATAAAAGACACCTGTCCACACACTCAATCAAACAGACTCCAACCTCTCTACAATGGCCAAGACCAGACAGCTGTGTAAGGACATCAGGGATAAATTGTAGACCTGCACAAGGCTGGGATGGGCTACAGGACAATAGGCAAGCATCTTGGTGAGAAGGCAACAACTGTTGGCGCAATTATTAGAAAATGGAAGAAGTTCAAGATGACGGTCAATCACCCTCGGTCTGGGGCTCCATGCAAGATCTCACCTCATGGGGCATCAATGATCATGAGGAAGGTGAGGGATCAGCCCAGAACTACACAGCAGGACCTGGTCAATGACCTGAAGAGAGCTGGGACCACAGTCTCAAAGAAAACCATTAGTAACTGTCACGCCCTGGCTCTGGGGACTCTTATATGTTGAGCCAGGGTGTGTAGGTTTCATTGTTTCGTTTTCTCGGTTTGTGTTCTAGTTCGTGTATTTCTATGTTGGCCAGGGTGGTTCCCAATCAGAGGCAGCTGTAGCTTGTTGTCTCTGATTGGGAACCATACTTAGGCAGCCTGTTGGCACTAGTTATTTGTGGGATCTTGTTCCGGAAGGTTTGTGTTCAACCCAGGACTTCACGTATCGTTTGTTTTGTTGTTTTGGTTCGTGTTGTGTACTGCAATAAAAGAATGTACGCATATCACGCTGCGCCTTGGTCCGAGTCTTCATGTAACGATCGTGACAGTAACACACTACGCCATCATGGATTAAAATCCTGCAGCGCACGCAAGGTCCCCCTGCTCAAGTCAGCGAATGTCCGGCCCGTCTGAAGTTTGCCAATGACCATCTGGATTATCCAGAAGAGGAATGGGAGAAGGTCATGTGGTCTGATGAGACAAAAATAGAGCTTTTTGGTCTAAACTCCACTCGCCGTGTTTGGAGGAAGAAGAAGGATGAGTACAACCCCAAGAACACCATCCCAACCGTGAAGCATGGAGATGGAAACATTATTCTTTGGGGATGCTTTTCTGCAAAGGGGACAGGACGACTGCACCGTATTGAGAGGATGATGGATGGGGCCATGTATCGCGAGATCTTGGCCAACAACCTCCTTCCCTCAGTAAGAGCATTGAAGATGGGTTGTGGCTGGGTCTTCCAGCATGACAACGACCCGAAACACACAGCCAGGGAAACTAAGGAGTGGCTCCGTAAGAAGCATCTCAAGGTCCTGGAGTGGCCTAGCCAGTCTCCAGACCTGAACCCAATAGAAAATCTTTGGAGGGAGCTGAAAGTCCGTATTGCCCAGCGACAGCCCCGAAACCTGAAGGATCTGGAGAAGGTCTGTATGGAGGAGTGGGCCAAAATCCCTGCTGCAGTGTGTGCAAACCTGGTCAAGACCTACAGCAAACATATGATCTCTGTAATTGCAAACAAAGGTTTCTGTACCAAATATTAAGTTCTGCTTTTCTGATGTATCAAATACTTATGTAATGCAATAAAATGCAAATTAATTACTTAAAAATCATACAATGTGATTTTCTGGATTTTTGTTTTAGATTCCGTCTCTCAAAGTTGAAGTGTACCTATGATAAAAATTTATAAAAAAAAACAGACCACTACATGCTTTGTAAGTAGGAAAACCTGCAAAATCGGCAGTGTATCAAATACTTGTTCTCCCCACTGTATGTGAGAATGCTGTTCATTGACTACAGCTCAGCGTTCAACACCATATTGCCCACTAAGCTCATCACTAAGCTAATGACCCTGGGGCTAAACACCTCCCTCTGCAACTGGATCCTGGACTTCCTGACGGGCCGCCGCCAGGTGGTAAGGGTAGGTAACAACACATCTGCCACGCTGATCCTCAACACTGGGGCCCTTCAGGGGTGCGTGCTTAGTCCCCTCCTGTACTTCCTGTTCACCCACGACTGTGTGGCCAAGCACGACTCCAAACATCATTAAGTTTGCTGATGACACAACAGTGGTAGGCCTGATCACCGACAATGATGAGACAGCCTATAGGGAGGAGTCCTCTGTTGCTCAATTGGTAGAGCATGGCGCTTGTAACGCCAGGGTAGTGGGTTCGATCCCCGGGACCACCCATACGTAAAACATTTATGCACACATGACTGTAAGTCGCTTTGGATAAAAGCGTCTGCTAAATGGCATATAATTATATTATTATTATTAGGAGGTCAGAGACCTGGCGGTGTGGTGCCAGGACAACAACCTCTCCCTCAACGTGAGCAAGACAAAGGAGCTGATCGTGGACTACAGGAAAAGGAGGGCCAAACAGGCCCCCATTAACATCGACGGGGCTGTAGTAGAGCGGGTCGAGAGTTTCAAGTTCCTTGGTGTCCACATCACCAAACAAACTATCATGGTCCAAACACACCAAGACAGTCGTGAAGATGGCACGACAACACCTTTTCCCCCTCAGGAGACTGAAAATATTTGGCATGGGTCCCCAGGTCCCCAGATCCTCCAAAAGTTATACAGCTGCACCATCAAGAGCATCCTGACCGGTTGCATCACTGCCTGGTATGGCAACTGCTCGGTATCCGACCGTAAGACGCTACAGAGGGTAGTGCGTACAGCCCAGTACATCATTGGGCCAAGCTTCCTGCCATCCAGGACCTCTATACTATGCTGTGTCAGAGGAAGGCCCAAAAAATTGTCAAAGACTCCAGTCACCCAAGCCATAGACTGTTTTCTCTGCCACCGCACGGCAAGCGGTACCGGAGAGCCATGTCTAGGTCCAAAAGCCTCCTTAACAGCTTCTACCCCCAAGCCATAAGACTGCTGAACAATTAATCAAATGGCCACCCGGACTATTTACATTGACACCCCCCCTCCCCTTTGTTTTTACACTGCTGCTACTCGCTGTTTATTATCTATGCATAGTCACTTTACCCCTACCAACATGTACAAATTACCTTGACTAACCTGTACCCCCGCACATTGACTCGGTACCGGTACCCCCTGTATATAGCCACGTTATTGTTATTTTATTGTGTAACTTTTTTTTATTTTTTTAAATATATTTTCTTTACTCTATTTCTTGAACTGCATTGTTGGTTAAGGGCTTGTAAGTAAGCATTTCACTGTAAGGTCTACACCTGTTGTATTCGGTGCATGTGACAAATAAAATTGGATTTGATTTGATTAGCAGGCTATCTGACTGTCCTCCCAAGACAAGGATAATTTCATTTTTGTAAACTTGCCCACTTAGACATGTACAAAGAGCCTGGCAACTTGGCTTTAGAACATAATACAACATGTGTGACAATGTACACTGAGTGGACAAAACAATAAGAACACCTTCCTAATATTGAGTTGCCCTCAGAACAGCCTTGATTCGTCAGGGCATGGACTCTACAAGGTGTCGAAAGTGTTCCACAGGGATGCTGGCCCATGTTGACTCCAATGCATCCCACAGTTGTGTCAAGTTGGCTGGATGCCCTTTGGGTGGTGGAACATTCTTCATACACACGGGAAACTGTTGAGCGTGAAAAACCCAGCAGCATTGCAATTCTTGTCACAAACCGGTGTGCCTGGCACTTACTACCATACCCTGTTCAAAGGCACTTAAATATTTTGTCTTGCCCATTCACCCTCTGAATGGCACACACACAATAAGTCTCAATTGTCTAAAATCTACACTGATTGAAGTTTAGGTACAAAAAGCTCCTTAACAGCTTCTACCCCCAAGCCATAAGACTGCTGAACAATTCATCAAATGGCCACCCGGACTATTTGCTGCTACAAATGCCCCCCCGTATATAGCCTCGTTATTGTTATTTTTTTTGTGTTATTTTTTAAAACTTTCGTTCACTGACTAAATATTTTTTAACTCTATTTTCTTAAAACTGCTTTGTTGGTTAAGGGCTTGTAAGTAAGCATTTCACGATAAGGTCTAGACCTGTTGTATTCGGTCTACACCTGTTGGATTTAACAAGTGACATCAATAAGGGATCATAGCTTTTACCTAGATTCACCTGGTCAGTCTATGTAATGGAAAGAGCAGGTGTCCTTAATGTTTTGTATACTCAGGGTATATAGGCTCTCTATAGGCTCCCTGTCATCCCTGTTCAAGGAGGATTTCATTGTATCCTGCTTGTGATATGAATTTCTTCAAGTTCCAATTGAATCTTGTATGGTAAAGAATGTCCCAGATTAATTCTAAGAAGCCACTGAGCCAGAGGAATGAGTGACTGAGTCTCTGTCTGAGTTCTCTCTCACTTTCACTGTTCTGACGAAGTCAGTCTCCAAGTCCCACCTCACATTGGTTTGTGAAAATTTGTCAGGGTATATTTGCAGTGCTATTGTGTAATGGAAAATTGTGTGTAATTTGGGGCTGTAGGAAGGAATCCACACACACACACTCACACAAACACACAGGAACCCTGTGGAGTAGCAGGCACCACGTCTCATTAAAACTCTTCTGTTCATGACCCTGGTTGGTGCTGTGATGATAATTGCTCATCGGGCTGTCGCCGTAGCCACGAGCAGGAGGACTCGATTAGTGGGGGGATTTAAAACAAAGCAGTCCTGTCTCCTCCAAAGAGCGGCCGCACCACCTCAGCCTTTGCACCAGCTGTCGTCATCGGCAGCTCTATGGTTAGAAACATCTCGGTTCTCGGGGTAAAAACCCTGTGCTATCCTGGAACACGAGTACAGGACATTTCATGGCTGCTTCCTACCGTTCTACGACAGATGCCGGGGGCTGACGCTGTCGTAGTCCATGTGGGGTCAAACGACATTAGGAGTGCTAGAACTGATTCTATCTCTCAAAGTTTCCAAAAAGTGGGCAATTATTTCAGGCTCGTTACCATCGTTGGGCCGCGGCTGAGAGAGATTCAGCAGGCTACTGGCATTACAGATCTGGCTAAAAGATTACTTTAGCTCTGTTGGCATAACTTTTATAGATAACTTTGACACCTTCTGGGAACAAAAGATACACTACAGGAATGACGGCGTCCATCCAAATCATCTTGGCTCCTGGACTCTGTCCACGCATTTCAAGGCTGCGTTGAGACAATTACTTATCAATGACCCAAGCCCTGCTCAGATAATCCTTACTATTGTGTCGCTGAGTTGTCGTAGTGCTGCAGCAAATGTACATTGTCCCAGGAGCTTTGAAAGTCATGATGTAAGTAACCTAATTTATGTCCCTCTAAGTCCTGTGAATGCCTCTGTCGATCCTATAGCTATTGTATGCAGTAATCATGTGTCTATGTGTAACCAACTTCATATAGCCACCCAGAAGAAAGGCACGCGAACACACACACTTCAGGTTGACTTGGTTTTTATCTGCAGTAAAAGATATCAAACAGTGATGACAGGCATTGACAGGACGGTCACAGCCACACGTTCACTGGTTAGGTAGGACACAATATATTTTAGATAGGAGCAACAGTAACAATACATGCCCTCAATGTGAAGAGACATCAATCCATAAATACAGAGCACAAGTACAACCCTTTATATATAAACCTTTTAAGGTAGTAAGAAAATAAACATTCACTTAATATTCCAATAAATCATCTGCTAGCAATAGCTAGCATGACATTACAGTGCACTGACTGACTGTGCTAGTTAGCTCGTCATTAACATGGCTAGCTAAGCCAGCAAACACTTGGTTAACTTGACAAAATTGGCTTTAAATACATTAACGGCAACATAAATATATACATAGTCACATTCGTTATTGACTTTGGGATATATGAACCAGTTTTCCAAAGACACTATTGTGTTATACAGTTTTAAACAGTTTTTTATGTACAGAGGAAGGCGACACAAACCTGCTCTCAGAATATCTCTCTCAGACTGAAGAGCGGGCAGACCAACTTTCCAAATAGGGGAGAAGCACTCAAAACCCACTAGTTGTTCTTTCAAGGAAAATAATACAAAAATGGTAAGTCTGAAGACCTCTCGTATTGCCAACCTTACTACAATGGCAGCAAATATTTTTATGAATTCGACAACACATAATGAAAGGAAACTTTATTTATATCACACCTTTTTCTGAAGTGAATGGTTTCACACACTACTCTGCCTGCGAACTGCGTGCAGTGTGAGCGAGGTTAATGGAAACTACATTTTCATTTTATCACACTCACCCCCTCAGAATTCCATCAACCCATACAGACCTTAAAGACACATTACTAGGGCGGGCACTTTAAACCTGTTTAAGAAATACCTGAAGGGTAAACCTTAGCCATGGGCTGTCCATAGAACTGTACAAAACATTGTACAAAGTAATAATGTGTCTTTTACACATCACCTTCTCCCTTTCTTTCCCATTACCTAAACTGTCCCTTGCACTCAACACTGAATACACATAGCCTACTTAATACTCTGTATCATTGATATCCATGACTTTCAACAGGACATTTAAGAGTGTTGCTATGGTCTCTGACAAGCATTTTCATGGCTTCAACAAGTCTCTTTACTGGTCTAACAACCCTTCCGTACCTTGTACGTGTCACATTACCCTCCCCTAAAGGATTCTTAGAGCGTTGTGAATTGACTGTTTCGTGGGACTATTAGGGGAACACTGTCTTTTAGGGGAAATAGTCTGCTGCTTCGGGCCGCTCACTTTGGCCAACTTCACTGACCCTGGTATTATTCCGGGTGGGCGATTTGCTTGTTTGAATTTGATCACTTGGGGCAAAGTCATTGACCCTTAAGCTTCTCTTGGAGGACGTTTCTATCTCATCAGCCAAGGGTTGCAAGCTATCATCCTCAGAGTGGGAAGGGTCTCCTTCTGGGTCTCTGTCACTATCGCTCGGAAATTCGGAATGCTCCATGTGACCAGAGTCACTTCTTCTAGATTCCTGCTCACTTGCATCATCTTCCATTGACTCGGTTTCTCCATTACTCTCTTGTCCTATCAACGAGGACCCAGAGACGTCCATAGCCTCATTGAATACTTTTGGACTTTGACTGCGGAGGATCCAGACTGCAGTTATCTGGTCATCACTGCCCCCATCCACATCCAGTAGTGGGTTTGGTCTCATAGTTCTGTAAAACTCTCCTCTGAAAGGATGGAGGGAATGGTTGTATCCTCTTCAGCATCTCCAATCAGAAGAAAGTTCACAGGAAGTAAGAAGTTGCGGTGTACAACCTTGCTCTTGTCTATGGAAGGGTTGACTATTCTGTAGATGTGCAGATCTGGGTTGCTCCAGCTGATGACATAGATGGTAGATTCCCACACATCTGCCCATTTCCATTTGCCCCGTTCTTTCTTGTTGGCTAAGAGAACTTTGTCACTGACCTCCAGGCTGCATCCTCTCACCTTCTTGTTATATTCTCTTGCCTGCTTCTTCTGTGCCTTTGATGTGTTGTTCTGTGCGACACACACTGCCTCCTGAAGATCTCTTTGAAAGGAGTCTACAAATTCGCTGTCTCGTCTCTCAGAACACTTCCAAACATGGCATCGACAGGTAGTTGTGGGGTCCATCCAAACATTAAGTAAAAAGGGGCGAACCCCGTCGTCTCATGTACAGTACAGTTATATGCAAACATGAGAGTTTGTATCATCTGAGGCCATTTGTCTTTCGTCCATGGAGGCAAGGCTCTAATCATATTCCCCAAAGTACGATTAAATCTTTCTGTTTGCCCATTGCACATTGGGTGATACGGAGTTGTGTGAGATTTCTTCATTCCTGCCAGGTCCATTAGCTCTGATATCAGCTTGCTCTCAAAGTTGGCCCCTTGGTCACTTAAAAGAAGCAGAGGACAACCGTAAATACAGAAAAAGTTGTTCCACGGTTTCTGGGGAACTTGTTTTGCTGTCTGATTTGTACAAGGGAAGGCGTGAGCTACTTTGGTAAAATGGTCTGTTACTACTAGTACGTCAATATTCTCTCCATCCTTTCCTTCAGCCGACCGGAAATCGATACAGACCAACTCTAGTGGCGCACTTGTCTTAATCGATTCAAGAGGAGCTCTTGCCTCAAATCTTCTTGACTTGCTCACAACACAGTGTCTACATCTCATGACATAGTCTTTCACCTTTTCATCCATACCAACCCAAAATAACCTCTGTCTGATGAGGTGTAAGGTTCTTGATTGGCCTTGGTGTGCAGCATCATCATGTGTTCCCTTCAACACATCCGCCTTCAGGGACAAAGGTACAATGAACTCATATCTCTTCTTTCCGGTTTTGTCCTTTGATGTCCTGTACAGTATTTCATCCTTGTATTCCAACTTCTCCCAATGTTTCAAAAGTTTCTGCACGTCCACTGTTTCATGTTCTCTTTCACTATGTGATGGTCTCCGTTTTCTCTCCACATAATAGGTAGCACAAGCCACTGTCTCATCTGCTTGCTGCTTCTCTTTGAGATCTCCTAATGAAAAAGCGGTGCGCGCTGGGTTACCTCCCTGCAGCAATGTTGGGATACCTGCATCAGAGGGATAGTGCACATGGATATGATCCCCTGTTGGTCCAAACTGTTGTCTAGGAGTCCCTTCACTTCATCACCAGAGACCTCAGTAGACTTTGTACCTTGATTAGACCCTGTCATGCCACTGTTTGTCGGGGCTTGGCAATTCACAGACAGCCGTAGCGTCTCTTGTACATTCTCTGCTGTGACGTGTTGTGTGGTACCATCCCTGACGAACGGTATACGGCTGAGTAAGTCTGTGGCCCAGGTATGTAGTTCAGATCAAAGTCATACAGGGCTAGCTTCGCCACCCACATCTGCTCGCAGGCAACACGTTTAGGCTTTGTCAGTATGTGAGTGAGTGGGTTATTATCTGTCAGGACAGTAAACTGGGCACCCTTTAGCCAGTGACAAAAATGTTCACATACGGCCCATTTCAATGCAAGCAACTCTAGACGATGAGCTGGATATCTTGCTTGGGATTTGTTGAGGGATTTACTAGCAAACACGATGGGTGTACTTTTACTCTCACCCTCTGGGATCTGGCTCAGAATAGCGCCTAGGCCATCAATTGAAACATCAGTCGAAAGTATGAAGGGTTTACTAAATTCTGGGTGCGCTAAAACTACAGCGTTTATCATCAAAGGCAAGTTGACACTCACTCGTCCAGTCTTCAGGTGTCAGCCTCCGGGACGGCCTACACTAAGTCTTGCCATTTTTACATTTTGTTTTGGTTTTCTGTCCCGCTGTTAAACAGTACAGTGGCTTGTCGATTTTTGAAAACCCTTTTCCTATCCAACTCACTGATGGCCGTCACTTTTCCCCCGTCAGTCTGGATCACTTTTTGAGATATCACATGGCCCAAGAATTTCACAGGACGCCTAAGGAAGTGGCACTTCTTTGGGGCAAGCTTCAAGTTGTTGTTTGAGAGTCTACTGAAAACCAGCTCCAACCGTTCAAGTGCTTCTTGTTCACTTTTACCAAAGACTAGTAAGTCATCTAGATAGCACAAAAGGGAGAGATAATTCTGGTCCCCAAAGACTGACATCATCATCCTGGCAAACATAGCGGGGCTGTTGCAGAGGCCCTGAGCCATTCTGTTATATTCGAAAAGGCCAACTGGTGTGGTAACGGCTGTGTATTTATGATCCTCTTCGTGTATGGGAATATTGTAAAATCCCGATGTCAGATCCATTGTGCTGAAAAGGCAGTTTCCGCCCAATGACGCTAGTGCGTCGGCTTGATTTGGTAGGGGATAAGCATCCTTCTCAGTTCTCGTGTTGAGCCATCGGAAATCTGTACAGATTCTGAGTTCACCATTTGGTTTCCAGAAAATAACTAGAGGGGATGCCCACTCACTATTCGATTTCCTGAGGATGTTACGTTCTTCCATTTCCTCCAAGGTTTGTTTCAGTTTTTGGAAGTCACATGGTGACACAGTGGTAAGGAAGTCTGAAAGGACTCTCATCTTTTAGTCTTATTCTATGAACAAAGTCTCTTGCTTCGCCACAGTCCAATTTCCCTCTGGAAAATATGCTGTCATATTTCACAACCAGGTCTGCCATCTTGTTTTTCCATTAATCTGATACTTCACAGGAGGCAATGTCAACATCAGTCAGACCTTTCAACACATCAGCATATGTGCGTTTTGCTGTCTGTTCAGTTGTGGTTCCAATGACATTCTGTGAGATATCTTGTTTATCATCACATTGACCACAGCAGCTCCTATTTAACTCCAGGTCTTCTAATGCTATACAGGTTTATACATCTGTCACTTTTGCATTGCGCTTCAGTGTAACCGGGCGATCTTGGAGATTATCACCTTCATGGGGATCCATTTGTCACCCCACAGCATACAGTACGACCCACTAACACACTCCTCTGTGCTGCTCGGGATGTTGTGGGCTCTACAGTAACAGTACTGCCAATGGAAAAGGGCCCTTTTCCTTTCAGCCTTCCCCAAACTCAGTGTTCATGTTTTGGGGATTGTGTCACACGTTGGTTTTTTCTGGCATTTTACTTCTTTGCCAACGGTCAACATTTGCCAGTATGCTTAGAAGTGCATCCGATTCATCAGAAAGGCCATTGGCTGGTTGTGATATTGTTTTCCAATATCCCTCTGTATTTTTCAGTAGATGGAGAACATGTTTCAGTACATTTGTTCCAATGATCACGTCATCAGTTTGCCCCGGCACAAGTAAAACTGGCACCAGCATCTTGCAGTTCATTAATTGATATGGAGCTCATATTCACATTTCGGATTGACCTGTTGCCCTCCAGATCCAACGAGTACTACAGGAGTGGACATTTTCGAGCTTTCAGTTAAGACATGTTTTCGAAGCAATGTATGCTCGGCAGATTCACTTAACGTACAGGCCATTGAACCACTATCAATGAGTCCTCTTAGTTCCACTGAGCCCTGCATGGTCACTGGTGCATAGAACAGACTTTCATTGCCGGTTATTCTCTGAGTACGTTGATATATCACATTTGAGTCGCCTTGATTTTTCTCTTTGTATGAAGACAGTAGTTCTATTTCAGGATCAGTTACATTTATAGGGGCTGAGTTTTTAGCTGCACCTTTCCCCTCAAGGTGCAGACCTATTAGTTTAAAGCTGAACCTTTATTTTGTGGCCGCTGCACGACTGGTGCATCTCTTCTAACCTCCTGCTTTTGTGGGCAGTCTATCGTTTGATGGCCAGGATTGTGACATTTGAAGCACAGGCGGTCATTAAGACAGTGAGACCGAGTGGAGTGAGCCACATCTTTACATATAGCACATGGGAAGGAGGGAGACAGCTGTGCAGTTCTGCGGGGCCCTCTTGTGGCGGGGCGAGCAGCGTTTTGGTTTATGATAAACTGTTCTAGCAGTGTTTTGTCATTGTCACCTGATCATTGCCACTCTGAACTCCTTGAACCGCTGAGGTAAGGACGGGGCACTCTGAGCTTTCTGTAGTGTCAATATGTTTTGTTTCCTCCTTGTAGCACATCTGTCATTTTGCTGGCTGTCTATCAGTTCCTGAACTTCACCCACTGTCCATTTCTCCCTAGGCTTGCATCCGAATGCTGTGTACAGTTCATGATTGGGGCAGTGCTTCACAAACATAATGGCGACCGCATGACCTACGTCATCCATCTGTCTGCCCTGTCTTCGTAGACATTCATTAGCTAGATCTACTACTCAGTTAAGGCGCACCCAGTAGTCTAAGCTACTCTCCCCCTGATAAGGTTTGGTTTCATAAAAATCTTGAAACGTGTAGAGGAGATGGCCTCACCAAAATACTGTTTCAAAATATTGAAAATAACCTCAGGGTCTCTGCTGATGTTTACAAGTGGGTTGATGCAGATTCATATCTTGACTAAATCCTTGGCCCTGCCCATTAACCTTTCCATGATTTCATTACCTTGCTCTGGCGTTTTGTAACCTTTCTTTACAAAGTAAGTCTTCATCATTTCCTGCCACTCACACAGTACATTTATCTGTTCCATCACCTCTGAAAGTGGGTGGCTCACGCATGTCAGATTTCATTACAAAGTTTACCTTGGACCAGTCTGGCATGCACACTGGGACAGTGTCGGTGGCTACCTTGGATGGACTGATATTACTTGCTGACAGACTTGAAACAATACTGTTACCAATCTCTTAACCTATCTGTTTGACTAAATCAAGCATAACACTCTGCTGCGTATGGTATTCATCATCATTGGAGTGATTATCATCTCCATCACTCTGACCTGTTGTTTGTTCAATAACATCCTCTTGTTCATTTACTGACGTTACACCTGCACTGAGCCCCCCTACCAATACTGGGGGTTACAATATCACAGTTAACTCCCCAAGGTTGTAAGTCCTCACTTGACCAGAGTACCTGGATTTTTTAGTGTGGACATGTTACTCATGACGAATATTCAAATTGACTGTCTCTTGAAGTTGACGACAGGTGTAGTCCTCTTCTCTGGAGCGCTCTTGTATTCCCGGTGATCGGCCATGGCTGATCTTGTTGATCCGGGTCACGGCACCAACTTTGTAATCAACTTCATATAGCCACCCAGAAGAAAGGCAAACAGACACCCACACTTCAGGTTGACTTGGTTTTTATCTGCAGTAAGATATATCAAACAGTAATGACAGGCATTGACAGGATGGTCACAGCCAGACGTTCACTGGTTGCACGCAGTGTGAGTGAGGTTGATGGAAACTCTACATTTGCACTTTGTCATATATGAACCAAAGTTATACTGATAGCACTGAGGCGGTGTGCCCTAGTAGGATGTTCGCTGTGTGCAGCTAACCCTGCACTATCAGCTAAATATATATATAAATATCAGTGTCATGTCTACTTCTGATAACCCGCTCAGTAAAACAATCAAAACAATCAAGCATCCCAGAAAAGTGCTAAAAAATTGCCCACATTAACATATGTAGCCTAAGAAACAAGGTTCATGAAATCAATAACTTGCTAGTAACAGATTACATTCATATACTGACTATTTCTGAAACTCACTTAGAGAATACCTTTGATGATATAGTGGTAGCAATACATGGTTGTAACATCTACAGAAAAGACAACAATGCCAACGGTGGTGGTGTTGCAGTCTATATTCAGAGCCACTGTCACGACTTCCGCCGAGGCTGCCTCCCCTCCTTGTTCGGGCAGGCTTCAGCGTTCATCGTCACCGGCTTACTAGCCACTGCCGCTCCATATATCATCAATCCATTTGTCTTGTCTTGTTAATTACACACACCTGGTTCTTATCCCCTCATTAGTCCGTGTATAAGTGTTCCCTCTGCCCCACTTGTCCTTGTGGGTGATTGTTTATTTGTGAGAGTAGTGTAGCTCGGTGGAGCTACTCGTACCTTGTTATTGCCAGGGTAGATATTTCCCCTGTGCCTGTTATTGTTGGAGCTACCGTTATCTTGTATTGCCAGGGTAGATTTTCCCCTGTGCCTGTTTCGTTTGTCGCTATCCAGCGCTATTTGTGTACAACAGAAATAAACTCCGCATTCGGTGATTACCCTCCTGCGCCTGACTCCTTCTATCACACTCATCACAGAGTCACCCACATTGCTATGGAGTCAGCGGGAGAAGAGCGCATGCCTGGAGTCGTGGCACGGGTCCAGGAGCATTCCACGATGCTGGCCAGCTTGGGGGAAGTGAGGAGGGAACCGCCTGGAGAGGAGAGAAACCCGATCTGTCGAGACCAGCTGGCCAACCGGATCCAGCCACCTACACCCCAGCACCCGGAGGGCTCCAGATATCCCGACCACGGACGTTCGACGGGACGGCTGTGCTCTGCCAAGGATTCCTCCTCCAACTGGAGCTTTACTTCTCCAGCATCAGGCCGGCGAAAGTGTCTGTCCTCGTTTCCTGCCTCTCGAGGAAAGCTCTGGAGTGGGCCAATGCGGTTTGGAATGAAGGAGGAGATGCGTTGGAGGACTACAGGGAATTCACTCGCCTCTTTCGGGCGGTCTTCGATCACCCACCCGAGGGTCGAGAGGCGGGCGAGCGGCTGGTCAAGTTTCTGAGGTTCAAGGACAAGGTAGCTTTTCTGGAAAGAGCCAAGAACATGAGAGGAACGTATATCTTCCTCAACGAGGACTATCCGGAAGCTGTGCACCAGAAGAGGAAACAACTTATCTCAGCCATGAAAGCTGCCAGAGCGCTATGACTTGCTCATTGTCCACACTCCCTCCCAAAAGCCTGGAAGGGATGAGAGAGCCAAGCCTATGGGTTCGTAGCTTCAACCCCGCAACACACACTTACACAAACCAACTGATTAATGAACCACTGAATGTATATTTTTTTCTCTTACTTTGTTTGCTCTTTTCCAAATGATGTCTATCTCTGATAAGCTACCTGAAAATAGCCCATATTAAAATGTTGACTACCAGTCGAAGGTTTGGACACACCTACTCATTCAAGGGTTTTTCTTTATTTTTACTATTTTTTACATTGTAGAATAATAGTGAAGACATCAAAACTATGAAATAACACATATGGAATCATGTAGTAACAAAAAAAGTGTTAAACAAATCAAAATATATTTTTTATTTGAGATTCTTCAAATAGCCACCCTTTGCCTTGACGACAGCTTTGCACACTCTTGGCATTCTCTCAACCAGCTTCATGAGGTAGTCACCTGGAATACATTTCAATTAACAGGTGTGCCTTCTTAAAAGTTAATTTGTGGAATTTATTTCCTTCTTCATGCGTTTGAGACAATCAGTTGTGTTGTGACAAGGTAGTGGGGGTATACAGAAGATAGCCCTATTTGGTAAAAGACCAACTCCACCCCAAAAAAATATTTAAAAAAGAAAGACCACCTCCATATTAATGCAAGAACAGCTCAAATAAGCAAATAGAAACGACAGTCCATCATTACTTTAAGACATGAATGTCAGTAAATATGGAACATTTCAAGAACTTTTAAAGTTCCTTCAAGTGCAGTCCCAAAAACCATCAAGCGCTATGATGAAACTGTTCTCATGAGGACCGCCACAGGAATGGAAGACCCAGAGTTACCTCTGCTGCAGAGGATAAGTTCATTAGAGTTACCAGCCTCAGAAATTGCAGCCCAAATAAATGCTTCACAGAGTTCAAGTCACAGACACATCTCAACATCAACTGTTCAGAGGAGACTGCGTGAATCAGGCCTTTATGGTCGAATTGCTGCAAAGAAACCAGTACTAAAGTACACCAGTAATAAGAAAGGACCTGCTTGGGCCCAGAAACACGACCAATAGACATTAGATTTTTGGTTCCCACCGCTGTGTCTTTGTGAGACGCAGTGTGGGTGAACGGATGATCTCCGCATGTGTAGTTCCCGCCGTAAAGCATGGAGGACGAAGTGTTATGGTGTGGGGGTGCTTTGCTGGTGACACTGTCTGTGATTTATTTAGAATTCAAGGCACACTTAACCATCATGGCTACCACAGCATTCTGCAGCGATACGCCATCCCATCTGGTTTGGGCTTAGTGGGACTATAATTTGTTTTCAGCAGGACAATGACCTAACACACATCCAGGCTGTGTAAGGGCTATTTTACCAAGAAGGAGAGTGATGGATTGCTGCATCAGATGACCTGGCCTTCACAATCCCCCGACCTGAAACCAATTGAGATGGTTTGGGATGAGTCGGACGGCAGAGTGAAGGAAAAGCAGCCAACAAGTGCTCAGCATATGTGGGAATTCCTTCAAGACTGTTGGAAAAGCATTCCATGTGAATCTGGTTGAGAGAATCCCAAGAGTGTTTAAAGCTGTCATAAAAGCAAAGGGTGTCTATTTGAAGAATCTCAAATATAAAATATATTCTGATTTCTTTAACACTTTTTTGGTTACTACATGAGTCCATATGTGTTATTTCATAGTTTTGATGTCTTCACTATTATTCTACAATGTAGAAAATAGTTTTAAAAAATAAAGAAAAACCCTTGAATGAGTAGGTGTGTCCAAACTTTTGACTGGTACTGTATGTAGCCTTGGAAATAAGGTTAATGAAATCAATGACTTGCTAACATCAGATAACATTCATATATTAGCAATTTCTGAGACTCACTTAGATCATTCATTTGATGATACAGCAGTAGCAATACAAGGATATAACATCTATAGAAGAGACAGGAATGCTTATGGGGGAGGTGTTGCTGCATATATTCAGAGCCATATCCCTGTAATGCTTAGGGAAGATCTTATGTCAAGTGTTATTGAAGTGTTGTGGTTGCAGGTTCACTTGGCACATCTAAAGTATTTTATTTTGGGGTGTTGCTATAGGCGACTAAGTGCTAACAGTCAGTATCTAAATAATATGTGTGAAATTCTTGATAGTGTATGTGATGTAAACAGAGAGGTCTACTTTCTTGACTGGTTTTTATCAAGCTTTCCACTCAAGAGAAAGCTTCTCACTGTAACCAGTGCCTGTAATCTGGTTCAGGTTATTAATCAACCTACCAAGGTGTTTACAAACACTACAAGAACAAGATCATCCACATGTATCGATCACATTTTTTACTAATACTGTAGAACTTTGTTCTAAAGCTGTATCCGTACCCACTGGATGCAGTGATCACAATATAGTGGCTATATATAACCGGACGCGACCGGGAGACCCATGGGGCGGTGCACAATTGGCCCAGCATCGTCCAGGGTAGGGGAGGGTTTGGCCGGCAGGGATGTCCTTGTCCCATAGCGCTATGGCGACTTCTGTGGCGGGCCGTGCGCAGTGCACACTGACTCGGTTGCCAGGTGTACGGTGTTTCCTCCGACACATTGGTGCGGCTGGCTTCCGGGTTAAGCGGGCACTGTGTCAAAAAGCAGTGCAGCTCGGTTGGGTTGTGTTTCGGAGGACGCACGACTCTCGACCGTCGCCTCTCCCGTGTCCGTACGGGGGTTGCAGCGATGGGACAGGGACTGTAACTACTACCAATTGGATACCACGAAATTGGGGAGAAAAAGGGGGTAAAATACCCACCCCAAAAAATAATATATTTATATATAGTGGCTATATCCAGGAAAGCCAAAGTTCTGAAAGCTGGGCCTAAAATAGTGTATAAGAGATCGAAAGGATTTAGCATTGACTCTTATGTGGATGATGTTAAAAATATTTGTTGGTCTGATGTGATTAATAAGGAGCATCCAGACGCTGCACTTGACGCATTTATGAAATTGCTTCTTCCAATTATTGATAAACATGCACCTGTTAAGAAACTGACTGTTAGAACTGTTAAGGCTCCATGATGAGAAATTGAAAAACTGTATGGCAAAAAAAGGAGTGGCTAATAAGTCTGGCTGCACATCTGACTGACTGACTTACTGCAAATTGAGAAATGGTGTGACTAAACTCAACAAAAAGAAGAAGAAACTGTATTATGAAGCCAAGATCAATGATAGAAAGAATGATGGGAAAAAAAAGTTGGAGTACTTTAAATGAAATGATGGGCAGAAAGACATTCAACTCCATCGTTCATCGAATCAGATGGCTTATCCATCACAAAATCATTTGATGTTGCCAATTATTTTAATGATTTCTTAATTGGCAAAGTGGGCAAACTTAGGCAGGAAATGCCAGCAATGAACAGTGAGCCATCGTACTCATGCCTAAAAAAAAGAGTTTGGATTTTGTGAAGTTAGTGTGGGAGAGGTGGAAAATTTATTGTTATCGATCAATAATGACAAACCTCCTGGCATTGACAACTTAGATGGAAAGCTACTGAGGATGGTAGCTGACTCTATAGCCACTCCTATGTGTCATATCTTTAATCTGAGCCAAGAAGAAAGTCTTTGTCCTCATGCCTGGAGGGAAGCCAAAGTCATTCCGCTACCCAAGAGTGGTAAAGCGGCCTTTACTGATTCTAACAGCAGACCAATCAGCTTGTTGCCAGCTCTTAGCAAAAAATGGTGTTTGACCAATTACAAGCAGACTTTCAGCATGCTTATAGAGAAGGGCACTCAACATGTACTGCACTGACACAAATATCTGATGATTGGTTGAAAGAAATAGATAATAATAATAAGATTGTGGGAGCTTTACTGTTAGATTTCAGTGCAGCCTTTGACATTTTGACCATAACCTGTTGTTGAGAAAATGTATGTTTTATGGCCTTTCAACCTCTGCTATATCGTGGATTCAGAGCTATCTATCAAATAGAACTCAGAGGGTTTTCTTTAATGGAAGCCTCTCTAATGTCAAACATGTAAAGCGTGGTGTACCGCAGGGCAGCTCTCTAGGCCCTCTGCTCTTTTCAATTTTTTCCAATGACCTGCCACTGGTATTAAACAAAGCATGTGTGTCCATGTATGCTGATGATTCAACCATATATGAATCAGCAACCACAGCTAATGAAATCACTGAAACCCTTGACAAAGAGTTGCAGTCTGTTTTGGAATGGGTGGCCAGTAATAAACTGGTCCTGAACATCTCTAAAACTAAGAGCGTTGTATTTGGTACAAATCATTCCCTAAGTTCTAGACCTCAGCTGAATCTGGTAATGAATGGTGTGGCTGCTGAACAAGTTGAAGATACTAAATTACTTGGTGTTACCTTAGATTGTGAACTGTCATGGTCAAAACATAGAAATTCAATGGTTGTAAAGATGGGGAGAGGTCTGTCCGTAATAAAGAGATGCTCTGCTTTTATGACACCGCACTCCAAAAATCAATTCCTGCAGGCTCTAGTTTTGTCTGATCTTGATTATTGTCCAGTCGTGTGGTCGAGTACTGCAAAGAAAGCCCATTTTGGGCAAAAAGGCAAACTCAGCTCCATCATTCATTGAATCAGATGGCTCATTTATCACAAAACCCACTCATATTGTCAACTACTTTCATGATTTTTTCATTGGCAAGATTAGCAAACTTAGGCGTGACATGCCAGCAACAAACACTGAACCTAAACATCCAAGTATAACTGACCAAATTATGAAAGACAAGCATTGTAATTTTGAATTCCGCAAAGTGACTGTGTAAGAGGTGAAAAAAGTATTTTAGTCTATAAACAATGAAAAGCCACCTGGGTCTGACAACTTGGGTGGAAAATTACTGAGGATGTTGGTGGACGATGTTGCCACTCCTATTTGCCATCTCTTCAATCTAAGCTTACTAAAAAGTGTGTGCCCTCAGGCCTGGAGGAAAGCAAAGGTCATTCCGCTACCCTTGTATAGCAGAGCGTCCTTTACTGGCTCAAGTAGCCGACCAATCAGCCTGTTACCAACCCTTAGTAAACTTTTGGAAAAAATTATGTTTGACCAGACACAATGCTATTTAATAGTAAATAAATTAACAACAGACTTTCAGCACGCTTATAGGGAAGGGCATTCAAGATGCACGGCACTTACACAAATGACTGATGATTGGCTCAGAGAAATTGATGATAAAAATATTGTGGGAGATGTTTTGTTAGACTTCAGTGCGGCTTTTGACATTATCGATCATAGTATGTTCCTGGAAAAACGCATATCTTATGGCTTTACACCCCCTGCAATATTGTGGATTGAGAGTTACTTGTCTAAAAGGACACAGAGGGTGTTCTTTAATTGTAGTCTCTCCAGTATAATCCAGGTAGAATCAGGCATTCCCCAGGGCAGCTGTCTAGGCACCTTACTTTTTTCAATCTTCACTAAAATGTATTTTCATGTTTAAAAATGGTATTATAATGTATATTACTGCCTTAATTTTTGCTGGCCTTGGCAGCAGCTAATGAGGATCCATAATAAATTCAAATACAAATACACAGATAACATGACCCATAGGTTGTCTGTAGTTCTCATTACCATTTCTCAAAGGTGAGGTTTGTTATTTTATTTAGTTTTATGCTTTCCCAAAACCATAGCCCTAACCTTAACCACTCCGAATTAATACCTACATTTAACCCTTTGAGTTGTTTCTATTTTAACAATGTAACCACGTGGAATGAACCCTGTAACAATGGATTAATGGATCAAAAATCGATATACAGTATGCATTAACCTACAGTTAAGCATCAGTGATATGATCTATGGTGGGCGGTATAAGCAGATTGAGCTACAATCTAATTCTATTCCTCCATGATGTTCTCTTTTTCTCTCCTTCTCTCTCTCTATCCTTCTCTTTTTTCTCTCTTGTTCCACTGTATGTCACACTGTCACGATCGTCATTTGAAGAAACGGGCCAATGCGCAGCGTGGAATGAGAACATCTTTTATTTATATTTCACCACACGAACAAAAACAACAAAACGATACGTGAAGTCCTTGGGTACATACACAAACCAACACGGAACAACATACCACACCACACAAATGCCAAACGACTACCTAAGTATGGTTCCCAATCAGAGACAACAAGCAACAGCTGATTCACGTTGCCTCTGATTGAGAACCACCCCGGCCAACATAGAAACACATCAACTAGATCCTGAATATAGAAACACAAAACATAGACTCTACACACCCTGGCTCAACATAACAGAGTCCCCAGAGCCAGGGCGTGACACACACCCTGATCTGTTTCACCTGTCTTGTGGTTGTCTCCAACCCCCACCAGGTGTCCATTACCTCGTGTATTTATACCTGCGTTTTCTGTTTGTCTGTTGCCAGTTCGTCTTGTCCCGTCAAGTCCTACCAGCGTGTTTCCGTGTTTACTGTGCTCTAGTTTTTTCTTTTTCTATTCTTCCTAGTTCTGACCTTTCTGCCTGTCCCTGATCCTGCCTGCCGTCCTGTACCTGCCTGACTCTGATTTGGATTACGACTCTTTGCCTGCCTTTACCTATCGATTGCCTGCCCCTTGTCCTGTAATAAACTCTGAGACTCGTACTATCCGCCTCCTGTGTCTGCATCTGGGTCTTAGCCTGAGCCTTGATACTGTCTCTTGCTCTCTCTCTCTCTCTCTCTCTCTCTCTCTCTCTCTCTCTCTCTCTCTCTCGCTCTCTCTCAATCTCTCTCTCTCAATCTCTCTCTCTCTCTCTCTCTCTCTCTCTCTCTCTCGTTCTTTACTGTCTCACTCTCTTCTTTCTCATTTTGCTTCTCTTTCTGTCTGCAGAGGAAAATAACTCTGGTGCAAAAAGAGCTCTGTCGGCTCACCAACTCGTCATTTATCAGAGGCTGCTCTATTGGTTGGCTTTCTAGACACAGCTATGGTGACTCCGCAGCAGCAGTCTGGGCTGTTTCACTGGCAGCGGTTGGTTGTTGGGTGAGACCATTCCACCGCTCTGAGGGAAGATGCTGGGGGCATCTGGGGTCATCTGTACACTCAACAGCAGTGTGTGCGTGCTGCGTCTTGGCATGCTGTCAGCCTGGCTGTCACCTCTGATTCCATAACCTTTGAACTGGCCCATGTAGCTACAGTAGAATGCTACTGAGTGCCAGAAATGAGCTAGGTTAGCCCAGTGTAGAACTGTCACTAGGAGAAGTACAAAATAATACAACCCCTACTGGTCGTTAGTGGAAAGGCCATTGCTAATGATAATCGCTAACTTTCAAAGGTCTGTGTCCCAAATGGCATCCTATTCCCTTTGCAGTGCACTATCCATATGGATCTGGTCAGATGTAGTGCACTACAAAGTGAATAAGGTGCCATTTGGGACACAGTCTGGTTCTGTTCTGACAGTCATCAGTGTGGGTTGCTGTGGTGAGTCAGGGATAGGACAGCTAATGATGGTTATCTTATCTGCTCTCTGTGGAAATACTTTTCCTTGGTTCATTTGCACTGAAAGACTATAGGCCCACAGCATGAGAGGAAATATCAGGATTTCAAATAATACCTTTGGAGAAGTGGATGTTTAAAGAGGATGTTTAAAAAAGAGTATCTTAAAATAAACCAAACTAAGACCCTTGCCTTGTTTGCACTATCAATCGCACTTGTCTTTTCTTACTAGCACTGACTTTGGATATAGCTATATGTGGTTGTCTCACCTAGATATCTTAAGATGGATGCACAAAGTGTAAGTAGCTCTGGATGAGAGTGTCTGCTAAATGTAATTCCTCAAGTTAAGTTAAAACGATTGATGACAAGCTGATATTTTCCCAAGAGAATGCTTGACGTACATATCTGATGGTAAGCCGTTTATGAGATGGCTTCTTGGTGAATGAGATGAGCTAGTTATTTGCTATGCAAAATCCTGCTGATTCCATATCTGAATCTAAAATTAGTCTTGGATTATTCACAGAGGCTTTCCCTTTTATCTCCATAAAAAACACTAATCTCCTATTGTATAATATATTGCAGCACAATATATTTTATGCATGACCACATATCAATAAATTATTTAATGACTTGTACGCCTCAAACACACCAAATGTCCCCCTAATACCCATGCACATATACACACACACATTCTATAAAATTAACTTCATCTTAATTCAACCAACGCTGCATTTTGAAAGAGAAAAGAGAAATTCCCTTCTTACTTTCAATTATTA
Source organism: Coregonus lavaretus (assembly GCF_964263955.1). Taxonomy (NCBI): domain Eukaryota; kingdom Metazoa; phylum Chordata; class Actinopteri; order Salmoniformes; family Salmonidae; genus Coregonus; species Coregonus lavaretus. The sequence continues at coordinate 40,710,431 of NC_139995.1, forward strand.
GGACATTTTAGTGTCATGGTTGTGTCCCAAATGGCACCCATAGGGCTCTAGTCAAAAGTAGGGCACTATGTAGGGAATAGGGTGCCATTTAGGAAGCAGCCTAATGTCAGATCCTGAGGTGTTAACAGAATGACGCTGAATCTCCGATTTTTCATTTAAAATGTATGCCAAACAATAACCATTGATTGCAAAGTTAAACAAACCATACAACTCTATGCACAATGACTACTTTCAAAAATGTCCATTGAAAATGTTTCAAAAACACATGTACTTGAAGAACAGTGCAGATGTAATGTAACAGAATGACAGTAGAATCTCCCTCTGTTTTTTATGTGACCAAGTTTTCCAAAAACTCTGTCTCCCACCCAAACAACACCAAATTTTGTTGATACGGACCAGACCAAATCTGAACCAATCATAGACGTCTATGTTTCACAAGTTTGGACACAGTAGAGCACAGTACAGCAAAGAAGAGTAGAGTCATGTAAAGTTCAGTACAGTTCAGTACAGTTCAGTATAGTACAGTACAATAATTGGTCGGTGTTATGGGCGGGCCTTAGGGGGCCTGGCCCACCCTACCATACCTCATTGCCCGTCCAAATAAAATATTGAAATATTGATAATTTATTCTGTCGAGACAAGCGACGACAGAAAGACGCATCAATCTCAGTTAAAACATCCAAGCGAGCGAAACAGCGCCCCTCTGTCTCAGAATGTGTAGACCATGTATCTGATGCCGTCTGGACCAAAAGAGTATGGCATGTCATACTATTTCTGTCCAGACAGCATCAGATACATGGGCTACATATTTACATTTACATTTTAGTCATTTAGCAGACGCTCTTATCCAGAGCGACTTACAGTTAGTGCATACATGATTTATATTTTTTCATACTATTTTTCATACCCCGGTGGGAATCGAACCCACAACCCTGGCGTTGCAAACGCCATGCTCTACCAACTGAGCTACATCCCTGCCGGCCATTCCCTCCCCTACCCTAGACGACGCTGGGCCAATTGTGCGCCGCCCCATGGGTCTCCCGGTCACGGCCGGCTATGACAGAGCCTGGATTCGAACCAGGATCTCATATAGAGGGGCGCTGTTTCGCTCGCTCGGATGCTTGCTCTGGTGATATACTGTAGTTTCAGCAGAGAGGAAGAGCTCACTCTCGCCAAAATCTGTCCAGTATAAGCCCAACGCTTTTCTATGGGAATAATATGCAGACCTAAGCTTGCCACCTGCCTTCCCGCCTTTGGGACAAAGACTCCCATTTTTAGGGCGTAGACATTAAAATCTCATCATTATTTACAGATCTCTGGTTTCAGCCACTTGCGAATTGGAAAGGAAAGTTGGCGGGTGCACAGTGCACTTTTAGGATGCTGGATTGCCCTAAGGTAAATGTATGTTTCCTCAAAAAACAAGCTTTACACCACTCCAGCTGACGCTTGGCATTGCGCATGGTGATCTTAGGTTTGTGTGCGGCTGCTTGGCCACGGAAACCCATTTCACGAAGCTCCTGATGAACAGTTCTTGTGCTGACGTTGCTTCCAGAGGCAGTTTGGAACTCGGTAGTGAGTGTTGCAACCGAGAACAGACGATTTTTACGCGTTACGCGCTTCAGCATTCGCCGGTCCCGTTCTGTGAGCTTGTTTGGCCTACCACTTCGTGGCTGAACCGTTGTTGCTCCTAGACGTTTCCACTTCACAATAACAATATCTAATCTTTTCCCTTATTTAATTTCCCTAAATGTACATTTTAACCTCAAATAATGCAACAAAATCCGACATGAAAGAATCTGAGCTAATTTCCTGCTATTCTACACATTTTGCCATGAGGATGAGAGAAAATGTTACAGCTTTAAAGCTAACTTCCTGTCATTCTAAACATTTGTTTGATGTCTTATGACGTGTTGCAAACATTTCTAAAAACATGTTTTAACTTTTTCATTATGGGGTATTAAATGGGTGAGAAAAATATATATTTAATCCATTTTGAATTCAGACTGTAACACAACAGAATGTAGATTAAGTCAAGGGGTATGAAACATTTCAGAAAGCCATTATACCCATTGATTCTTGAAGAATATAACTTAGAAATTCCTCATGAGCTTAGTTCAACTGTCACAACCCATGAGAACCCAAAATATAAGCTTGTTTTTCTCCAATTTCTGTGAACATTGCAAATGTAAATAAATACTGTACAGCCTCAAAACATGATTAAATCAAGGCAACAGTAAACATGTCATCCCCCACAAATGATGCAGCGTCCGCCTTGGTCCAATCAGTGTCATTTTGTAAATAATGGATCTCTATGGCAAGATGCATCATTCACCCAAGTTTCGTCAAAATCAGGCCAACACCACTTCCAGCAGCATTTGGTCTCTCATCCAGGGACTGACCAGGACCAACCCTGCTTAGCTTCAGAGGGAAGCCAGCAGTGGGATGCAGGGTGGTATGCTGCTGGCTAAAAGGTGGGGTGGGGTGACCACTTTGTAATTGTTTCAACTGTGGATTTGCCCTTTAAACAGCTGCAAATTATCGAGATTTCTATGTGTCACCAAATAAAATGTAAACAATAGGCCTATAGCAAATGCTGCACATGGCATACATTTTTCACATGCAAACAACACTTTTTGGCAGTGCTCAAAGCATGCCATTCCATGAGAGCAGCACTTATTTTTCAACTCGAAGCAATGAGCCCAATCAGTCCTCCATTACAACAAAATTATGAACAACAGAATAGGCTAATTAGTCCTTAGTTTTGGGGTTACGCTCACGTTAAACAATTTGGCTAATCTATACTTCCATAATTTCAAGTCCTATTCTTGAAGATCAAGGGGTATTAAATTAATTGGAATGACTGGAAATCTGACAGACTTTGGTTTTTAATTTAAAGATATAACCTGATCGTGTTATTATCTGTAGTAGAAAGCAATGGGTTAGAAAAAGCCAACATAACCAACCCATAAAGTAAAATGTAACATCCATTTACGGCCAGCTATGTAAACTCTAACATTGATTTATCCTGCAATAGATGTCGTTCTATAGATTACTTTTTCTAATGCACAGGAGGCTGCTGAGGGGAGAATGGCTCATAATAACGGCTGGAACAGCGCAAATGGAATGGCATCAAACACATGGAAACCATGTGTTTGATGTATTTGATACCATTCCACTTATTCCGCTACAGTCATTAACTCGGGCCCTTTCTCCCCGATTAAGGTACCACCAACATCCTGTGTTCTAATGCCTCTTAAGGGGATAGTAAAAGTAATCAGATTACACTACTGAGTTTGGGTAATCCAAAAGTTACATTACTGATTACAATTTTGTACAGGTAACTAGTAACTGTAACGGATTACATTTAGAAAGTAACCTATCCAACCCTGGTGGCCATTTCTCATTTGTATGACACTGTCACACACCTAGTTGAACCACAATACCTGGAGAGAGGCATCACACTTAAAGATGATCTGTTAATATAGAAAATCCACACAAGCACCACCTATGGTAATATCAACCATCTTTTAAAGTTGGAGACATCATTATCATGCTGTTAATATAGTATCATGCCCGTTAATAGCCCTCCTCCTCATCTCTGTTGTTTGGACAGGTTATAGCCTCCTTGGCATATCTGGATCAAATGTCATCCTATCCCTGGACAGCTGTTTTGCATCAGCCTGGGGCACAACAACACACAAAACACAACACAGTTGCTATTTATGATAGGCAAACAGCAGGTCACTTTAACCAAACTATCCAGCCAGGAAGCAAACCAGAACACAGAATCTGCAGTTATTAAGGATGCTATTCAGGCTGCAGACAGAGTGATACAGACATCTAATATTATTAGTTTCATTTGACAGGGACCATGTCCAACAAATACCCCACCAGATTTAAACAACATAACTGATTCACATTTTGGATATGACTATACCATTCCACTGAGGGAACCATGGTGCCCTAAAAATGCAAATCAAAATGTTACTACTTTGTCATTTATATGATAGTAAGGTACTCAATTAAATGATAACTTAAGCTGAGGTTTAGTTGTAGAGAAAAGTCCTGTTTGATCTGGTGTAATTGAGAGATATTACAGTGAGGTTTCAGTGATTAGGTTTATGACCTGTTCTAATGAATCTCACAGAGCATCAAAGAGACAGAGCTGCTGCAGTGTGTGTGTTCCTCCATGCTGTTTTGCAAGGCTCATTAAGTGGATTTAACCTCAGCTTCTTCTGCTTGTTAACATGATCGTCAGGATGACTCAATTATAGGGCTTATAATAAGACCTGGCACAACAACCAAGACCTGGCACAACAACCTCCATCACAGAACAACTTATCTTATTAACATACTTTAATATCATACATGAAGTCAACCACCAAGAAACCCAGGAATATGTTTTCCACTTACAGCTTAATAACACACAGCAAGTCAAGGCAACCACAGAGAAACCATGACCTGACACAACAACCTCACTGAGAACAACTAATCTTATTAATAACATACAGCAAGTCAACCACCAAGAAACCAAGGAACTATATATGTCAAGTGGAAGACCTGATTGACAGAACAACCTCTATCATCAACCTTTGTTGTTAACGTTAGCAAGGTTGCAGTCATAGAAATAATCATTTTAGGTCACAGGTCATTTAAGCACCAGGCAACAACCAATCAGCAATTATGTTGTATCTACAGTGTAATCAACCGCTGTCATGAGACTAATATGTCTCCAAACCCTTCTAAGGATGTTGCACAGCTCCCATCTCACCACAATTGACTTTCCCTCAACTTGATTAGAATTCTATCACTGACTGATCAATTGTAGTGATTCAGACATTCAGCTTAACTGGTTCAACTGAATTGTGTCAAATGAAGCTAATCTCATGAAACAGTGTGTAATCAGGTATTCCAATATGCGTCTAGAGGTCAACAGGTAGTTTTGTACGTCTTGCTTTTATTCAGACTCAAATAAGTCTTCCAAACATTGCCCTGACAGCCAACATCTTCACCAATAATTATGGTATATATTTCATTAATGATGGAGCCAGCCAGGAAACAATCCAGAACATAGAATTGACAGTTATTAAGGATGCTATTCAGGCTGCAGACACAGGGAAATAGACATCTAATATTATTAGTTTCATTTGACAGAGACCATGTCCAACAAATACCCCAACAGATTTAAACAACATAACTGATTCACATTTTGGATATGATTATAACATTCCCCTGAAGGAACCATGGTGCCCTAAAAATGCAAATCAACATTTTACTACTTTGTCATTTACACGATAGTATGGTACTCAATTAAATGATCATTTATGCTGTGGTTTAGTTGTAGAGTAAAGTCCTGTTTGATCCGGTGTAATTGAGAGACATTACAGCAAGGTTTCCATGATTAGGTCACTGTTAGAAACTATGAACTGTTCTAATGAATCCCACAGAGCATCAAAGAGACTGAGCTGCTGCAGGTTGTGTGTGTGTGCATGCGTGTGGCGTGCATACATGTGTGTGTTTTCCTCATCAGAACTCCCTGTAAGAGTTCCCCTCAGGGCTGTTGACTACCCAGCATGCGTAGAGAGAGCCAGGGAGAGGAGTCCCTCCATCTGCTGTGGTCGGGAGGGTCACACACAAGCTGTTGAGCTCAACAAATCTCTCTCTCTCTCTCTCTCTCTCTCTCTCTCTCTATCTATCTAGTACCAGTCAAAAGTTTGGACACACCTACTCATTCAAGGGTTTTTCTTTATTTTCTACATTGTAGAATAGTAGTGAAGACATCCAAACTATGCAATTTACATTTACATTTACATTTTAACACATATGGAATCATGTAGTAACCAAAAAAGTGTTAAACAAATCAAAACATATTTTATAATTGAGATTCTTCAAATAGCCACCCTTTGCCTTGATGACAGCTTTGCACAATCTTGGGATTCTCTCAACCAGCTTCACCTGGAATGCTTTTCCAAAAGTCTTGAAGGAGTTCCCACATATGCTGAGCTCTTGTTGGCTGCTTTTCCTTCACTCTGCGATCCAACTCATCCCAAACCATCTCAATTTGGTTGAGGTTGGGTGATTGTGGAGGCCAGGTCATCTGATGCAGCACTCCATCACTCTCCTTGTTCAAATAGCCCTTACACAGCCTGGAGATGTGTTTTGGGTCATTGTCCTGTTGAAAAACAAATGATAGTCCCACTAAGTGCAAACCAGATGGGATGGCGTATCGCTGCAGAATGCTGTGGTAGCCATGCTGGTTAAGTGTGCCTTGAATTCTAAATAAATCACAGACTGTGTCACCAGCAAAGCAACCCTACACCATCACACCTCCTCCTCCATGCTTCACTGTGGGAACCACACATGCAGATATCATCTGTTTACCTACTCTGCGTCTCACAAAGACAAGGCGGTTTCAACCACAAATCTCACATTTGGACTCATCAGACCAAAGGACATATTTCCACCGGTCTATTGTTCATCACTCATGTTTCTTGGCCCAAGCAAGTCTCTTCTTATTATTGGTGTCCTTTAGTAGTGGTTTCTTTGCAGCAATTAGACCATAAAGGCCTGATTCACGCAGTCTCCTCTGAACAGTTGATGTTGAGATGTGTCTGTTACTTGAACTCTGTGAAGCATTTATTTACAGGATAAATCAAGGAGGTGCAGTTAACTCGAATGAACTTATCCTCTGCAGCAGAGGTAACTCTGGCTCTTCCTTTCCTGTGGCGGTCCTCATGAGAGCCAGTTTCATCATAGCGCTTGATGTTTTTTGCGACTGCACTTGAAGAGACTTTGAAAGTTCTTGAAATTTTCCGGATTGACTGACCTTCATGTCTTAAAGTAATGATGGACTGTCATTTCTCTTTGCTTTTTTGAGCTGTTCTTGCCATAATATGGACTTGGTCTTTTACCAAATAGGGTTATGTTCTGTATAGCACCCCTACCTTGTCACAACACAACTGATTGGCTCAAACACATTAAGAAGGAAATAAATTCTACATATTAACTTTTAAGAAGGCACACCTGTTAACTGAAATGCATTCCAGGTGACTACCTCATGAAGCTGGTTGAGAGAGTGTGCAAAGCTGTCATCATACAAAGGGTGGCTACTTTGAAGAATCTCAAATCTAAAACACTTTTTTGGTTACTACATGATTCCATATGTGTTATTTCATAGTTTTGATGTCTTCACTATTATTCTACAGTGTAGAAAATAGTAAAAATAAAGAAAAACCCTGGAATGAGTAGGTGTGTCATAACTTTTGACTGGTACTGTATATACAGTGAGTGTACCAAACATTAGGAACTACAGAATGTCAGTATAAGAGCAGGTATAAGAGCAGGTATAAGAGCAGTATAAGAGCAGGTGTTCTTAATGTTTTGTATACTATACTATAAAATATATGTACCGTGTATGTACTGATATATATATGGGCAGAACTGAAAAGCGTGTGCGAGCAAGGAGGCCTACAAACCTGACTCAGTTACACCAGCTCTGTCAGGAAGAATGGGCCAAAATTCACCCAACTTATTGTGGGAAGCTTGTGGAAGGCTACCCAAAACGTTTGACCCAAGTTAAACAATTTAAAGGCAATGCTACCAAATACTAATTGAGTGTATGTAAACTTCTGACCCACTGGGAATGTGATGAAATAAATAAAAGCTGGAATAAATCATTCTCTCTACTATTATTCTGACATTTCACATTCTTAAAATAAAGTGGTGATCCTAACTGACCTAAGACAGGGAATTATTACTAGGATTAAATGTCAGGAATTGTGAAAAACTGAGTTTAAATGTATTTGGCTAAGGTGTATGTAAACTTCCGACTTCAACTCTCTCTCTCTATATATATATATATATATATATATATATATATATATATATATATATATATATATATCAGTATATACACTGAGTATACAAAACATTAAGGACACCTGCTTTTTTCCATGACATAGAATGACCAGATGAATTCAGGTGAAAGCTATGATCCCTTATTGATGTCACTTGTAGATAAAGGGGAGGAGATTTAAGTACCTTTGAACAGGGTATGGTAGTAGGTGCCAGGCGCACCAGTTCGTGTCAAGAACTGCTACCTTGCTGGGTTTTTCCACACTCAACAGTTTCCCGTGTGTATCAAGAATGGTCCACCATCCAAAGTACATCCAGTCAACTTGATACAACTGTGTGAAGCATTGGAGGCAACATGGGCCAGCATCCCTGTTGAAAGCTTTCAACACCTTGTAGAGTCCATCCCCCGACGAATTGAGGCTGTTCTGAGGGCAAAAGGGTGGTGGGGGGGAGTTGTTCTTTTCCCTCTAAATGTTAGCCTATATATGAAGTTAACCAGGGGCAAATTAAACCTTTATGGCTCACTGCTTCCAAGTGATGGTGACATTTTACATAAAAAAATAAAATACAGATATATTCTTGGCTCAATTCTTTTTTTCCTTAACCACAAACGTTATCCAATTTTGCTTGGCTTCGCTCGTTCCTGTGGCCAAGTGCACTTAAAGGGTTTAGACCATTAACAGGGAATGACAGCATGCTAATGAGGACAGATGCCACAGCTTCAGAAACGTTTAGAACATTATTACCATATGCAGCAATTTAGAATTAAATTCAGTCTTGGCTTGCTCCAATGACAACCTCAGTTATCAAGAAACAGTTTTCTCCACAGTAGACCCAATATTTTTACTGTACCACGAGTGTTCACTGTTTCACAGAGTGAATAAACTGCTGAGAATATTTACTTACACAAACACACAAGCAAAGAATGACATTGGGGAGATATAAACTACATTGAATTGTCTTTATAATTGTTTTGGGTTAGAATGCCTCATTATTTGTTCTGCATATCATCATTCTATCCTTGGCTATGGTTATTATCCGTGCTAATGAGCCAACCTAACTAGGGAGAAGAGGCAGTCTAACAGATGTCCTCAGAGACTAATAAGAGACTGTTTCAAATGTGGAATCCCTACAAAGACTTACCCACTTAATATGCAACGATTTGAAATCTTATTAACTTCCATTCAGTAATTGTTAAACTTTGCGTAACTTGCAGTAATACATAGTAAAAAAAACTAATCATACTGTTGTTTCACACACAAAGAAACTACCATAAACTCATGTAATTGTCACACCCTGGCTCTGGGACTCATTAGGTTGAGCCAGGGTGTGTTCATTTCTATGTGTGTATTTCTATGTTGGTGTTCATTCTAGTTTGTTGTATTCTATGTTTGCCTGAGTGACTCCCAATCAGAGGCAACGAGTGTCAGCTGTTGGCTGGTTGTCTCTGATTGGGAGCCATATTTAAACTGTATGTTTTCCCTTTGTGGTTGTGGGTTTTTGTTCCGTGTTCGGTCATTGATACCGTGGACGTCACGAGTCGTGTTTTGTTTTGTATTTTGACGCTTTAACTAATTAAAGTCATGTTTGTTCATCACGCTGCGCCTTGGTCTACTCCTTACCTCGATCGTGACAGTAATGTCAAGGAAAACAGGAATTGTGAATATTTTCCATCACAAAAGGTTAGCCTTCATTCCTTCGTTGCCGACATTAACTCTAGCGGATTGTACAAGGTCTGTTTGTAGGCAACGTGATGACCTCAGATTTCCATTCCTCATCAAAAGTAAGCTGTCAGTAACTTGAGGACTGACATTGTGGACTGACATTGAGCACTGACGTTGTGAACCGATGTATAATGAACCAGCAAACATCACTGCTAAATACGATTGAGAGTCCTTCTAATGCTTTGTGTCTCTCTAGACATTGCCTAGACCTTTCCTAGACTATTCCTTGATATTTTTCCACTTACCAACCATTGTGAAGCGATGCTATATAATGAACTAGCATTACAGCTAAATACAGTTGTGAGTGCCATTCAGTGCAGTTGCAGTTGAGTGTTCTGTATGTACAGCCTTTGTGTCTCTAGAAAATCTCTCCACTACAAACCAACCAACCTATCTTGACTCGGTTGTTGAGCCAAAAGGTTTTGTATGAACCTAGCCAATGTAAAACTATTTTATCCACTTTATAAGTATATATTGTATTCTAGGCTGGCTCATCCTATACAACTACTGCTGTACACACCTTTTCTATTAACATACTCTATATACACACCATTCACATACATACACTGTGCCTTCGGAAAGTATTCAGACCCATTGACTTTTTCCAAATTTTGTTACGCTACAGCCTTATTCTAAAAATTATTTTTCTTTTTTTATCCTCAGCAATCTACACATAATACCCCATAATAACAAAGCAAAAACAGGTTTTAGCAAATGTATTAAAAATTAAAACAGAAATATCTTATTTACATAAGTACTCAGACCCTTTGCTATGGGACTCGTAATTGAGCTCAGGTGCATCCTGTCTCCATTGATCATCCTTGAGAGGTTCCTACAACTTGATTGGAGTCCACCTGTGGTAATTTCAATTGATTGGACATGATTTGGAAAGGCACACAACTGTCTATAAAAGGTCCCACAGCCGACAGTGCATGTCACAGCAAAAAGCAAGCCATGAGGTAGAAGGAATTGACCGTAGACCTCAGAGACAGGATTGTGTCGAGGCACAGATCTGGGGAAGGGTACCAAAAAATTTCTGCAGCATTGAAGGTCCCCAAGAATACAGTGGCCTCCATCATTCTTAAATGGAAGAAGTTTGGAACCACCAAGACTCTTCCTAGAGCTGGCCGCCTGGCCAAACTGAGCAATCGGAGGAGAAGGGCCTTGGTCAGGGAGGTGACCAAGAACCCGATGGTCACTCTGACAGAACTCTTGAGTTACTCTGTGGAGATGGGAGAGCCTTCCAGAAGGACAACCATCTCTGCAGCACTCCACCATTTTTTTTTTTTATTATTTTTATTTAACCTTTATTTAACCAGGTAAGCCAGTTGAGAACAAGTTCTCATTTACAACTGCGACCTGGCCAAGATAAAGCAAAGCAGTGCGATAAAAACAACAACACAGAGTTACATATGGGGTAAACAAAACATAAAGTCAAAAATACAACAGAAAATATATATACAGTGTGTGCAAATGTAGTAAATTATGGAGGTAAGGCAATAAATCAGGCCTTTATGCTAGAGTGGCCAGAGGTAAGCCACTCTTCAGTAAAAGGCACATGACAGCCCACTTGGAGTTTGCCAAAAGGCACCTGAAGACTCTCAGACCATGAGAAACAAGATTCTCTAGTCTGATGAAACCAAGATTGAACTCTTTGGCCTGAATGCCAAGCGTCACATCTGGAGGAAACCTGACACCATCCCAACGGTGAAGCATGGTGGTGGCAGCATCATGCTGTGGGAATGTTTGTCAGTGGCAGGGACTGGGAGACTAGTCAGGATCGAGGGAAAGATGAACGGAGCAAAATATAGGGAGATCCTTGATGAAAACCTGCTTCAGAGCGCTCAAGACCTCAGACTGTCCTTGAGTGGCCCAGCCAGAGCCCGGACTTGAACCCGACCTAACATCTCTGGAGAGACTTTAAAATAGCTTAGCAGCAATGCTCCGCATCCAACCTGATAGAGCTTGAGAGGATCTGCAGAGAAGAATGGGAGAAACTCCCCAAATACAGGTGTGCCAAGCTTGTAGCGTCATACCCAAGAAGACTTGATGCTGTAATCGCTGCCAAAGGCGTTTCAACAAAGTACTGAGTAAAGGTTCTGAATACTTATGTAAATGTGATATTTCCGTTTATTTTTATTTTTTATTAATTAAGAAACATTTCTAAAAACCTGTTTTTGCTGTGTTATAATGGGGTATTGTGTGTAGATTTATGAGGAAAAAAACGATGTAATCAATTTTAGAATAAAGCTGTAACGTAACAAAATGTGAAAAAAGTCAAGGGGTCTGAATACTTTCCGAAGGCACTGATATTTCAGTACCGGTGCATCAAAGCTGGGACCGAGAGAATGAAAAACAGCTTCTATCTCAAGGCCATCAGACTGTTAAATAGCCATCACTAGCACATTAGAGGCTGCTGCTGCCTATTGATATCACTGGCCACTTTAAGAAATGGAACACTAGTCACTTTAATAATGTTTACATATCTTGGACTACTCATCTCATATGTATATACTGCATTCTATTCTATAACATTCTACTGTATCTTAGTCCAGTTCTGTCATTGCTTGTCCATATATGTATATATTCTTAAATCCCATTCCTTACTAGTTTTGTGTGTTTTGGGTATATGTTGTGAAATTGTTAGATATTACTTGTTAGATATTACTGCACTGTCGGAGCTAGAAGCACAAGCATTTCGCTACACCCGCTATAACATCTGCTAAACACGTGTATGTGACAAATAACATTTGCTTTGATTTGATATTTCTTAGTTTCTTTATTTTTACTTTTTGGATTGTGTGTGTATTGTTTTGTATTGTAGGGTATTACTGCACTGTTGGAGCTAGAAACACAAGCATTTTGCTGCACCTGCGATAACATCTGCATATCTGTGTACACGACAAATCAACTTTGATTTTATTTGATTTAGACCTTGCCTATCTCTCCACTTACCAACCCAATATCTCAACTCTTTTCATTATAAACATACCCTTTGGCTCTCAAGACCTATCTCTCCACTTACCGACCAACCTGTCTCAACTCTCCCACCAATCATCTCCCCTCATCCCTGTGCAACAACCTGCCTCCCTGTCAAAACATTTTTGTGTAATTCATGTCCCAGAGAATAAAAAGGGTCTCTGTAATCCCTGAATTGACTTACCATTCATCAAAGTGAATAGGATTACAGGGCACTCTCAGGCTTTCCATATTCTGTATCCCCTGGAAGAGGAATGTACATGCGTGTGGACAGGTGTGCCACACTTAAAGCCTGTAAATTCATTAGAGCTACGCTGTAGATCACTTCTCAATGACAGCTCTGGGACTCTGTGGTCCACCTCCTTGTGGCCTCTACTATTCCCCCATACTCCTGTAGCACATATATCTCTCTCTTTTTCTCTCGTTTGCACTCTCTCTCTCTCTCTTTCTCTCGCTACATCCCTCTCTCTTTCTTTCTTTCTTTCTTTCTTTCTTTCTTTCTTTCTTTCTTTCTTTCTTTCTTTCTTTCTTTCTTTCTTTCTTTCTTTCTTTCTTTCTTTCTTTCTTTCTTTCTTTCTTTCTTTCATCTCTCTCTCTCTCTCTTTCTCTCACACTCACTCTCTCTCTCTCTTTCTTTCTCTTTCTTTCTTTTCATCCCTCTCTCTCTCTCACTCTCTCTCCCTCACTCACTCTGGCCACTCCACAACCTTTTGAAATGAGACCTATAACCAACAGTCCCAAACAACCATGTTGTCCATATTAGAGGAATTAGCTTTCAGTTAAACGTTGGCACTTTGGTCAAATAACTTGGGCTAATTGAGAAGGACGATGTTATCTGACATGCCAATTTCAAGCTGGAGCACCTCAGAGAGCTATTTGTCTCCATCAGGGGGATCATTGGATTGCATTTTAGCACCATTGTTTGATCTGTAAAAAACCAATAAATAATTAATTATGTGTTTTCTACAGTGTGTCCAAATAAAAGCCAAAGCAATGCACCTTCACTGTGCTGTATATGAATATTTTGTTTTACCTTTGATGTTGGTAATTGTGCAGACAGAAACATGTACTGTACTACCAGTCAAAAGTTTTAGAACACCTACTCATTCAAGGGTTTTTATTTATTTTTACTATTTTCTACATTGTAGAATAATAGTGAAGACATCAAAACTATGAAATAACACATATGGAATCATGTAGTAACCAAATAAGTGTTAAACAAATCAAAACATATTTTATATTTGAGATTCTTCAAATAGCCACCCTTTACCTTGATGACAGCTATGCACACTCTTGACATTCTCTCAACCAGCTTCATGAGGTAGTCATCTGGAATGCATTTCAATTAACAGGTGTGCCTTCTTAAAAGTTATTTTGTGGAATTTCATTACTTCTTATTGCGTTTGAACCAATCAGTTGTGTTGTGACAAGGAAGGGGGGGTATACAGAAGATAGCCCTATTTGGTAAAAGACCAAGTCGATATTATGGCAAGAACAGCTCAAAAAAGCAAAGAGAAACGACAGTCCATCATTGCTTTAAGACATGAAGGTCAGTCAATACGGAACATTTCAAGAACTTTGAACGTTTCTTCAAGTGCTGTCGCAAAAACCTTCAAGCGCTATGATGAAACTGGTTCTCATGAGGACCGCCACAGGAATGGAAGACCCAGAGTTACCTCTGCTGCAGAGGATAAGTTCATTAGAGTTACCAGCCTCAGAAATTGCAGCCCAAATAAATGCTTTACAGTGTTCAAGTCACAGACACATCCCAACATCAACTGTTCAGAGGGGACTGTGTGAATCAGGCCTTCATAGTCGAATTGCTGCAAAGAAACCACTACTAAAGGACACCAATAAGAAGAAGAGACTTGCTTGGGCCAAGAAACACGAGCAATGGACGTTAGACCAGTGGAAATTTGTCCTTTGGTCTGATGAGTCCAAATTGGAGATTCTTGGTTCCAACCGCCATGTCTTTGTGAGACGCGGTGTGGGTGAACGGATGATCTCCGCATGGGTATTTCCCACCGTAAAGCATGGAGGAGGAGGTGTGATGGTGTGGGGGTGCTTTGCTGGTGACACTGTCTGTGATTTACTTAACCAGCATGGCTACCACAGCATTCTACAGTGATACGCCATCCCATCTGGTTTGGGCTTAGGGACTATCACTTGTTTTTCAACAGGACAATGACCCAACACACCTCCAGGCTGTGTAAGGGCTATTTTACCAAGAAGGAGAGTGATGGAGTTCTGCATCAGATGACCTGGCCTCCACAATCACCCGACCTCAACCAAATTGAGATGGTTTGGGATGAGTCGGACCGCAGAGTGATGGAAAAGCAACCAACAAGTGCTCAGCATATGTGGGAACTCCTTCAAGGCTGTTGGAAAAGCATTCCATGTGAAGCTGGTTGAGAGAATGCCAAGAGTGTGCAAAGCTGTCGTCAAAGCAAAGGGTGGCTATTTGATGTATCTCAAATATAAAATATATTTTGATTTGTTGAACACTTTTTTGGTTTCTACATGATTCCATATGAGTTATTTCATAGTTTTGATGTCTTTACTATTATTCTACAATGTAGAAAATAGTAAAAATAAAGAAAAACCCTTGAATGAGTAGGTGTTCCAAAACTTTTGACCGGTAGTGTATGTTCAAATGTTTAGTTTGTTTTCTTGTTTGTTTGTCCATGATTTATGGATTACACTGATATGACAACAATTAACAGTATATTCTGTCATACAACTACTCCTCAGTGTATGTACAGAACCATAAATCAATGTCCAGTGTGTGGGAAATGTACTATCCTTGTACCCTGACCTCATTCCCTCCCTCAGTATCTCTCTTATTGGAAATCAACATGACAAACAATCTATTTTGCATACTTTATGTGAGTGGGGTTTATTTTATCTTTCCTCTGAGAGATAAAAACATTACACAAAAAGATTCCAATACATGGCACAAGTAAGTTTATTTTCGCTGACCCTTTAATGTGCCATCATTATGCCAATCCCTAGTCTTTGATGTGGGGAAGAAAGCGCGTGTGGACATACCATTTATACAAAAACACTATTCTGAATTCTGAAGATGAATGTGCTAGAGTTAATGAGCCTTGGAATGTTCCCTGTCCTGTTTACATAATGGACTGCTGAGATAATACTAAACCACATCAGTATAAAACAAATAAACAAAACCAGAAAATCCACCACATTAAGGTACAGAGAAAAGAGTGTGTCAAAATGTGGAAGATTATCAAGGATGTACCTGGCCATGCCATCAACTCTACAGATATATTCACATGAGGTTCTCTGTTGGCACATCATTTGAGCTCGGCAAGTAAAAAGTGCAAGGATAAGATTGTAAGCACAGATGATTGCAGTCTTCTCTTCTCTCTCTCTCTCTCTCTCTCTCTCTCTCTGTGTCTGTCTGTCTGTCTGTCTCTGTCTGTCTGTCTCCATCCCACTCTGTCTCTTCCTCTAGCCCACTCTCGCTATAAAATGTTACATTACTTCAAGCTATTATATTCACAGACCATCAGCCATACAGGGATATCAGCCCACAGTGTAGCACAGGACTAATAATCATGACCCCATCTGATTGGGGTCCCATAGTAACCACTAATTACATGTTAATGCAACACAAACATTCTGAGTCATCCTTATTCAAATGGAAATAAACCATTTTCCCATGAAGTGCATTGAGTAGGTATTAAAGAGCTGCACATGATGACCCTTTCAATAGGAAAGCTTTCCTGTATGATGCTGGCTTGCAATGCAAGTGTTTCATCAATTAATTGTGCATTAATTAGAATACGACAAAGATTTTCACATTTTCTCCCTCATCTTGTAGACTAGGGGTTCCCAAACTTTTTCACTCGGGGGCCCCCCTTCCAGCATTGGGGAACATCCCCGTGCCCCATCTATTTCTATGGGCACAAGCACTGTTCTTAACACAAACTGTTAACACCCCTCTTGTTGGTGGAGATAATTTTTCAGGGTTTAAAGCACATTTTCTTGCAATTCTATACATTTTGCCATGTCTAATGTGTATTCATGTGATATTTGAGTGACAAAAAAATTGCACCAATATCTATGGGCTAAAAAACTAAATAAAAAAACTTTTGCTGACATGGGCTAGTTGATCTGGACATTTCTGAAAACGTGTAAATAGCTCTCTAAGGTATGCAATGACTAACAAAGAGGAACTGTGTCACGATCGTCGTATACAGCGGAGGACCAAGGCGCAGCGTTGTAGGCAAACATACTCTTTATTTAGAGACACGATCAAAACAACAAAACGATAACGTGACAGTTCACGGTCTAACACAAACAGACTAGAAACAAGATCCCACAACATTTGTGGGCAAATAGCCTCTATAAATATGGCTCCCAATCAGAGACAACCAGCCACAGCTGACACTCGTTGCCTCTGATTGGGAACCACTCTGGCCAACACAGAAATACAACCTATAGAATATCCACACCCTGGCTCAACATATAGAGTCCCAGAGCCAGGGTGTGACAGTACCCCCCCTAAAGGCGCGGACTGCGACCGCGCCTAACGTACACACACCAGGGGAGGGCTGGGTGGGCATTCCTCCTCGGAGGCGGTTCCGGCTCCGGGCTTGACCACCACCCTTCCACCATCCCCCCGTGGCGCCCCTGGTCCGGTCCCGCTGGCTGGAGCTGGACCGGACATCGTAGAAGCGGACCGCTTTGGCTCCGGTGTGGAGCAGCTGACCGGTACCTTACCAGGCACCGGTGACCCAGGCACGGGTTGTGCTGGACTGACGACGCGCACCCCTGGCTTGGTGCGTGGAGCCGGAACGGGCCGGACCGGGCTGACGACTCGCATCCCTGGCTTGGTGCGTGGAGTAGGAACGGGCCGGACCGGGCTGACGATGCGCACCCCTGGCTTGGTGCGTGGAGTAGGAACGGGCCGGACCGGGCTGACGATGCGCACCCCTGGCTTGGTGCGGGGAGCAGGGACAGGCCGGACCGGGCTGGCGACGCACACCGTAGGCTTGGTGCGTGGAGTAGGAACGGGCCGGACCGGGCTGACGATGCGCACCCCTGGCTTGGTGCATGGAGTAGGAACGGGCCGGACCGGGCTGACGATGCGCACCCCTGGCTTGGTGCGAGGAGCAGGGACAGGCCGGACCGGGCTGGCGACGCACACCGTAGGCTTGGTGCGTGGAGCAGGGACAGGCCGGACCGGGCTGGCGATGCACACCGTAGGCTTGGTGCGTGGAGCAGGGACAGGCCGGACCGGGCTGGCGACGCACACCGTAGGCTTGGTGCGTGGAGCAGGGACAGGCCGGACCGGGCTGGCGACGCACACCGTAGGCTTGGTGCGTGGAGCAGGGACAGGCCGGACCGGGCTGTGGAGACGGATAGGAGACCTGGAGTGAAGAGCTGCCACAACCCGTCCTGGCTGAATGACTACCTTCAAACACTCTGTGTGAGGCATCAGCACAGGACGTACAGGGCTGTGTACCCGTACTGGCATAACAGCACGTGACACTGGCGCAGGATATCCGGGACCGAGGAGAGGCACTGGAGGCCACGAGCGCTGAGCCGGCACACTCCGTCCTGGCTGCATGCCCACCTTCGCACAACACGTGCGGGGTGCTCGCACAGGACGTACCGGACTATGCCGGACCACTCGTGGCACAGTGCGCAGCTCCGCATACCGCGGAACCTGCCCAGTCTCATGCTGCCATGCCTGAGTACGGGGAGTTGGCTCTGCTCTCCATCCAGGCTTCGCCAACCTGCCTTCTGGCCCCCAAAACCCGGTGGCCTCCTCTCCTAATCTCCCAATTCGCCCTGTGGCAGCCTCCTGCTGCCCAGTCGCCCATGCCGTGTGCCCCCCCCTAAAAAATTATTGGGGGTGCCTCTCGCCTCTCCGACCACGGCCCGGTTGACGCCGCTTCTCCACTCTTGCCTGGGTCTCCCCCTTCATCGCCTTCCGGTACCGGACGGCCTCCTCCTTCGTAATCTGCCCCCAGCCGAGGAGGACATCCACCAGCGTTACCTCCTGCGTGTGTTCCTGGACACGCTGCTTGGTCCTGGTTTGGTGGGATCTTCTGTCACGATCGTCGTATACAGCGGAGGACCAAGGCGCAGCGTTGTAGGCAAACATACTCTTTATTTAGAGACACGATCAAAACAACAAAACGATAACGTGACAGTTCACGGTCTAACACAAACAGACTAGAAACAAGATCCCACAACATTTGTGGGCAAATAGCCTCTATAAATATGGCTCCCAATCAGAGACAACCAGCCACAGCTGACACTCGTTGCCTCTGATTGGGAACCACTCTGGCCAACACAGAAATACAACCTATAGAATATCCACACCCTGGCTCAACATATAGAGTCCCAGAGCCAGGGTGTGACAAACTGATGATGCACTACCCAATTTCGAAATTGCACCTTGTGCATTGTACTATTGCAACTTTCAAGAGTAAGTTTAAAGCCAGACATTTATTTTGTATTTATTGTTTTGGGGGGGGGGGGGGGGGCGGGGGTATTACTGCCCAAATAGCAGCTGAAGATTTGGATATTGAAAGATGATTTGGTATTGGTATAACTGTCCCTGTGCTCTGCTGTGTGTTGTGGAGCCGGAATCTTTATGCAATGCATCACATGTCTCACCATTTAGACACCCCATCTGACAAGGTCCCTGACCGGCAAACGAGACAACAAACATAATAAGTAAACAGACAACAGCCAGCTAATGTGAGCTTTTCTCTCTCTCCCTCTCTCCATCCCACCCTTTCTCTCCCTCTTCCCCCCTTCCCCCTCTCTCTCGCTTTCTCTCTCCACTCTCTCTCAAAAAGGTCTAAAATCAGATCAGATTTCTACACACAGGTATTGGCTGTATCTTTCCTCTCATAAACCCAACACTTAAGTAATTAACTTCATTAACTTCGCGGGCATGCGGCTCCTTGACAATAAAAATTAAAGACCTTTCATAAGTTAAGATAAACCTGAGATCCAATTACAGCTTGCCCATAAATCACGACTATCACACAGTGTCAGAGCACGGCGCACGCAGAGCAGGCAAAGGCATTAGTGTCAGAAAATCAAATTAGATTAAACTGGGGTCTAAAGGTACACACAGAGAGAGAGAGAGCGAGAGAACGAGAGAGCAATAGAGCGAGAGAGAGAGAGAAAACCCCAAAGATCTGAGGGATGATCAGATTCAGAGAAGCATCCACAACCAATGTTTTTATTTAAAATAATAATATTCAAAAATTCTCCACCTATTGGTAATGGAGTCTTAATTTCCAGGAACTAGAGGTTCATATGTGAGGGTTGGTGTGAGGTGTGACCCAGGTGCGGTGCAGGATAGACAGTAGGCAGTAGGCAAGGATGGTGAAACAAGGATATTTACTGGTGGTCAAAAAGCCAGGATACAAAACAACAGACTATTCACGAAAACAAATGAGGAGCACATAGGTCTCCAAAAAACAGGCTGACGGAATGCTGTATCAGCCCTGGGTCCAGAATGTCCCTCCTGGGCACCCCGGACCGCTCCACCGGCCCATAACCCTCCCAGTCCACCAGAAATAGGAGATCCCTCCCCACCCACTGGCAGTCCAGGATCTGGTCCACCGTAAAAGCCGGCTGCCCTCCGACAAGGTGCAGCGGGGGAACAGGACGAAGAGGGGGAGCCAGGGGGCAGGTGGCGACGGGCTAGAGGAGGAACACATGGTGGTGGGAAGTTGCAGGTGGTAGGTCACTGGGTTGACTCGCCGGACCACTCTGAATGACCCGACGGGACCGCCGCCTCCTCCTCTTACTTGGGGAATAGGGGTGCTTGGGGATAGGCAGGGGTCGGAGCAGCGCTGCCACGGGCTGACGTGAGCTCTTAGTGCGTGCGCACAAAGAGCAAGCAGCCACGAAGTCGGGCGTATCCACCTCAGCAGATGGTCACCAGAACCTCCTACGCAGGAACTCCAACGTCCAGGCGCCCCCCGGATGGCTGGTGAGGTCGGACGCGTGCGCCCACTGAAGCAGTCGCGAGCGCGCAGCCTTGGGTACGTACATTCTCCCGGATGGACCTCCGCCCGGATCGGGCTCCCGCCGTAGCGCTGCTCTGACCAGCCTATCAATTTCCCACGAAACTGGGGCAGCCATCAGGGCGTTGGGGACAATGGGGTCATCCCTCATGGCCAGCGTCTCCGGCCGGGAAAAGAAAGCCATCGCCCTCGTGTGGGCCTGGCACCCGGCAGGAGATCGACAGCGCAGTTATAAGGCTTGTGAGGAGGTAGGCCCTTGGTACGCCTCTTACTAAACCCCTCCCCCAGATCTATCCGGGGGTTGTGGGCGACCAGCCAGGGGTGCCCGAGGATGAGGGAACACTCCGGAGAGTCCACAATGAAAAACTGGATATACTCCCATAGCCCCCCCGCCACAAGGACACGCACATGGACAGTGCGCCGGGTGATGCAGCCGACCCCAACGGCCGGCCGTCCAGGCCCATGACCGGAACCAGCTCGGAGAGAGAGAGTAACGGAACGCTCCACCCTTGGGCCAGCCCCGCGTCCATCAGGTTTCCCGCAGCCCCAGAATCCACTGACGCGCAGCACGGGCCCACTGAACCCTGACAGGGAGAAAAGTCCGGGCGTCTCTGGAGTTGGGGTTTCGGTTCCGGCTAGAGGTTCATATGTGAGGGTTGGTGTGAGGTGTGACCCAGGTGCGGTGCAGGATAGACAGTAGGCAGTAGGCAAGGATGGTGAAACAAGGATGTTTACTGGTGGTCCAAAAGCCAGGATAAAAAACAATGGACTATTCACGAAAACAAATGAGGAGCACATAGGTCTCCAAAAAACAGGCTGACAGCAAACAATACGAAATACTAACTCTGACTGGAAAAACACAATGAAACAGGGAGAACACTTCTCAAGTACCTGTAACTCAGTCACGTGATCCGACACTGATACGTACTGCTTGACATTAAGAAACTAGTAGAGAAAACTGAGCAAGGGAACACAGGGAAGTGAGGGCATAAATATACAGGTGAATCAGATAGACACAGGTGACACCAATGGGTAGATAATTAGTCCCGACTGTGAGTGAGGAGGTGCCTATGGTTGCTGGAGGATGACACCTAGTGGGTCGCTCCAGAACTGCGACCCACTCCTGTAACGTCATATTCCAGTAACTAGAGGTTCAACGGTAGCAGATAATATGCAGAGCGTCTATTTTGGATTGTCAGAGATCTTCACATATTGGTTATGGAGTCTCAGCTCTGAGTGTGTGCTGTCTGTCCATGGTTCTGAACTGAAAGGTTGATTTGTTTTTTGTTTTTTCATGATGCTGAATGAATTAGATGCCTGACATGTGGGTGCTGTCCATAAACGTTGTAACACTCTTCAAACTGTGAACGACCTTCGTATCAAGAGACTTGCCTCCTGTTGTCTACTCAGCACATACAGCATGACACCATTATACTATGCATGTTTCATTCCTGCTTGTTCTGTACTGACAGCGAAGCATTTTTTTCAATGTAATTTCCTTGTTTCTAGGATGATGTTTTGCAAGTCTAATTATTTGCCCTCCCTTGCATTGAATTACAAACCATGGTTATGGCTGTACTGTATATTTGCATAAATTACCATTTTATACTTCAATGTCAAGGGCAGTTAATCATGTGGCTGTAAATATGAAACATCCCGGCAAACAGGGGACGTCCTGAGGACATTCAGCGACATTCCCATTAGGTCCCTTAAGGGTTTTGGCGGGACGTTGTCCTATTGACGTTCTGAGAACGGTGCGTGATGGTCCCAAGGGAATATTCTCTGGGGGACCTTTGTCTAGTTCCCTGTATGTTCCCAGGACATCACTGAGGACCATGTTAGGAACTTTTTTAGGACGTTCTCAGGACTTTCATCTTACTAGTCCTTAGGACAGGGTTCTTCAATTCCGGTCCTGGAGGGCCGAAACACCTCTGTTTTTCATCCTCTCCTTCTAATCAGGGGCTAATTCAGACCTGAGACACCAGGTGAGTGCAATTAACTACCAAGTAGAAATAAAAAACAGAAGTGTTTCGGCCCTCCAGGACCGGAATTGAAGAACCCTGCCTTAGGACATCGCGTGATGGTCATAAGGGAATAAATAGCCTAATCTTCATGACTAATGTTGAAACTTAGAAGTCATCAGTATCCAGGTTCTGGTCTAATGCTTCTAAAAAATGTTAGGCATAACCGTGTTAAAGGAGCTCTCAACTAGCGTTACACCTCACAGATTAGGGTGTTTTTTTTGTTGGTGTAATAATAATAATATAATATGCTATTTAGCAGACGCTTTTATCCAAAGCGACTTACAGTCATGTGTGCATACATTTTTACGTATGGGTGGTCCCGGGGATCGAACCCACTACTCTGGCGTTACAAGCGCCATGCTCTACCAATTGAGCTACAGAGGACCACAAAGTGTAACCTCAAATTTTCTTTCCCTACAAATCCTTTACCACACTGCTCGCAGGCATTGCTCTTTTACATGTGTGATGCATTTGCAGAAGGTTAGAAAGGTGTAGGCATGTTAATTTAGAATTCTCAGCTGTGCTACACACCACGATCCAAGATGGCTTAGCAGTGCGGTCGTGGTTTTATTCTGTGTCCTACTGTAAATTTCCAGTTTCTTGTTTTTTTTTTGTCTATTTTGTATATATTTCTCAATTTTACTTTTCATTCTTTAACTAAATATACTTTCCTGCAACCCGCCTCACCCAACGTGGAAAGGATTCCATTATTTCTTTATAACTTTCATCAAGAACCTTAAGCTGAAACTAGTCTAGCTGCTACTGAATGGCTACTTGCTATTAGTCACCGTTAGCGTCTTCACCATTGTCCGTGGCCTACACTATCCACCAGCCAGCTCTAGCTCTAGCCTGGACAATTCGTCGGCCAGTCTGCACAGCGTGCTATCGACCAAGAGCATATCGGACTTTCTGCCGGAATCACTGGACCCTAGGCGCCGGATCATCGCAACCAGCTAGCTGCAACCTGTTGTTGGCTAATTACCATTGCCCCATAGCAAGCACCAGTTAGCCTTGAGCTAGCCTCAGGCCCATCTCCCGGCTATCTACCTCTCTGTCAACCGGACGGGACCTCCTAGTGTTGACACTGAGCCCCGCCGATCCAACACGACTGGTTTGCCGACAAAATCGTCTGATGTGGTTTCAACAGGCTTCCCGTTTGACAGTGATGAGGGGTGGTCGTTTGACCGCGGACCCGTCACGGACGCAGGCAATAAGGCAGTGATCGCTGAGATCCTGGCTACCACTACCCCGGCCACCAGCTCTGCACCCTCCGCTGCAACTTGCCCATGCCCCCCCCGCTTCTCCTTCACACAAATCCAGACAGCTGATGTTCTGAAAGAGCTGCAAAATCTGGACCCCTACAAATCATCTGGGCTAGACAATCTGGACCCTTTCTTTCTAAAACTAGCCGCCGAAATTGTCGCAACCCCTATTACTAGCCTGTTCAACCTCTCTTTCGTAACATCTGAGATCCCCAGAGATTGGAAAGCTGCCGCGGTCATCCCCCTCTTCAAAGGGGGTGACACTCTAGATCCAAACTGTTACAGACCCATATCTATCCTGCCCTGCCTTTCAAACGTTTTTGAAAGCCAAGTTAACAAACAGATCACCGACCATTTCGAATCCCACCGTACCTTCTCCGCTATGCAATCCGGTTTCCGAGCTGGTCATGGGTGCACTTCAGCCACGCTCAAGGTCCTAAACGATATTATAACCGCGATCGATAATAGACAGTACTGTGCAGCCGTCTTCATCGACCTGGCCAAGGCTTTCGACTCTGTCAACCACCGCATTCTTATTGGCAGACTAAATAGCCTTGGTTTCTCAAATGACTGCCTCGCCTGGTTCACCAACTACTTCTCAGATAGAGTTCAATGTGTTAAATCGGAGGGCCTGTTGTCTGGACCTATGGCAGTCTCTATGGGGGTGCCACGGGGTTCAATTCTTGGGCCTACTCTTTTCTCTGTGTATATCAATGATGTCGCTCTTGCTGCTGGTGACTCTCAGATCCACCTCTACGCAGACGACACCATTTTGTATACATCTGGCCCTTCATTGGACACTGTGTTAACAAACCTCCAAACGAGCTTCAATGCCATACAACACTCCTTCAGTAGCCTCCAACTGCTCTTAAACACTAGTAAAACTAAATGCATGCTCTTCAACCGAACGCTGCTTGCACCCGCCCACCCGACTAGAATCACTACTCTCGACGGGTCTGACCTAGAGTATGTGGACAACTACAAATACCTAGGTGTCTGGTTAGACTGTAAACTCTCCTTCCAGACTCACATTAAGAATCTCCAATCCAAAGTTAAATCTAGAATTGGTTTCCTATTTCGCAACAAAGCCTCCTTCACTCATGCTGCCAAACATGCCCTCGTAAAACTGACTATCCTACCGATCCTTGACTTCGGCGATATCATTTACAAAATAGCCTCCAACACTCTACTCAGCAAATTGGATGTAGTCTATCACAGTGCCATCCGTTTTGTCTCCAAAGCCCCATATACTACCCACCACTGTGACCTGTACGCTCTTGTTGGCTGGTCCTCACTACATATTCGTCGCCAAACCCACTGGCTCCAGGTCATCTATAAATCACTGCTAGGCAAATCCCCGCCTTATCTTAGCTCATTGGTCACCATAGCAACACCCACCCGTAGTATGCGCTCCAACAGGTACATCTCACTGGTCATCCCCAAAGCCAACACCTCCTTTGGCCGCCATTCCTTCCAGTTCTCTGCTGCCAATGACTGGAACAAATTGCAAAAATCTCTGAAGCTGGAGACACTTATCTCCCTCACTAACTTTAAGCATCAGTTGTCAGAGCACCTTACCGATCACTGCACCTGTACACAGCCCATCTGAAATTAGCCCGCCCAACTACCTCATCCCTATATTGTTATTTATTTTGCTCATTTGTACCCCAGTATCTCTATTTGCACATCATCTCTTGCACATCTATCATTCCAGTGTTAATACTAATTGTAATTATTTTGCACTATAGCCTATTTATTGCCTTACCTCCATAACTTGCTACATTTGCACACACTGTATATATATTTTCTGTTGTATTTTTGACTTTATGTTTTGTTTTACCCCATATGTAACTCTGTGTTGTTGTTTTTATCGCACTGCTTTGCTTTATCTTGGCCAGGTCGCAGTTGGAAATGAGAACTTGTTCTCAACTGGCTTACCTGGTTAAATAAAGGTTAAATAAAAATTAATAAATAAAACTGAGAATTGGACACAAATGAGTGAAAAGAAGGCGCTATCTAGATCCTAAAAGGGTTCTTCGGCTGTCCCCATAGGAGAACTTTCGACAGAGGGTTCTACATGGAACCCAAAAGGGTTCTACCTGGAACCAAAAAGAGATCTACCTGGAACCAAAAAGGGTTCTCCTATGGGGACAGCCAAATAACCCTTTTGGAACCCTTTTTTTTCTACGAGTGTAGTGTACAATGAAAAGTAAACGGCATACAAACACACTTTATTCAACCAAAATCATTATAAAATATTGTTTGTATAATCGAAGGAAACATTGATTGACCTACAGTGGCTCAATGTTTCGAAATTGTATGGAGACATGCATGACATTTGCAAGCAAAATGCACACAAAAGAACCACAAACATGCTATAAGAACATCATCAATGAATCCCAAAAACGATGTATTCATGTTAAAAAGCCACATAGCATAGGGTAAAAAGGATCTGCAGGAAAAGTTCTGTTTTGCACCTAGGTTAAAATAAATATGTCTGCCATTGCACTGCAATGATCCAAGTAGATACTGTGAAGGGGGTGGCTAGTGTTAGTCTCTATGTTGTTGAGTTTCTCGAGGATCCGCTTATCCAGAATGTGCTCTAGATTGTCCTGGTGGGTGCCAGTGGTAGATCCAACCTTCTTTATGATTTTGTTCAGTCTTTTGGCATCATCTCTTTTGATACTACCCCCCAGTAGATCATACTGTAGAATAGGACACTAGCCACAACACTGTTAAAAATGTAAACTTCTGTTTTTGTTGAGGTTTCTCAAGCTTTGTTTATGTGTGTCCTTCAACAACAACAATAACTTCTCCATGACCCAAGTTATACAATATAGCTAGATGATGAACAAACATAATGTTGTTGTCAACTACAGCAACTTCTCTCCTTCCACAACCCTCATACTGTATATACCTACTGTATACTATTCTTAGTCAGTGAATACCTGTGTCTCACCTTTTGTCTTGGTATGCATGATGTTTTCTCTGATATAGAAGAGGTGGGAGTAAAATGTTCAATCTTTTTATCTCATTTTGTCAAACAAACAGGGAAATAATGCATTGTAAATTGTTAGCATCTCCCACTGCTTTCTGACTCCCCAGTTTAATATGAGGTGTTTAATATGAGGTGTTTAATATAAGGCGTTTAATATGAGGTTTTAATTGTTGTTATCTGTAACATGTTCTTTGGGGAGATAAAAACCAAACACAAAGGAGCACAATCCATTATTCACTATTCCACCTTTTAATTTGAGATCAGGGTAAGATGGTGTCTCAGCAGTATGCAGTAAGATGGTGTCTCAGCAGTATGCAGTAAGATGGTTTCTCAGAAGTATGCAGTAAGATGGTGTCTCAGAAGTAAGATGGTGCCTCAGCAGTATGCAGTAAGATGGTGTCTCAGCAGTATGCAGTAAGATGGTGTCTCAGCAGTAAGATGGTGTCTCAGCAGTAAGATGATGTCTCAGAGTGTACTTTGAGAAATGTTTAACTTACTATGACTGTGATATGTGGTTGTCTAACCTAGCTATCTAGAGATGAATGCACTAACTGTAAGTTGCTCTGTGAGAGTGTCTGCTAAATGGTAAAAATGTCCAATGTAAATGTATAAGCTTTATAACTAGTTGTTATAAGACATTATAAAGGTTAATGCATACTTATATCAAGTTATGAAGCATTATAGCAGCAGGCTATAAGTCAAGTGTGCAGTAAAAAGCATGAGCTGACGCACACCCGAAAATGTTTGTAGAAGTGCTTACTAACGGAGAATAAACTGTATGAAAATAAAGAAAGTTGCACACTCTGTATACAGTATGCTCCCAACAATTGAATGGGTAAGCCTCATAACCTTTATGGCTGAAGAAGTTGTTGGGAGTATATATAGAGTGTGCGACTTTCTTTCTTTCTTTTATATAAGTAAAGTGTGACCATGAGTTACATATGGCAGATCTCTGTAAATGCTGTTGAGATGCTACATTATTAAGACATTATTAAAGCTCATACACACTTATAACAAGTTGTAAAGACAGCAAGGTTTATATAAACCCCCGTTGTTGCAAACAAAATGCTAGAAGCAAGGGGAAATGATGTGTTAATAGAAGCTTTATTGATTTTGTCTTGTTATTTGCCGTGGTATGCATAGTAATACTTCTTTTTTTTCTTTTTTTGTACTTTTACCCCTTTTTCTCCCCAATTGGTAGTTACACATTCTAAAAAATTAGGGGTTCAACAAGGGTTCTTCCAAGATCTTCAAAGTTCTTCGAATAACCTTAGGGTTCTTGGCACTGAAAATTGCACCCAAAAAGAGCTTCCAAGAACCCCATAGGAGGTGGGGTTCATCAAGGAACCTCCTTAGTTGGTGGGGGTTCTTGCAGGAACCTAACTGCCCAACTGAAACATTTTAATTTTAATTTGAAAGGACAGCAGGTGCAGGCCCTTAACTGAAAAATGTAAAGATCTCCTCAATTTAAGGTAAGGTTTGTCCCTTGTATGATCTAAATTGATATTGTTTTCTGATGACACTATCAATTTTTTCATATTTGTGCAAATCTTTCTAAAACAGAAAATGGACACAATTCAATGGATATCAATCAACAAAGAGGTAAGAATATGTACTGTAGGCTATAATAATATGTTGAAGGCTAGCTGTATTGAGTGCAGATGACTAAACCGCTCACTTTTGTGTCTGTAGGTATACAGACGAGAAGGCATACAAAGGTATGTCAATTGGTATTGGTATGTTATGCAGATCAGATTTACCATCCTCCTCCCTTACCTGTTCAATGAATATCCCATGGGCCTCTACATTATGGACAAGGTATGTGTATGAAAACCATCATTAATACAGTTTTTTTCATTCACATTTACCACAAAAACCTAGGTATGAATACTGTTGTGTGCATGTTTTGTTAATCATCTGTATAACCATGTCACGCCCTGGCTCGGGGGACTCTCGTATGTTGAGCCAGGGTGTTAGTTTCTATGTTTTGTGTTGTAGGTTGTGGGTCTATATTTATATTTCTATGTTGGCCTGAGTGACTCCCAATCAGAGGCAACGAGTGTCAGCTGGTTGTCTCTGATTGGGAGCCATATTTAACTGTCTGTCTTTCACTTTGTGTTTGTGGTTTCTTGTTCCGTGTTGGTTGGTTTATGTAACCAGGGACGTCACGTTTCGTTTTTGTTGTTTTGATCGTGTGATCATCTTGATATAATAAAATGTTCGCATTCAACGCTGCGCCTTGGTCCTCCTCTCTGGTAGACGATCGTGACAGAAGAAACCACCAAGATGTGACCAAGCAGCGTGTCCAGGAGCCATCGCCAGGGAGATCCCTAACAGATCTCCTTCGCCTCCTCGACTGGGTCAAGCCGAGTGAGGAAGAGAAGGGCTTGACATTATGGCAGAAGGGCGAAAGGCTGGCGAGGGACATGGAGACCTGGTCCACGGGTAGGGGAGACGGCCAGAAATTTTTTAGGGGGGGGCTAACGCCGTGGACGACGGGCCAGCAGGAGACCGCGGCAGAGCGGCCCAGCGGATTGGCAGAGGAGGCCGCCAGGTTACGGGGGCCACTGGTCGAAGAGGGGGTGGAAGATGTAGAAGCACGGCGAGAGGTACTGGCGTGTGTTGCCAGTCCGGTCCGGCCTGTTCCTGATCCCCACGTAGGGCCAGTGGTGTGTGTTCCCAGTACGGTCCGGCCCGTTCCTGCTCTCCGCACCAAGTCTGTGGTGTGCGTCGCCAGCCCAGTCCGGCCCGTTCCTGCTCTCCGCACCAAGTCTGTGGTGCGTTTCGTCAGCCCTGTCCGGCCCGTTCCTGCTCTCCGCACCAAGTCTGTGGTGCGCGTCGCCAGCCCAGTTCGGCCCATTCCTGCTCCCCGCACCAAGTCTGTGGTGCGCGTCGCCAGCCCAGTCCGGCCCGTTCCTGCTCTCCGCACCAAGTCTGTGGTGTGCGTCGCCAGCCCAGTCCGGCCCATTCCTGCACCCCGCACCAAGTCAGTGGGGCGTTTCGTCAGCCCGGTTTGGCCCGCTCCTGCTCCCCGCACCAAGTCAGGGGTGCGTTTCGTCAGCCCGGCTCGGGCCGTCCCTGCTCCCCACACCAAGCCAGTGGTGTGCGTCGTCAGTCCGGCACAGCCCGTGCCTGTTCCACTGGTGCCTGGTTCGGCACGGGTCAGCTGCTTCACGCCGGAGCTAGAGCAATCCGCTCCACTAGTGTGCAGTCCAGCTCCGGTCAGCAGGGCCAGACCGGACCAGGGGTACTTTGGGGGGTTAGAGAGCGAGTGGGGATCATGCCCGGAGCCGGATCCGCCGCCTAGGCGGAGTGCCCACCCGGTCCCTCCCCTGTTGTGTTTGGTTGGCGCGGTCGGAGTCCGCGCCTTTAGGGGGGGGTACTGTCACGCCCTGGCTCGGGGGACTCTCGTATGTTGAGCCAGGGTGTTAGTTTCTATGTTTTGTGTTGTAGGTTGTGGGTCTATGTTTATATTTCTATGTTGGCCTGAGTGACTCCCAATCAGAGGCAACGAGTGTCAGCTGGTTGTCTCTGATTGGGAGCCATATTTAACTGTCTGTCTTTCACTTTGTGTTTGTGGTTTCTTGTTCCGTGTTGGTTGGTTTATGTAACCAGGGACGTCAAGTTTCGTTTTTGTTGTTTTGATCGTGTGATCATCTTGATATAATAAAATGTTCGCATTCAACGCTGCGCCTTGGTCCTCCTCTCTGGTAGACGATCGTGACAAACCACTATTTTTGGGATTCACAGACTTCACCCTCCCTACACCTCTGATGAATATAACAGGAAACCTGCTCGATCACCATGCGCTGCAAAATCATTCTGGCTATGGATATGGAGAACATCAACACATTAACATCAACATGCCAGAGGATATACCCATTGGACTTGGGGTTCTGCTGGGAGTTTACCGCATATTTAGATTTTTTATTCTGCTTTGCCACTAAAATCATAATAAACACTGACAACTAAAATATTGTGTTATTGTTGTTATTGTTATGCATATTATTATTAATAATAAAAATAATAGGGGAGGGGGTAGTTCAAAAATGTACCACAAAAGGTTATTCAAAAGGTTATTCGAGGATCCATTAAAAGGGGTTATTTGCAGAACCCTTTTAAAGAGTTATTCTAAGAACTTATAGGGGTTACCCCATAGTTTCAAGTTGAAGAACCCCTAAAGGATCCTCCAGGAACCTTTAGTTTTTAAAGTGCAGTCTTGTCCCATCGCTGCAACTCCCCTACGGACTCAGGAGAGGCGAAGGTCGAGAGCTATGCATCCTCCGAAACACGACCTGCCAAGCCACACTGCTTCTTGACACACTGCTCGCTTAACCCGGAAGCCAGCCGCAACAATGTGTCAGAGGAAACACCGTCCAGCTGGTGCGATGGGACAAGGAAACCCTGGCCGGCCAAACCCTCCCCTAACCCGGACGACGCAGGGCCAATTATGCGCCTGTACTTATTTGGCTGAGAGTTATGTTTCAAATAAAACCTACACGTGTCTGGCGGATCCGACCGAGGAACACACGCACGCGTGCAGACACACACATGCACACACACACACACACACACACACACACACACACACACACACACACACACACACACTTACATTTTCTGTATGGTTACATCATCCTACCCGGAGTACATACAGTCCCAGCCCCCTCTTAACTCCACCCGACCCCCAACTCCATTTGTCAATATCAATAGGCATCTTTGCTTTCAAGGGCACGTGAAGGAAGGGTGGACCAGAACACACACAGAACATCCCCTGAGCGATGTTCTGTTCTGCCTGTCCCCTGAGTGATGTTCTGTTCCGCCTGTCCCCTGAGTAATGTTCTGTTCTGCCTGTCTGCTCAAAGCATTTTTAGCAAACTGATACTGTATATATGGACAGGACCTCTATGGATATCAGCAGTCGGGAGGTCGAGCGGTAGGGGAGTAGAGGAGTAGAGCGGGGTACTATAAGTACAGTGCATTCGAAAAGTATTCAGACCCCTTGACTTTTATTACGTTACAGCCTTATTCTAAAATTGATTAAATTGTTTTTTCCCCTCATCAGTCTTCACACAATACCCCATAATGACAAAGCAAAAACTGTTTTTTAGAAATGTTTGAAAATTGATTTAACATAAAAAAGTGAAATATGACATTGACATAAGTATTCAGACCATTTACTCAGTACTTTGTAGAAGCACCTTTGGCAGTGATTACAGCCTTGAGTCTTCTTGGGTATGACGTTACAAGCTTGGCACACCTGTATTTGGGGAGTTTCTCCCATTCTTCTCTGCAGATCCTCTCAAGCTCTGTCAGGTTGGATGGGGAGCGTCGCCGCACAGCTATTTTCAGGTCTCTCCAAAGATGTTCGATCGGGTTCAAGTCCGGGCTCTGGCTGGGCCACTCAAAGACATTCAGAGACTTGTCCCGAATCCAGTCCTGCGTTGTCTTGGCTGTGTGCTTAGGGTCGTTGTCATGTTGGAAGGTGAACCTTCGCCCCAGTCTGAAGTCCTGAGTGCTCTGGAGCAGGTTTTCATCAAGGATCTCTCTGCTCCATTCATCTTGCTTCAGAGATGGTTGTCCTTCTGGAAGGTTCTCCCATCTCCACAGGAACTCTGGAGCTCTGTCAGAGTGACCATCGGGTTCTTGGTGACCTCCCTGACCAAGGCCCTTCTCCCCCGACTGCTCAGTTTGGCCGGGCGGCCAGCTCTAGAAGAGTCTTGGTGGTTCCAAACTTCTTCCATTTAAGGATGATGGAGGCCACTGTGTTCTTCGGGACCTTCAATGTTGCAGAAATTTTTTGGTACCCTTCCCCAGATCTGTGCCTCGACACGATCCTGTCTCGGAGCTCTACGGACAATTCCTTCAACCTCATGGCTTGGTTATTGCTCTGATGTGCACTGTCAACTGTGGGACCTTATATAGACAGGCATGTGCCTTTCCAAATCATGTCCAATCAATTGAATTTACCACAGGTGGACTCCAATCAAGTTGTAGATACATCTCAAGGATGAGCTCAATTTTGAGTCTCATAGCAAATGGTCTGAATACTTATGTAAATAAGGTATTTCTGTTTTTGTTTTTTTATGAGTTTGCAAACATTTCTAAAAACCTGTTTTCATTTTGTCCTTATGGGGTATTGTGTGTAGATTGATGAGGATCTTTTTTTATTACATCAATTTTAGAATAAGGCTGTAACGTAAAAAAAATTGAAAAAGTCAAGGGGTCTGAATACTTTCCGAACGCGCTGTATGTACATGTCCCAGGAGTCCAGTGGGGGGTGGAGGAGGGGAAGGGGCTGTACGCAAAACAGAGTGGGGATGTGGGGTGGAGGAGGGGAAAGGGCTGTAAGCAAAGCAGAGTGGGGATAGCTGGTACAGTATGTACAGTGGGGGAAAAAAGTATTTAGTCAGCCACCAATTGTGCAAGTTCTCCCACTTAAAAAGATGAGAGAGGCCTGTAATTTTCATCATAGGTACATGTCAACTATGACAGACAAAATGAGAAAAAAAAATCCAGAAAATCACATTGTAGGATTTTTTATGAATTTATTTGCAAATTATGGTGGAAAATAAGTATTTGGTCAATAACAAAAGTTTCTCAATACTTTGTTATATATACCCCTTGTTGGCAATGACACAGGTCAAACGTTTTCTGTAAGTCTTCACAAGGTTTTCACACACTGTTGCTGGTATTTTGGCCCATTCCTCCATGCAGATCTCCTCTAGAGCAGTGATGTTTTGGGGCTGTCACTGGGCAACACGGACTTTCAACTCCCTCCAAAGATTTTCTATGGGGTTGAGATCTGGAGACTGGCTAGGCCACTCCAGGACCTTGAAATGCTTCTTACGAAGCCACTCCTTCGTTGCCCGGGAGCTGTGTTTGGGATCATTGTCATGCTAAAAGACCCAGCCACGTTTCATCTTCAATGCCCTTGCTGATGGAAGGAGGTTTTCACTCAAAATCTCACGATACATGGCCCCATTCATTCTTTCCTTTACACGGATCAGTCGTCCTGGTCCCTTTGCAGAAAAACAGCCCCAAAGCATGAAGTTTCCACCCCCATGCTTCACAGTAGGTATGGTGTTCTTTGGATGCAACTCAGCATTCTTTGTCCTCCAAACACGATGAGTTGAGTTTTTACCAAAAAGTTATATTTTGGTTTCATCTGACCATATGACATTCTCCCAATCCTCTTCTGGATCATCCAAATGCACTCTAGCAAACTTCAGACGGGCCTGGACATGTACTGGCTTAAGCAGGGGGACACGTCTGGCAATGCAGGATTTGAGTCCCTGGCGGAGTAGTGTGTTACTGATGGTAGGCTTTGTTACTTTGGTCCCAGCTCTCTGCAGGTCATTCACTAGGTCCCCCTGTGTGGTTCTGGGATTTTTGCTCACCGTTCTTGTGATCATTTTGACCCCACGGGGTGAGATCTTGCGTGGAGCCCCAGATCGAGGGAGATTATCAGTGGTCTTGTATGTCTTCCATTTCCTAATAATTGCTCCCACAGTTGATTTCTTCAAACCAAGCTGCTTACCTATTGCAGATTCAGTCTTCCCAGCCTGGTGCAGGTCTACAATTTTGTTTATGGTGTCCTTTGACAGCTCTTTGGTCTTGACCATAGTGGAGTTTGGAGTGTGACTGTTTGAGGTTGTGGACAGGTGTCTTTTATACTGATAACAAGTTCAAACAGGTGCCATTAATACAGGTAACGAGTGGAGGACAGAGGAGCCTCTTAAAGAAGAAGTTACAGGTCTGTGAGAGCCAGAAATCTTGCTTGTTTGTAGGTGACCAAATACTTATTTTCCACCATAATTTGCAAATAAATTCATTAAAAATCCTACAATGTGATTTTCTGGATTTATTTTTCTCAATTTGTCTGTCATAGTTGACGTGTACCTATGATGAAAATGACAGGCCTCTCTCATCTTTTTAAGTGGGAGAACTTGCACAATTGGTGGCTGACTAAATACTTTTTTTCCCCACTGTATGTGGTGAGGGTGAGGGAGTGAATACCATCAGGAGTATTGTAGTAGGAGGTAATTTGGTGTCGGACTGCAAACATAAAATATAATTTAGTCAGTACTGTCTGTTTATGTGTCCACAGAGCCTAGCTTGCATACAATAGATGTGACAAGAGAAACATATCCTGCTATGATCTGAACAGAATCAGAGAGATCAAATATCATAAGCCAATGGAGGGATAGCCTACATTATCTGCTTTTCCAGTTTGTCCACTGATCAGACAGACCACATATAAGCAAATTATTTATATTCTTGCATGATGATATAAAAAAAATATGCCACGGAAGTTTGCAAATCCCCACAGGGACTCTAGCCTCCACATTTGATTTGATCAGTACAGCAACATGTTTCATCCAAAGTTTCTAAACTAGCGCAATGCACACAATACAACATCTTAGTTAGTTTTTTTTGTTTCCGACTGATATGTTTTGGGTCCATGGATCTCTGCATGGGATATGCATCTTTTCTCTTCTCATTTAAATAAAAAGACAGATTTTCTCAATCTGGTCTTTACAGACGATTCCGGAGCTTAGCGGGATTCAAACCAAGATGCTGGCAATGGCTTTAAGTGATCTATTTCTCTATTTCTCTGTCTTACATTTTTTTGGGCCCCATCTTTTCTCCTGGCCCTAAGACAATAGGCTAGGAGACACACGCTGGACAGCTGCCACCACACACACACACGATCGCACACACATCGCACACACATCGCACACACACACAACATAATTTACAGCTAGAATTAACCCAGCGATTGCTCAGCAGGAGAGAAGGGGAAGAAGACAGTCTGCCAAGTCTTCATCACAAAACACACAGAGCTGGATCTCTGAATACCCAACCCAGTACTCTCTATAGACAGCAGCACATAGCCTGAAAAATAGCTCTCGGTTAGATAATACACAGTAAACTATTTGTTAATAGCAGAAAATGTGTCTCACTAACGACAAAACATCCTTAGACAAGTTTAGACGACAATCTGGGCAATATTGAGTATGAATAGCAGACGCAAAACTTATACTCTTTATACTATAATCATGCTCCAAATCAAGATATTGGAATAGAACCAATGAACTGAAGTCACAGTATCGGGTGAGTTGTATTGTTGTCCAAGATTGTTGACCAATGTGGACCAGTGTCAGGAACATAATATCTGTTCCAGAATAATAACGGTCCATTGACTGCTCCATATTGTCACGACTTCCTCCAAGGCTGCCTCCTCTCCTTGTTCTGGCAGGCTTCGGCGTTCGTCGTCACCGGCCTTCTAGCCACTGCCGCTCCTCATCTCATCATTCCATTTGTTTTGTCTTGTTTATTACACACACCTGGTTCATATCCCCTCATCAGTACCTGTATGAGTATTCCCTCTGCCCCCTGGTCTTTGTGTGTGATTGTTTATTGTAGAGGAGAGTATAGCTCGGTGCAGCTAGATTATATTGTGTATCGCTGGGTTATTCACCCGTGTGCCTTATTTTCCCCAGTGCGCCGTTTTTCCGCACTGGTGTGTATTACGCATTGCTGCGTACCTCTGTTTATTGATTAAACCAGTTATTCTGTGATTTCCTCTCCTGTGTCTGACTCCGTCCAACATCACCAGCTACACATATAATACACAGTATAAGGCACATTGCATTATAGGTCCACTCAAATACCCTTTCTATGCCTGCAAATAGAGTTAATTCCTCAAGCCAAAAAAGAACAAACCTGATTACAGTTGAAGTCGGAAGTTTACATAAACTTAGGTTGGAGTCATTAAAACTAGTTTTTCAACCACTCCACAAATTTCTTGTTAACAAACTATAGTTTTGGCAAGTCGGTTAGGACATCTACTTTGTGCATGACGCAAGTAATCTTTCCAACAATTGTTTACAGACAGATTATTTCACTTATAATTCACTGTATCACATTCCAGTGGGTCAGAAGTTTACATACACTAAGTTGACTGTGCCTTTAAACAGCTTGGAAAATTCCAGAAAATGATGTCATGGCTTTAGAAGCTTCTGGTAGGCTAATTGACATCATTTGAGTCAATTGGAGGTGTACCTGTGGATGTATTTCAAGGCCTACCTTCAAACTCAGTGCCTCTTTGCTTGACATCATGGGAAAATCAAAAGAAATCAGCCAAGACCTCAGAAAAATAAATTGTAGACCTCCACAAGTCTGGTTCATCCTTGGGAGCAATTTCCAAATGCATGAAGGTACCACGTTCATCTGTACAAACAATAGTATGCAAGTATAAACACCATGGGACCACTCAGCCGTCATACCGCTCAGGAAGGAGACGCGTTCTGTCTCCTAGAGATGAACGTATTTTGGTGCAAAAAGTGCAAATCAATCTCAGAACAACAGCAAAGGACCTTGTGAAGATGCTGGAGGAAACAGGCACAAAAGTATCTATATCCACAGTAAAACGAGTCTTATATCGACATAACCTGAAAGGCCGCTCAGCAAGGAAGAAGCCACTGCTCCAAAACTGCCATAAAAAAGCCAGACTACGGTTTGCAACTGCACATGGGGACAAAGATCGTACTTTTTGGAGAAATGTCCTCTGGTCTGATGAAACAAAAATAGAACTGTTTGGCCATAATGATCATCGTTATGTTTGGAGGAAAAAGGGGGTGCTTGCAAGCCGAAGAACACCATCCCAACCGTGAAGCACGGGGGTGGCAGCATCATGCTGTTGGGGTGCTTTGCTGCAGGAGGGACTGGTGCACTTCACAAAATAGATGGCATCATGAGGAAGGAAAATTATGTGGATATATTGAAGCAACATCTCAAGACAGGAAGTTAAAGCTTGGTCGCAAATGGGTCTTCCAAATGGACAATGACCCCAAGCATACTTCCAAAGTTGTGGCAAAATGGCTTATGGACAACAAAGTCAAGGTATTGGAGTGGCCATCACAAAGCCCTGACCTCAATCCTATAGAAAATGTGTGGGCAGAACTGAAAAAGCGTGTGCGAGCAAGGAGGCCTACAAACCTGACTCAGTTACACCAGCTCTGTCAGGAGGAATGGGCCAAAATTCACCCAACTTATTGTGGGAAGCTTGTGGAAGGCTACCCGAAACGTTTGACCCAAGTTAAACAATTTAAAGGCAACGCTACCAAATACTATTTGAGTGTATGTAAACTTCTGACCCACTGGGAATGTGATGAAAGAAATAAAAGCTGAAATAAATCATTTTCTCTACTATTATTCTGACATTTCACATTCTTAATATAAAGTGGTGATCTTAACTGACCTAAGACAGGGAATTTTTACTAGGATTAAATGTCAGGAATTGTGAAAAACTGAGTTTAAATGTATTTGACTAAGGTGTATGGAAACTTCCGACTTCAACTGTACATACCATTAATATTTTACACCTAGTAACATTTCTGAAGAGACCCCTAAGGGCATCTCAAGGCCTTTTCTTACTAAGTGGATTCAAGGTATTCAGTTATGAAAGAGCAGACAAGGAAACGTCCATAGAACACAAATCAAAGTGTGTTAGATTAGTCCTTCACTCCAATATTCTAAATGCCCTACAGGATAGCCGATTGATGTTGAAATTGGAGAAAGAGGAGCATACACCGTAAAGCGCTGCAGCGCTATCTGGAGAAGACTCAAGATGTAAGAGGTTGTTAATGCAATCCAGTGTTCTAATTTTTTATATCAGGACCACGGGGCACGACTGGGCACTGAGGAATAGCAGAGATAGATTGTTCTGTTACGAGAAGAGGAAACCTAATTGAGACTAATGCATCAGTGCACAATGACCTTGATGCTGCCTCTAGCCAATGTTGGGGGAACCTCACTCCTACTGGCCTACTATGTCTCACATGATGCTATTTGAAAAGCCAGTCTGTATTATTATGGAAATTATAAACATATATTATGTTTCTAAATGCAGAATACTACTAGCTACACTCTTAGAAAAAAAAAGACTTCCAAAAGGGTTTTTAGCTGTCCCCATAGGATAACCCTTTTTGGTTCCAGGTAGAATCCTTTTAGGGTTCCATGTAGAACCCTAAGTAGAAAGGGTTCTTCAAAGGGTTCTCCTATGGGGACAGCCAAAATGTTTTGCCTGCGGTGTGGGTGGGCCCCCCAACCACATCTTGCTTAGGAACCCCAAAAGGCTAGGGTCGGCCCTGACAGTATTTGCATATTAGAAATATACATTTTAGTCATTTAGCAGACGCTCTTATCCAGAGCGACTTACATACATTATATTTCTTTTCATATGTGGCAAAATGGCCCCCCGTGGGAATCAAACCCACAACCCTGGCGTTGCAAACACCATGCTCTACCAACTGAGCTACATCCCTGCCGGCCATTCCCTCCCCTACCCTGGACGACTTGTGCGCCGCCTCATGGGTCTCCCGGTCGCGGCCGGCTACGACAGAGCCTGGATTTGAACCAGGATCTCTAGTGGCACAGCTAGCACTGCGATGCAGTGCCTTAGACCACTGCGCCACTCG
The DNA here is from genome assembly GCF_964263955.1 of Coregonus lavaretus. Classification (NCBI taxonomy): domain Eukaryota; kingdom Metazoa; phylum Chordata; class Actinopteri; order Salmoniformes; family Salmonidae; genus Coregonus; species Coregonus lavaretus. The sequence continues at coordinate 40,749,781 of NC_139995.1, forward strand.
GGAGTATAATATGTTGGGTTTTGAAGGACAATATTAAAACAATCTCAAATGGTATAATCAAACATTGTCTATCTATACCATGGTCTGGAGTCCAACCATTCTAGATAAAGCTGTATTTTCTGTCAATGTTTCCAGTCTCTCTAGTTCTGCTGATCGAGGCACAGTGATCATAGACACAAAAGGAACTTCAAACACATCACATACCATCAAAATGACAGGTTTCAGAGTTGAGCCTGCGGCATACTGCAGCTATAAAAACACAGACTGCGTTATAAACACACACACACACAAATAAATCTGGAGTTTGAACAGTTGAATTTGTTTCCGTTTTTAGTGTGCATGGCAAGGAGAGAGGACAACAACAAATTTTTTAATAACCATCCAACTCGTTAATCTGCATAACTTCAAGTTAATAATTGCATTGCTGTATGTTTCTCCCCCCATGGTTGCATACATTTGCATCCCTTTGCAGATCTCTTAAATGTTTTTGTTATATCACTCTCAAACTTGTGGTGGGTTGGATCTGTTGGCAGCTAGGATAACTTTGGAGTTGTGGCTGGGCTTGTGTTCTTCTTCTCCCGTGAGTTTGGTTGGGTGGTGTAAATGCACTCCAGAATACACCCGCAGGGTAGGTAGAAACACAGAGGATAAAAATAAGGTATTTATTTCTCTTCACAATGTTATTGAGCTCTGCTACTTTTAATTAATGTGGCATGTGGGGAGCTTTGCCTCTGATCGAATTCTTTATCTCATTGGAAGAAGAAGAAAGAAACACAGGGAGCTGGAGGTTACTATTCAGTATAAGGAGTCTGCCAAAATTGGAATTATAAATGTATGTTCATCACAGACTGGATTTGTGATAGATGTGGTGGGTTTTAATGATTCATATACACAGATCTGATTCACTATGATAAACTTGTTGGAGCCCTTGTAGAATATGTGAGCACTGCAATATCCTTATAACACATTTCTATTTAGTAGTAATGAGTTGTGTATCTCAGTCACTAAACATGAATGATGATTAAACATAACCCCAGAGTGTGAAAGCATGGCTGGCTACTGAACTATTGAACTGTGCGACCAATTCATACCACGGAGTAGGATGGAAATTGGTGAGAGATGGAAATTGGTCCCTTAGCTTTGCTCAAAATATCCCAGGTGATGCAGGAACTAAGCTGGGGTATCAATGAAATGGAAAGGTTTCTCCTCCAACTTTATTGGCAAAGAGAAAATGATCTGGTTAAGGCAGAGTGTTGTGTGTGTGTGTGTGTCTGTGTGTATCTGTGTGTGTGTGTTCGTGCGTGCCTTCGTACAGACCCCCTCTACTGGTCTTAGACATAACTACTAGTTGCCTACAGACCACCTGTCAGTGACAAACCATCATCATCATCACTATAGTCAGCCCACACAACCACACACATAGACGGCCAAATTGAGTGTGACACTCTGGCTCCGGGACTTTTGTATTTGAGCCAGGGTGTATTTTGTTTTGTTGGGTATTTGGGTGTATTTCTATGTTTGCATTTCTGTGGGGTTCGTTTCTAGGTTTGGTCAATGACTCCCAATCGGAGGTAACGAGTGTCAGCTGTCGGCTCGTTATCTCTGATTGGGAGCCATATTTATCTGTATGTTTTCCTGTGGGAGTTGTGGGTTTTTGTTCCGTTTCGGTTAGTTAACCGTGGACTTCATGAGTCGTCTTTTGTTTTGTATTTTGTGCGTCATCTATTAAAGTCATGTTCGCCACAAACGCTGCGCTTTGGTCCGCTTCCTTTCAAGACGGCCGTGACAGAAAAACCCACCATAAGAGGACCAAGCAGCGTGTCAAGCGGCAACAGGACCCAGCTCCAAAGGATTCATGGACATGGGAGGAGATACTGGCTGGAAAGGGTCCTTGGGCACAACCGGGAGAATATCGCCGCCCTCGTGAAGAGCTGGAGGCAGCTAAAGCCGAGAGGAGGCGGTATGAGGAGGCAGCACGGAGTCAAGGCTGGAAGCCCGTGGGTACTACCCAAAAATTTCTTGGGGGGGGGCTTAAAGGGAGTGTGGCGAAGTCAGGTAGGAGACCTGCGCCTACTCCCTGGACTTACCGTGGAGAGCGAGAGTACGGGCAGACACCGTGTTACGCAGTAGAGCGCATGGTGTCTCCTGTACGCAGGCATAGCCCGGTTCGGTACATTCCAGCTCCACGTATCGGCCGGGTTAGAGTGAGCGTTGAGCCAGATGTCATGAAGCCGGCCCAACGCATCCGGCTACCAGTGCGTCTTCTCGGGCCGGCGTACATGGCACCAGCCTTACGCATGGTGTTCCCGGTTCGCCCACATAGGCCGGTGCGGGTTATTCCACCTCCCCGTACTGGTCGGGCGACGGGGAGCATCAACCCGGGTAAGGTTGGGCAGGCTCAGTGCTCAAGGGGGCCAGTAAGCCTGCACGGTCCGGTATTTCCGGCGCCACCTCCCCGCTCCAGCCCAGTACCACCAGTGCCTACACCACGCACCAAGCCTCCTGTGTGTTCCCCGAGTCCTGTGCGTCCTGTTGCTGCACTCCGCACTAGGCCTTATGTGCGTCCCCAGGGTCCAGCATGCCCTGTTCCTTCTCCCCGCACTAGGCTTTATGTGCGTTCCCAGGGTCCAGCATGCCCTGTTGCTTCTCCCCGCACTAGGCTTTATGTGCGTTCCCAGGGTCCAGCATGCCCTGTTGCTTCTCCCCGCACTAGCCCTGAGATGCGTGTCCTCAGCCCGGTACCTCCAGTTCCGGCACCACGCACCAGGCCTACGGTGCGCCTCAGACGGCCAGAGTCTGCCGTCTGCCCAACGGGGCCTGAACTGCCCGTCTGCCCAAAGGCGCTTGAACTGGCCGTCTGGACTGAGCCTGCAAAGCCGCCCGTCTGCCATGAGCCTTCAGAGCCGTCCGCCAGACCGGAGCCGCTAGAGCCTTCCGCCAGACAGGATCAGCCAGAGCCTTCCGCCAGACAGGATCAGCCAGAGCCTTCCGCCAGCCATGAGCAGCCAGATCCGTCAGCCGGCCATGAGCAGCCAGATCCGTCAGCCAGCCATGAGCAGCCAGATCCTTCAGCCAGCCATGAGCAGCCAGATCCGTCGGCCAGCCATGAGCAGCCAGATCCGTCGGCCAGCCATGAGCAGCCAGATCCGTCAGCCAGCCATGAGCAGCCAGATCCGTCAGCCAGCCATGAGCAGCCAGATCCTTCAGCCAGCCATGAGCCGTCCAGCCAGGATCCGCCAGAGCCGTCCAGCCAGGATCTGCCAGAGCCGTCCAGCCAGGATCCGCCAGAGCCAGCCAGCCAGGATCCGCCATTGAGTCCGGTGCTGTCCCTTAGCCCGGTGCTGCCCCTTATCCTGGTGCTGCCCCTTAGTCCGGTGCTGCCCTTTAGTCCGGTGCCGCCCCTTAATCCAGTGGGGTTTAGTTGGGGGGTGGTCATGTGGAGGAGGCTACGGAAGCGGATAGTGACTAAGGTGGGGTGGGGACCACGACCAGGGCCAGAACCGCCACCGTGGACAGACGCCCACCCAGACCCTCCCCTAGACTGTATGCTGGTGCGCCCGGAGTTCGCACCTTTAGGGGGGGGTACTGTGACACTCTGGCTCCGGGACTTTTGTATTTGAGCCAGGGTGTATTTTGTTTTGTTGGGTATTTGGGTGTATTTCTATGTTTGCATTTCTGTGGGGTTCGTTTCTAGGTTTGGTTAATGACTCCCAATCGGAGTTAACGAGTGTCAGCTGTCGGCTCGTTATCTCTGATTGGGAGCCATATTTATCTGTATGTTTTCCTGTGGGAGTTGTGGGTTTTTGTTCCGTTTCGGTTAGTTAACCGTGGACTTCATGAGTCGTCTTTTGTTTTGTATTTTGTGCGTCATCTATTAAAGTCATGTTCGCCACAAACGCTGCGCTTTGGTCCGCTTCCTTTCAAGACGGCCGTGACATTGAGAGGCTGAGCCAAGCCTCAGTGCCATTTTTCAGCAGTTCAAATGCTTCATTCATCTGGCCTTAGAGTGAATGCTGCTGCCAGTGTCACGGACAGAAGAGGACCCAAGAGCGCAAGTTCAAATTCAGAGTTCTTTATTGAAGGTTTCAGGCGGGAAGAGGAGTGCCAGGGGTGTCAGGGGTTCCAGGGGTGCTTGGGGCTCTGGGGTCTTTCAGGGTCCTGTGGGTACCTGTGCTCCGGGGGTCACCAAATGTCCGGGGGTGTCCAGTCCAAGTGCTTAGTGTGTGTGTTCCCCAGTGATGGAGCGGCGTATCGGGCTGAGGGTGGTGAAGCGTCTGGGCACGCTCATCTGGTGGTCGGAGACCGGAGGGGCTGAAGATCGGAGAGTAGTCGAGGTCCAGAAGGCAGGTCGGGATAGACGGGGCAGTAGAACAAGGAGGCAGTCAAGAAAGGATCGGTATCACAAACAGGAGTCAGAGCGCAGACAGGCAGGTTACTGGTCCGGGTTTGAAGACGATCTGACAGGGCTTGGCTGAAAAACAGGGCTTGATATACTGGGAGAGGTTAGTGGGGAAATGCAGTTCAGCTGGCAGAGTAATTAGAACAGAGTGAGGCAAGGTGAGGATGGTGAGTGGGAAATGCAGTGCAGCTGGCCAGGTAACAAGAGCAGAGCAGGGCGGAGCCAGGTGGAGCTCGTTAGGCAGAGTAGGGAGAGAGTGAGCAGAGTGGCAGAGAATTGAATGCAATTAATGTTGCTACCAGGGAGAGAGAGTGCTCATGACAGCCAGTGGATCCTCAAGCTCCAGGATCAATGTCCAGACTCCTCCCCTATTTTTTGGTTTGATCTTGAGTCAAATTAATAATTCAGAATGGGTCAACATTAACAGTTGAGCAGAGCCAGAAACTAATGAATTTAGAGAGAAAACTGTCAGTTCTCTTCAGAGCAATTAACATTTATGGAGCAATACTTTGTTCTCTATAATTCATCAAACTTACTTAGGCTGTGTCAAAAAATGGCACCCTGTTCCCTATATAGTGTGACCAGGGCCCATGAGGCTATAGTCAAAAGTGGTGCACTATGTAGGAAATAGGGTGCCTTTTGGGATGCAAGCATATAATAAATAGTCATCTTACCAGTCTGCTGTACTCCATGAACATTTAAAATGGAAATAATTTCACCTCTTAACCATTATAGCAAAGGGTCCATAAGCACAGAACATTTGCCTCCTCAGCATACATTTCAATGAATCCCTCCAAATCTATTAGAAATAAGTTTACTTCTTGGGGACAATTTGCAAGTATGACGACAATATTGCTGAATCAAAGTAACCAAAGCAACTTGCTGTGCCTGTCTGACTGCTCACTGCCTGCTTCTCCCATAATGCTTTGCTATTACAGCAAATAAATCAGCACTTTCCACTGCCTAACTCAGTGCCTGCCCTTAGGCAATCTGACATATTAGAGCCAAAATGTAAAACAGAGCTCAACTTCAGCAGATCTCAGCTAAGGCATATTGCCTTCCTACATTTCCTGGCTGCTTACTTTGAATAATGATCGTTTTGTGAGATGTCTTTATTCTGTATGTGTGTGTCATATCACAAGTGTTTTCTATGGCAGATGTAGCGTAGGTGGTTGGCAACATGATTACTGTATTGCAGTATTGCAGAAGTTACCGTAGTGTCCAAAAAGTCCAAAAACAGTACTATACTACTATACAAATACACACAATTCATACAGAACAGGGTGAAGGTCTAAATGGCTTTGATGCCACAATTACATACTGTAGATGTCCAGTCCCTGAGTCATAAAGTCCCTGATATAAAGTTATGCAGGATAAAGAGGCAGATGAACCACAGAGGGTAGAGAAATCTCTAAGGTGGTTTAAGTCAGACAGATTCAATCTCTAGCGGTCCTATTGGGAGGCAAGGTGAGAGATAATAACGGTATAATAACAGGAACTGCCTCTCTATGACCACAGACTCATCAGAAAAGAAATTAGACAGTTTATATGATAACCCGCAGCCCTTAAGATTGCACATATGGATTTGAAAGCTGGGTCCTACAATTTGCATCAATAACTAAAAGGTAAAAGCAGTGTCTTCTGGGTTCTGGCATCACGTGTTCAATAATGTCAGTTAACATTACCTGTCATAAAAGTGTAATTGATTTTCCAACTGTTTCACTGGTTTCAGGCAGTTGTCTCCCACTTTGTCATTGTTAACACTTTTTCCAATAAGGAGAAAATATGAAAAGGTATTGAAAGTGAATAAAGCACAGTATATCCGATGAACGCAGCAGGAAGCATACAATGGACCATTAAATGTCCCCGAGGACATTCCATTCTGAATTCGTTCTGTTAACGTTTTGGCAAATCTCAAAACACTATTTCTTTCTTCAATAATGTTTTTACAATCGGCTACCATACAGTGAAGATGTCATAGAGCAGCGGAAAAAAGCCTCCAAAACACTAATACAACATAAAACTTCACAACATGTTGTATGTGGCGGCATCCTGCCTGGTCAAGGCCTTGAAATATGTCTGGTTTAACAACATACCCTTCCTCTTCCTCTTTTCATTTCAGTAAGAAACATTTTGATTCAACTTTATATGAATACCCTTATACTCTATTTTGTGGCTTTATTGCAACAAGCTGGCTAGAACTCTGGAATAATTTTTTAGGACTGTGTGCATTTTATATATACACACAAACACACACACACACACACACACACAAACACACAAACACACACACACACATACATACACATGCAAAAATAACAGGGTTGGTTAAGCTTCCACTTGACACTGCAAAATTATGTATTTGATGTTTATGTATTCCTATTGGTTGGTTAAATTTACATATCAATAAGGTGTTATGCCATTGGTCATGCTTGCAGATAGTGGCCGATCGCGAACGTAAATTCTTCCCAGTCTGATATTGACATGCAAGCGGTAGGTCACGTTCTTAAATACTGTATTCTATTTTCAAAAGTACAATGTATACTAGTTCACTATGTACATGGCCTGATGTACTGTATATATATATATATATAAATATACAGTTGAAGTCGGAAGTTTACATACACCTTAGCCAAATACATTTAAACTCAGTTTTTCACAATTCCTGACATTTAATCATAGTAAAAATTCCCTGTCTTAGGTCAGTTAGGATCACCACTTTATTTTAAGAATGTGAAATATCAGAATAATAGTAGAAAGAATGATTTATTTCAGCTTTTATTTCTTTCATCACATTCCCAGTGGGTCAGAAGTTTACATACACTCAATTAGTATTTGGTAGCATTGCCTTTAAATTGTTTAACTTGGGTCAAACGTTTTGGGTAGCCTTCCACAAGCTTCCCACAATAAGTTGGGTGAATTTGGCCCATTCCTCCTGACAGAGCTGGTGTAACTGAGTCAGGTTTGTAGGCCTCCTTGCTCGCACACGCTTTTTCAGTTCTGCCCACACATTTTCTATAGGATTGAGGTCAGGGCTTTGTGATGGCCACTCCAATACCTTGACTGTGTTGTCCTTAAGCCATTTTGCCACAACTTTGGAAGTATGCTTGGGGTCATTGTCCATTTGGAAGACCCATTTGCGACCAAGCTTTAACTTACTGACTGATGTCTTGAGATGTTGCTTCAATATATCCACATAATTTTCCTTCCTCATGATGCCATCTATTTTGTGAAGTGCACCAGTCCCTCCTGCAGCAAAGCACCCCCACAGCATGATGCTGCCACCCCCGTGCTTCACGGTTGGGATGGTGTTCTTCAGCTTGCAAGCACCCCCTTTTTCCTCCAAACATAACGATGGTCATTATGGCCAATCAGTTATATTTTTGTTTCATCAGACCATTTCTCCAAAAAGTACGATCTTTGTCCCCATGTGCAGTTGCAAACCGTAGTCTGGCTTTTTTATGGAGGTTTTAGAGCAGTGGCTTCTTCCTTGCTGAGCGGCCTTTCAGGTTATGTCGATATAGGACTCATTTTACTGTGGATATAGATACTTTTGTACCTGTTTCCTCCAGCATCTTCACAAGGTACTTTGCTGTTGTTCTGAGATTGATTTGCACTTCTAACACCACGTACGTTCATCTCTAGGAGACAGAATGCGTCTCCTTCCTGAGCGGTATGACGGCTGCGTGGTCCCATGGTGTTTATACTTGCGTACTATTGTTTGTACAGATGAACGTGGTACCTTCAGGCGTTTGGAAATTGCTCCCAAGGATGAACCGGACTTGTGGAGGTCTACAATTGTTTTTCTGAGGTCTTGGCTGATTTCTTTTGATTTTCCCATGATGTCAAGCAAAAAGGCACTGAGTTTGAAGGTAGGCCTTGAAATACATCCACAGGTACACCACCAATTGACTCAAATGATGTCAATTAGCCTATCAGAAGCTTCTAAAGCCATGACATCATTTTCTGGAATTTTCCAAGCTGTTTAAAGGCACAGTTAATTTAGTGTATGTAAACTTCTGACCCACTGGAATTGTGATACAGTGAATTATAAGTGAAATAATCTGTCTGTAAACAATTGTTGGAAAAATTACTGTATTAATGTCCTAACCGACTTGCCAAAACTATAGTTTGTTAACAATAAATTTGTGGAGTGGTTGAGAAATGAGTTTAAATGACTCCAACCTAAGTGTATGTAAACTTCCGACTTCAACTGTACAGTACCAGTCAAAAGTTTGGACACACCTACTCATTCAAGGCTTTTTCTTGATTTTTACTATTTTCTACATTGTAGAATAATAGTGAAGACATCATAACTATGAAATAACACATATGGAATCATGTAGTAACCAAAAAAGTGTGGTTCCCACCATGAAACATGGAGGAGAAGGTGTGATGGTGTGGGGGTGCTTTGCTGGAGACACTGTCTGTGATTTGTTTAGAATTCAAGGCATACTCAACCAGCATGGCTACCAGAGCATTTTGCAGCGATACACAATCACCCGACCTCAACCCAATTGAGATGGTTTGGGATGAGTTGGACGGTAGAGTGAAGGAAAAGCAGACAACAAGTGCTCAGCATATATGGGAACTCCTTCAAGACTGTTGGAAAAGCCTTCCAGGTGAAGCTGGTTGAGAGAATGCCAAGAGTGTGCAAAGCTGTCATCAAGGCAAAGGGTGGCTACTTTGAAGACTCTAAAATATAAAATATATTTTGATTTATTCAACACTTTTTTGGTTACTACATGATTCCATATGTGTTACTTCATAGTTTTGATGTCTTCACTATTATTCTACAATGTAGAAAATAGTAAAAATAAAGGAAAACCCTTGAATGAGTAGGTGTGTCCAAACTTTTGACTTTCATAGTGGTCCAACTCATCCAAAACCATCTCAATTGGGTTGAGGTCGGGTGATTGTGGAGGCCAGGTCATCTGATGCAGCAGTCTATAAATATCCTTCTTGGTAAAATAGCCCTTACACAGCCTGGAGGTGTGTTGGGTCATTGTCCTGTTGAAAAACAAATGATAGTCTCACTAAGTGCAGACCAGATGGGATGGCGTATCGCTGCAGAATGCTGTGGTAGCCATGCTGGTTAAGTGTGCCTTGAATTCTAAATAAATCACAGACAGTGTCACCAGCAAAGCACCCCCACACCATCACACCTCCTCCTGCATGCTTCACAGTGGGAACTACACATGCGGAGATCATCCGTTCACCTACTTCGCGTCTCACAAAGACATAGCGGTTGGTACCACAAATCTCAAATTTGGACTCATCAGACCAAAGGACAGATTTCCACCAGTCCAATGTCCATTGCTCGTGTCTCTTGGCCCAAGCAAGTATCTTCTTATTATTGGTGTCCTTTAGTAGTGGTTTCTTTGCAGCAATTCGACCATGAAGGCCTGATTCACGCAGTTTCCTCTGAACAGTTGATGTTGAGATGTGTCTGTTACTTGAACTCTGTGAAGCATTTATTTGGGCTGCAATTTCTGGGGCTGGTAACTCTAATGAGCTTATCCTCTGCAGCAGAGGTAACTCTGGGTCTTTCTTTCCTGTGGCGGTCCTCATGAGAGCCAGTTTCATCATAGCGCTTGATGGTTTTTGCAATTGCGCTTGTAGAAACGTTCAAAGTTCTTGAAATGTTCCGTATTGACTGACCTTCATGATTTAAAGTAATGATGGACTGTCATTTCTCTTTGCTTATTTGAGCTATTCTTGCCATAATATGGACTTGGTATTTTACCAAATAGGGATATCTTCTGCATACCACCCCTACCTTGTCACAACGCAACTGATTGGCTTAAACGCATTAAGAAGGAAAAAAATCCACAAATTAACTTTTCACAACGCCTCTCCCCTATTTGACTTAGATCATTTGTGTGTATGAATTTGATATGTAGGCTTTGTGTGCCTTTCAAAAAAATATGTATGTAGTTCTGTCCTTGAGCTGTTCTTGTCTATTCATATTCTGTATTATGGCATGTTTCATGTTTTGTGTGGACACCAGGAAGAGTAGCTGCTGCTTTTGAAACAGCTAATGGGGATCCTAATAGAATACCAATACCAACACCAACAAGGCACACCTGTTAATTGAAATGCATTCCATGAAGCTGGTTGAGAGAAACCAAGAGTGTGCAAAGCTGTCATCAAGGCAAGGAGTGGCTACTTTGAAGAATCTCACATATAAAACATAGTTTGATTTGTTTAACACTTTTTTGGTTACTACATGATTCCATATGTGTTATTTCATTGTGTTGATGTCTTCACTGTTATTCTACAATGTAGAAAATAGTAAAAAATAAAGAAAAACCCTTGAATGAGTAGGTGTGTCCAAACTTTTGACTATGTCACACCCTGATCTGTTTCACCTGTCTTTGTGCTTGTCTCCACCCCCCTCCAGCTGTCGCCCATCTTCCCCATTATCCTCAGTGCATTTATACCTGTGTTCTCTGTTTGTCTGTTGCCAGTTCTTCTTGTCTTGTCAGGTCTCACAAGCGTGCGTTCCCATTTTCCTGTTTCTCAAGTGTTTATTTCCTAGTTTTCCCGGTTCTGACCATTCTGCCTGCCCTGACCCCGAGCCTTGCTGCCATCCTGTACCTGCCTGACTCTGACCTGATTACGAACCTCTGCCTGCCCTGACCCCGAACCTGCCTGCCGTCCTGTACCTGCCTGACTCTGACCTGATTACGAACCTCTGCCTGTCCTGACCCCGAACCTGCCTGCCGTCCTTTACCTGCCTGCCCTCGACCTGCCCTTTGCCTGCCCCGTGTTCTAATAAATTATTATTGAGAACTGTACTATCCGCCTCCTGTGTCTGCATCTGGGTCATATCCTGAGTCGTGATAGTCTATTGTCGCAGATTCAACTACAGATCAACTGGGACCATTGGCTGGACTTCTTTTCTTTATTAAACAACGCAAGACAGAGGAAAGATCACATCTGTTACACACACACTCTTCGTCTAAAATATCTAAAATGTCTTACTGCATGTAAGAGGTATTTTATCTACATGTAGTACTGATACAGCTTCTAGTAATAATATAATAATAATATGCCATTTAGCAGACGCTTTTATCCAAAGCGTCTTACAGTAATGTTCGCATACATTTTTACGTATAGGTGGTCCCGGGGATCGAACCCACTACCCTGGCATTACAAGCGCCATGCTCTACCAATTGAGCTACAGAGCTACTAATACTGTAAGTGAACAGAATACAGTGAACACTATAAAGCATTACCTTGGAGGAAAATACAGATTGTGTACCAGACAATGGACTGTTTTGTATGTAATCGATACAACATTAGCAGGACTGTTTCCCTGTAAACTGTAAGTCTGATTTATGCACACATATTTCCATATTGATGGAATGAATTTTCAAATGCTTACTTATAATAATAATAATATGCCATTTAGCAGACGCTTTTATCCAAAGCGACTTACAGTCATGCGTGCATACATTTTTTTTTGTGTATGGGTGGTCCCGGGGATCGAACCCACTACCTTGGCGTTACAAGCGCCGTGCTCTACCAGCTGAGCTACAGAGGACTACTTGCAGGTTCCTTCTCAACAATGCAACAACAATAACAAACAATAACAGATAATAATACGAACCTAAAGCAAATGGCTCAGTGGAATAGAATAAACATTTTAGTATAGTACAGGAAGGCACAATTTATAGTCCAATATTTACACGTGTTTTGGGGAAGGGGGAATAGACCAACATTGCTGTTTTGACTAGTCAGCCATTTCGCTGTAAATCAAAATCTCAATTTGTGATGATGTACTGACCATTGTGGTGTGCTAAGATATACAGTATGTCCTTCAATGCAGTGTCCTAATTGTTGTCTCTATAATTTATTTTCTGCTGTACTGTATTGTAATGTGGTACCATAAAACATAACACAAAAGACAAATCCGAAGAATCTCTGCACACTGAAAAATCTCTGAAGCTGGAGACACTTATCTCCCTCACTAACTTTAAGCATCAGTTGTCAGAGCACCTTACCGATCACTGCACCTGTACACAGCCCATCTGAAATTAGCCCACCCAACTACCTCATCCCTATATTGTTATTTATTTTTGCTCATTTGCACCCCAGTATCTCTATTTGCACATCTATCATTCCAGTGTTAATACTAATTGTAATTATTTTGCACTATAGCCTATTTATTGCCTTACCTCCATAACTTGCTACATTTGCACACACTGTATATATATTTTCTGTTATATTTTTGACTTTATGTTTTGTTTTACCCCATATGTAACTCTGTGTTGTTGTTTTTATCGCACTGCTTTGCTTTATCTTGGCCAGGTCGCAGTTGTAAATGAGAACTTGTTCTCAACTGGCTTACCTGGTTAAATAAAGGTGAAATAAAAATAAATAAATAAAACTGAGAATTGGACACAAATGAGTGAAACACCCAGCATGTATGTGAAAGAAGGGATCGCTATCTGGACCGAGCAATGTTGTGAGTCCAGCATAACATAACACATGATGTCCCATGTAGGCTAAGAGACATGATGGTCACTCATAGGCCTGGAGCAAGGAGCTTGGACACACACACGCACACACACACACGCACACACGCACACACGCACACACGCACACATACAAAATATATATAAAGAGGAATCTATTTGGAGAGCTTTAGGGGTAAAATATAGCCCTCCGGTGAATAATGCAAGGACTGAGAGAATCTAATAAATGATATATAGTCATATCCTGAATAAATTATAGAAAGTAGATGAATGCAGTCATACATTATGTACCAACCGCCAACATGTGAAATCGTTTGAAAAAATAATAAAGACGTGCCATATATATGGCTAAAAGGTAGGTGAGAGGGAGAGAAAGAGAGAGCAAATTCCATAGATAAAAAATAAACTCCCCAATCACTGATTTAAAAACTTGATCCACAGCACAAGGTCTTAAAAAAAAAGAATAGAAGATAAGGAGAAGAGAAGTCTACACACATTACATAAAACAAGGCTGGGATTCAAAGATCACAGGGTCTCTGTACAATATTAGTGGCAGGGTTTGAATCAGGACGGTAAACACAATTGTATGTGGCATATTACTACACAAGGCAGCAACATCACAAACCGTATCACAGGATCATGACCTGGACCACAAGCCAGTTCAGAGTTGCATCCTTAAATTGTGCCTCTGATCTTCGAGGTGCTAGCTGTGGTTCAGAATATCATCCCAGACACAGGATTACAGGGCTCTGGGTTAGTGGCTACAAGTTGTGTTGTGTGGTGGTCCAACCAACCTGGAACAGTGTGAGAGGAGAGGAAGGCTGAGGAAGCCGTGTGTGAGGCAGGCTTTTATAGGAGGGCCTAGAAGGCAGACTGAGGGATCTGGGTCATTGGCTACATATGGTGTTTGTGTCTGTCTAGTGGTCTATCCTAGATGAGTGCGAGAGGACGGCCTGAGAGATAGACTAGGGAAGTTGTGTGAGAGGAGAAACGGTCGTGGGCCTGGATCATTGGCTATAAGTGGTGTTGTGTGATGGTATAGTGGAACTTGTAGGAATGTGAGAGGAGAGGAGGGCCATGTGAAAGAACCACAGGTGCTGAGAGCTAGAGTGAAGAAGCCGTACAGTGTGAGTGTCACGGTTTCGGCCGAGGCTGCCTCTCCTCCTTGTTCGGGCAGGCTTCGGCGCTCGTCGTCTCCGGAATTCTAGCTGCCACCGATAGATGTTTCATGTTCGTTTGCTTTTGTCTGTTTGTGTCACACCTGTTTCTGTTTTACGTGATTAGTGTCCTATAAGTTTCTCGTTGTGTTTGTCATGTGTTGTGTATGATTGTTTTTCGTCAGTGTTGTGTTTGCTCGGTTGAGCATATTCTCTCCACTGCGCTGGAGCTCGATTGCACTTGTTTCGTGCACTACTTCATTTTGTCGCACCTGTTTGTGCGCATTTTGCCTATACGCCTTGTGCCTAGTTTAGCTGTTGGGCTTAGTTGCCCTGTTGCCTGTGTTTGGGCCGGAATACAGCATTTGGAACCTACCGTCTGCGTCCTGCATCTGATTTCCTACACTACACCTACACACGCCCTGACAGAATCATACACCAACCATGGAATCAGCAGGAGCCGAAGCAGCCCAGACAAGACTGGAAGCCCAGGTTCGGGATCAGCAGGAGCAACTCCTGCAGATGGGGAACGCCCTGCAGGAGGTGATTACCACACTCCGAGGCTGGGGTTCGCCTCCACCACCGCCCGCCCTGCCAGCACCATCGGCCAGCCCGCCCGTTCCAGCACCGGAACCTCGAGGAGTCCGACTATCTCTCCCGAGGGCTTACGACGGGACAGCGGCTGGGTGTCAGGGATTCTTGCTCCAGGTCGAGCTATACCTGGCCACCGTGCACCCGGCACCTTCAGGGCACGAGAGCGTGTCCGCTCTGATCTCCTGCCTGGCCGGAAAAGCGTTGGAGTGGGCCAACGCGGAGTGGAGGAAGATAGACGCCACGACCATTACGTACACTGAGTTCTCCCGCCGCTTCAGGGCGGTGTTTGACCATCCCCCGGAGGGGAAAGCGGCGGGGGAGCGTCTGGTCTTCCTCCGACAGGGGAGGAGAAGTGCCCAGGAATTCGCACTCGAATTCCGTACTCTGGCGGCAGATGCAGGGTGGAATGATCGGGCCCTCATCGATCTATACCGATGCAGCCTACGAGAGGACGTCCGTCGGGAGCTGGCTTGCAGGGACGCCAGTCTCACCTTCGACCAGCTGGTGGATATGTCCATCAGGCTGGATACCCTGCTGGCTACCCGCGGACGTCTTGCGGAGGGTCCGTCCATTCCACCCTCCAGCGCCTCCGAGCCTTGTCCCATGGAGCTCGGGGGCGCTGGCGCTAGAGAGAGGAGGAGTCGGCAGGCTAGGGGGTCCATCCACTGCACCAACTGTGGCCGGGGAGGACACACCGCGGCTAGGTGCTGGGGATGGCCTCCTAGGGGAGATGACGACAGGCCCCGCACTGGGGATTCCCTCCAGGTGAGTAGGCGCCCCACTCACCCAGAGCTCTCTGTTGCCCATTTTTGTATGCCTGTACGTTTTCCACAGGTAGCACCTCAAGGCGCTGGTAGATTCAGGCGCAGCTGGGAATTTTATTGATAAAAAGTTTTGTTTAGCGTTAGGGATTCCCCTCATTCCTGTTGATGTTCCTTTTCCCGTTCACGCCCTAGATAGTCGTCCGTTGGGTACGGGCTTGATCAGGGAGGTCACGGCGCCACTTAGGATGTGTGCGCAGGGGGGTCATCAGGAGATGATTCAGCTGTTCCTGATTGACTCTCCTGCGTATCCGGTGGTGCTGGGAATGCCCTGGTTGAGTACCCATAACCCAGTGATTTCGTGGCAGGAGAGGGCTCTGATGGAGTGGTCTGCTCAGTGTGTGGGTAGATGTTTGGGCGTTTCCGTAGGGGCTACCTCGGTGGAGAGTCCAAACCAGGTGCCCGCATTGCACATTCCACCTGAGTATGGGGATTTGGCTATTGCGTTTAGTAAGGCGAGGGCGACGCAGTTGCCACCCCATAGGCAGGGGGATTGTGCGATAAACCTCCAGGCAGGAGCTGCGCTCCCACGGAGCCATGTGTATCCTCTGTCTCAGGAGGAGAAGAAAGCTATGGAGATTTACATAGACGAATCACTGAGACAAGGATACATACGGCCGTCCACTTCCCCCGCGTCCTCGAGTTTCTTTTTCGTGAAGAAAAAGGATGGTGGTTTGCGCCCATGCATCGATTACCGTGGTCTCAATCAGATTACGGTGAAGTATAGTTATCCACTCCCGCTGATTGCGACCATGACTGAGTCGTTGCATGGGGCGCGTTTCTTCACGAAACTAGATCTCAGGAGCGCGTACAACTTGGTGCGCATCAGGGAGAACGATGAATGGAAAACAGCCTTTAGTACCACCTCGGGCCATTACGAGTATCTGGTCATGCCATACGGGTTGATGAACGCTCCATCAGTTTTCCAATCATTTGTGGATGAGATCTTCAGGGACATGCAGGGGCAGGGGGTGGTGGTGTACATTGATGACATTCTCGTGTACTCACCTACCCGTGTCGAGCATGTAGCCCTGGTGCGCAAGGTGTTGCGGAGGCTGGTGGAGCACGACCTGTATGTGAAGGCAGAGAAGTGTCTGTTTTTCCAGGAGTCGGTCTCCTTTTTGGGTTATCAGTTGTCTGCGTCAGGGGTGAGGATGGAGGTAGATCGAGTGTCGGCCGTGCGTAATTGGCAAACACCAACCACTGTGAAGGAGGTGCAGCAGTTCTTGGGTTTTGCAAATTACTACAGGAGGTTTATCCGGGGGTTTGGACAGGTGGCAGCTCCCATCACGTCTCTGTTGAAGGGGGGTCCGGTGCGTCTGCAGTGGTCGGCCGAGGCGGACAGGGCGTTTGGGAGGCTGAAGGACCTGTTTACCTCGGCCCCAGTGCTGGCGCACCCGGATCCCTCTTTGCCGTTCCAAGTAGAGGTGGACGCGTCGGAGGCCGGGTTAGGAGCCGTGCTTTCACAACGATCTGGCGCGCCACCTAAACTCCGCCCCTGTGCCTTTTACTCTAAGAAGCTCAGTCCGGCGGAGCGGAACTATGACGTAGGGGACAGGGAGCTGTTAGCCGTGGTACAGGCTCTAAAGGTGTGGAGGCACTGGCTTGAGGGGGCTCAACACCCTTTCCTCATTTTGACGGACCACCGTAACTTGGAGTACATCCGAGCGGCGAGGAGGCTGAACCCTCGCCAGGCAAGATGGAGTATGTTCTTGACCAGGTTTACGTTTAAGATCACGTACATCCCTGGGTCACAGAATGGCAAGGCAGATGCGCTGTCTCGGCGGTATGACGCGGAGGAGAGGTCCGTGGAGCCCACTCCCATACTGCCTGCGTCGTGTCTGGTGGCGCCGGTAGTGTGGGAGATCGATGCTGAACTCGAGCGGGCGTTACGCACCGACCCTAGTCCATCACAGTGCCCGGAGGGTCGGAAGTACGTTCCGCTCGAGGTTCGGGATCGATTGATTTATTGGGCTCACACGTCACCCTCCTCTGGACATCCGGGTATCGGCCGGACAGTGCACTGTCTTAGTGCCAAGTACTGGTGGCCCACGTTGGCTAGGGATGTGAGGGTTTATGTTTCCTCTTGCTCGGTGTGCGCCCAGTGTTAGGCGCCTAGACATTTACCTAGGGGTAAGTTGCTACCCCTGCCCGTTCCACAACGGCCATGGTCCCACCTCTCAGTGGACTTTATAACAGATCTTCCCCTCTCCCAAGGGAATACCACCATCCTGGTCGTTGTGGACCGGTTCTCTAAGGCCTGTCGTTTGCTCCCCATGCCGGGTCTTCCTACGGCCCTGCAAACCGCAGAGGCACTGTTTACCCATGTGTTCCGGCACTACGGGGTGCCCGAGGACATTGTGGCTGATCGGGGTCCCCAATTCACCTCCAGGGTCTGGAGAGCGTTTATGGAGCGGTTGGGGGTCTCGGTGAGTCTCACCTCGGGCTACCACCCGGAGAGCAATGGGCAGGTGGAACGCGTAAACCAGGATGTGGGTAGGTTTCTCAGAACATACTGCCAGGACCGGCCGGAGGAGTGGTCAAGGTACGTTCCCTGGGCCGAGATGGCCCAGAATTCCCTACGCCATTCCTCCACGAACCTAACCCCATTTCAATGTGTGTTAGGTTACCAGCCGGTTCTGGCACCCTGGCAGCAGAGCCAGATCGAGGCTCCTGCGGTGGATGAGTGGGCGCGGCGCTCGGAGGAGACTTGGAACGCTGCACACGTCCACCTGCAGCGGGCCCTCCGACGTCAGAAGGCGAGCGCTGATCTCCACCGCAGTGAGGCACCGGTGTACGCACCTGGTGATCGAGTCTGGCTCTCTACCAGAAACCTGCCCCTCCGCCTGCCCTGTCGGAAACTGGGTCGGCGGTTTGTAGGGCCATTTAAAGTCCTGAGGAGGTTGAACGAGGTTTGTTATAGATTACAGCTACCTGTGGAGTATAAGTGTGTTAACCCCTCGTTCCATGTGTCCCTTCTCAGGCCGGTGGTAGCGGGCCCACTCCAAGACGATGAGATCTTGGAGACTCTTCCGCCCCCGTTGGACATCGAGGGGGCACCGGCGTACTCCGTGAGATCCATCTTGGATTCGAGACGTCGGATGGGGGGTCTCCAGTATCTAGTGGAGTGGGAGGGGTACGGTCCGGAGGAGGGGTGCTGGGTGCCGAGGAGAGACGTGTTGGACCCATCGCTTCTGACGGAGTTCCATCGGAGGCATCCGACGCGCCCTGCGCCGCGTCCCCCTGGCCGTCCCCGAGGCCGGAGTCGGCGCGCGTCTGGAGCCGCGCGTCAAGGGGGGGGTACTGTCACGGTTTCGGCCGAGGCTGCCTCTCCTCCTTGTTCGGGCAGGCTTCGGCGCTCGTCGTCTCCGGAATTCTAGCTGCCACCGATAGATGTTTCATGTTCGTTTGCTTTTGTCTGTTTGTGTCACACCTGTTTCTGTTTTACGTGATTAGTGTCCTATAAGTTTCTCGTTGTGTTTGTCATGTGTTGTGTATGATTGTTTTTCGTCAGTGTTGTGTTTGCTTGGTTGAGCATATTCTCTCCACTGCGCTGGAGCTCGATTGCACTTGTTTCGTGCACTACTTCATTTTGTCGCACCTGTTTGTGCGCATTTTGCCTATACGCCTTGTGCGTAGTTTAGCTGTTGGGCTTAGTTGCCCTGTTGCCTGTGTTTGGGCCGGAATACAGCATTTGGAACCTACCGTCTGCGTCCTGCATCTGATTTCCTACACTACACCTACACACGCCCTGACAGTGAGAGCCAAGGTACGGAGGCAGGCTTTTAGTAGAGGAGGAGGCAGATGGCCCACATTGAAAGCAGAGGGCCCTCGTGATAGTCCTCAACAGCCCCGCAGAGAACAGGGAGGAATTTAGATTCCTCAAATTAAATGTCCTGCTGATTTCCACCTTTTCCTTCTCTGCGTCTGTGCCTGCATCCCAAATGGTCCCCTATTCCCTATGTAGTGCACTTCTTTTGACCAGGGCCCCCTATATTGACGCATCCTCTATCTGTGGTGCTGTGGACCTAGGGTGTGTCACACTGTGCCTCAGAGACCTCTCTGATCAATATCCACTCATACCTGATTATAGTCAGGGTGATAAATGCTTATAATGTATTCCATTTACAGCTCTGAAAGTGGGAGACTGGGAAAGGAAAGGACCATCACACTATGGGGTCTCCTGAGGGTCATATTCAAAGCGTCTGCTAAATGACTGTAAAAAAAAAAAAAAAAAAAAAAAAAGGGTTATGGGTGGGAAGAAACACAGAAGCACCACTAGGAAACATTACACTTTCACTCCAAGATGTTACACTATAGTGATATAACAAATGAGGTGTAATTGAATTACCTAGCATTCATCAACACATTCTCCCCCAAGGAATATTGGTATTGAGGACAGTGTGGACCATGTCAGGTAAGACAGTAGGATGAAGGACATTGCAGTGTGTAAATTAATTGATTTAAATGATTTTGGACTCCAAGATTTCAAACGGCATTACTATGAAAACTAGATGACACAGACGGCAGAATAATACTAGCTCTGATGGAAACCAAACATTTTGAATGTGATATCATTGTTCTAAATATATACATTTTAATAATGAGTGTGCATCTGTGTAACCACCAGTAGGAATTATCCTGGCCTTATTATTGCCACCACTGCAGCCATAAACTCATTATTTGACAATCAGCTAAATGACAAACACACAATGTCAAACAATTAATTCATTACGGATTTCTAATAAACTATAAATTAGGCCTACTATTAACCAAACTATAATCATATTTTTTCATGTCACTTGGTATGGATCGACATGGTTTACATTCCAGACTTCTCATGTAAACTCTGGAGAAAAATGTATACATTAACATAGCTTTAATGTTCACAATTACATTGCTCTGATGAGGCTTCTGTTTGAACAGTTTAGTTTAAGTTTAATTTTAGTTACATTTATTTGCACCAAAGAAAACGGTGTGCAGGTGTAGTTGGAAGTCCAAGGGCTTCTATGAAAACCACACCACAAAAAAACGATATACAGTGGGGGAAAAAAGTATTTAGTCAGCCACCAATTGTGCAAGTTCTCCCACTTAAAAAGATGAGAGAGGTCTGTTATTTCCATCATAGGTACATGTCAACTATGACAGACAAAATGAGATTTTTTTTCTCCAGAAAATCACATTGTAGGATTTTTAACGAATTGATTTGCAAATTATGGTGGAAAATAAGCATTTGGTCAATAACAAAAGTTTCTCAATACTTTGTTATATACCCTTTGTTGGCAATGACACAGGTCAAACATTTTCTGTAAGTCTTCAGAAGGTTTTCACACACTGTTGCTGGTATTTTGGCCCATTCCTCCATGCAGATCTCCTCTAGAGCAGTGATGTTTTGGGGCTGTCGCTGGGCAACACAGACTTTCAACTCCCTCCAAAGATTTTCTATGGGGTTGAGATCTGGAGACTGGCTAGGCCACTCTATGACCTTGAAATGCTTCTTACGAAGCCACTCCTTCGTTGCCCGGGCGGTGTGTTTGGGATCATTGTCATGCTGAAAGACCCAGCCACGTTTCATCTTCAATGCCCTTGCTGATGGAAGGAGGTTTTCACTCAAAATCTCACGATACATGGCCCCATTCATTCTTTCCTTTACACGGATCAGTCGTCCTGGTCCCTTTGCAGAAAAACAGCCCCAAAGCATGATGTTTCCACCCCCATGCTTCACAGTAGGTATGGTGTTCTTTGGATGCAACTCAGCATTATTTGTCATCCAAACACGACGAGTTGAGTTTTTACCAAAAAGTTATATTTTGGTTTCATCTGACCATATGACATTCTCCCAATCCTCTTCTGGATCATCCAAATGCACTGTAGCAAACTTCAGACGGGCCTGGACATGTACTGGCTTAAGCAGGGGGACACGTCTGGCACTGCAGGATTTGAGTCCCTGGCGGCGTAGTGTGTTACTGATAGTAAGCTTTGTACTTTGGTCCCAGCTCTCTGCAGGTCATTCACTAGGTCCCCCCGTGTGGTTCTGGGATTTTTGCTCACCATTCTTGTGATCATTTTGACCCCACAGGGTGATATCTTGCGTGGAGCCCCAGATCGAGGGAGATTATCAGTGGTCTTGTATGTCTTCCATTTCCTAATAATTGCTCCCACAGTTGATTTCTTCAAACCAAGCTGCTTACCTATTGCAGATTCAGTCTTCCCAGCCTGGTGCAGGTCTACAATTTTGTTTCTGGTGTCCTTTGACAGCTCTTTGGTCTTGGCCATAGTGGAGTTTGGAGTGTGACTGTTTGAGGTTGTGGACAGGTGTCTTTTATACTGATAACAAGTTCAAACAGGTGCCATTAATACAGGTAACGAGTGGAGGACAGAGGAGCCTCTTAAAGAAGAAGTTACAGGTCTGTGAGAGCCAGAAATCTTGCTTGTTTGTAGGTGACCAAATACTTATTTTCCACCATAATTTGCAAATAAATTCATTAAAAATCCTACAATGTGATTTTCTGGGGAAAAAATTCTCAATTTGTCTGTCATAGTTGACGTGTACCTATGATGAAAATTACAGGCCTCTCTCATCTTTTTAAGTAGGAGAACTTGCACAATTGGTGGCTGACTAAATGCATTTTTTCCCCACTGTACATTACACAAGTACAAAAATAAAAAATGTTTGTTAAAACAGAAAACAAAACCTACTAATTCTGAATGTAGAAATGAATTGATCAGTAATCACCAAAAAAATAACAAATAAAAAAGGTTTTGTTTAAATGTGTGTGTGCATGTGTGCATGTGAGAGTGTGAGAGTTAGGCTATATGGAGGAGATTACTGAGTAGTTTGGTTCATCAGGCTGACCCCCAGTCTTCGCTTGAAGTTATTGAGGGATGATGATGTTTTGGCAATGTGAAGATAAGAATTCCAGAGTATGGTACCTCTGTATCTGATAGAGAATTGACTATGTGAGGTGCGACAGTTGGGAGGGTGAAGGTTATCGCAGTGTCTTGTGTTATATACTGTAGATGGATTTCAGAGTTAACCTGGAAGAATCCATTCAAGGGTTTAGGTGAACTGTCTGGGAGGTATGAGTATTTGTAGATGAAAGTGCATAATTGGCGTACATTAATGTCGTAAATAGACAAGATATTGAGTTTCTTAAACAAAGGTGCAGATGGAGCCAGGTAATTAGAGAAGGTGGCTAGTCTTGCAAATGTATTTTGTATGATGAGTAATTTGTGTAGGTAGTGAGAAGTAGAGAGAATGCCAAGAGTGTGCAAAGCTGTCATCAAGGCAAAGGGTGGCTATTTGAAGAATCTCAAATATAAAATATAACTTTTTTGGTTACTACATGATTCCATATGTGTTATTTCATAGTTTTGATGTCTTCACTATTTTTCTGCAATGTAAAAAATAGTAAAAATAAAGAAAGACCCTTGAATGAGTAGGTGTGTCCAAACTTTTGACTGGTACTGTATATACGTGTTTGTTTTGGGCTTCGTCCCCGTCATTGTTCATGACGTCCCTTGTGTTGGGTGGAGAAAATAAAACCCCTATTATGTATTCCTGTGCCTGTCTTCAAATCCTTATACAACGTGACAGTGTGATAAAATCAAATTGGTGTCATCAGCAAAGAGAATGGAAACTACGGTAGAAGACACAGCAGCAAGGTCATTGATATAGATTAAGAATAACAAAGGTCCAATTATCGAACCTTGTGGCATGCCACAGGATATCTTGGCTCTGGTAGATGCACAGCTGTTTGCATAAACAAATTGTTCTCTATCATAAACATAACTATATAACCAATTATATGTATAATCATGAAAACCGTAATAATGCAATTAAGAAAGTAATATTTCATGACCGTGTCAAATGCTTTGGATAAATCTAAAAAGATGCCAAGAGCGTATTCATTGTTGATCAGGGCTGTAAAGATTTTATCCACAAGTTGCAAAAGAGCCATATCTGTGGAGTAGTTTTTATGAGAACCATATTGGTGCTCACATAGAATACAGTGTTGAAACCATATTGGTGCTCATATAGAATACAGTGTTGAAACCATATTGGTGCTCATATAGAATACAGTGTTGAAACTATATTGGTGCTCATATAGAATACAGTGTTGAAACCATATTGGTGCTCATATAAAATACAGTGTTGAAACCATATTGGTGCTCATATGGAATACAGTGTTGAAACCATATTGGTGCTCATATAAAATACAGTGTTGAAACCATATTGGTGTTCATATAGAATACAGTGTTGAAACCATACTGGTGCTCATATAGAATACAGTGTTGAAACCATATTGGTGCTCATATAGAATACAGTGTTGAAACCATATTGGTGCTCATATGGAATACAGTGTTGAAACTATATTGGTGCTCATATGGAATACAGTGTTGATTTAAATGTTTCAACATTCTCTTATACACCCATTTTTCTAGGATTTTAGAAAACATGGTAGTACAGATAATGGGCGATAATTTGTAAAATATCTTGCATCCCCAGATTTATAGAGGGGGGATAACTTTGGCAATTTTGTAATATTTTGGAACAATACCAGTTTGCATAGATTTGGTGAAGATATACATTAGAGGCTCAGTAATCGAGGAAGACATTGATTCCACCAAAGAGGAACCAATCTCATCATGACCTGCTGCTGATATCTTTAAGTTATCAATTACCTCCATCACCTCCATTACATCAGGAGGATCAAACTGAAGCAGACATAGGAAATGTCCCTTAATGTAATCCA
Source organism: Coregonus lavaretus (assembly GCF_964263955.1). Lineage (NCBI taxonomy): Eukaryota > Metazoa > Chordata > Actinopteri > Salmoniformes > Salmonidae > Coregonus > Coregonus lavaretus. The sequence continues at coordinate 40,773,991 of NC_139995.1, forward strand.
AGGGATTTCCATCAGTTTTCTCAATTATTTTCTGACAGAGAGGAACCCACATTCATAAAAAGGTTATTTAATTCACATGAAATAACATCAGGATCGCTATAAGGCCTTATTTCCAACAATACATTGAGATGTGATAGTTGTAGATGCCTTTTTCTTATTCAACAGCTGATAGATGATTTTCCAAGTTGACTTTATATAATTTAAGGATTCTTGGAATTTGTTAGTAAAATATATTTTGGGGGATATCCAAAGTAGATGAGTAAATTTGTTCTTATACTTTTTTTAATTTACAGAATTCAGGGGAGTGGGATTTGTGAGAAACTTTTTTACAACTTGTTTTGTTTAACTGAGGATTTTTTGAGACCGGTTGTAAACCAAGGTTTCCAGAACCCTTCCGCTGCTCTCTTACGTGATTTAACTAAGAGAAAGCAGTGGTGAAATACAGAATTGAAAGATGTGAGAAAAGTCTAGTAAGCAGACTCCACATCGGCCTGATTATAAACATATACCCATGAAACGTCATCAATCAACATCTTAAAGCGCTCACGATTACCTTTGTTAAATATTATACATGTAATGCTACTAATCATTCCCATCTGTTCATTTCCAGCTGCCAAAGAGAAGTGGAAAATTGGAAAGTGGTCAGAAATGTCAGTATAAAGTATACCTGTATTAGCCACATTATTAGTCAAAATATTATCAATAATTGTGGCAGATGAACTGGTCACTCTTGTGTGCTTATAGATGAGGGGATACAGGTAGCTGGAGTATAAAGTATTCCAAAAGTAATATGTCAGTGAGTGGTTCATACATTTAAATACGTTTATGTTGTAATCACTCAATAGAAAACTCATTTTATCTTCATTATTAATCAAATCCAAGGTTGATGCAAGGATTTCAATGAAACTACATTTGTCCGAATCGGGTGGCCAATAGATGCATCCAATTACCACTTTTTTACCACCAAAAAATTAACAGGAGGGAATTTCTATGAAAAGAGATTCAACATCAATCAAGTGTGAGGTCCTCTCGTACAAAGAATTTAAAACGTTTATGAACAAAAATGGACACTCCTCCCACTCTTGATGTTCTACTGTGGTGAACAACATTATAAGGAGACTTCTCTTCAGTCAACCATGTTTCTGAAAGGGCAACAATGGAAAATTAATGACTTAGAGAAGACAGACAATGAACAAGGTGGTCATGATTTTTAGGAAGACTGTGAACGTTCAACAGTGTTGAAAACAGTTTGTGCCTAATCATTTTCGTCTGTTTGACAATGTAAGAACTCTGGTCAATTCACCCGTCAATGGAAGTTGATAAAATGTACTCATATAATATTTGCAAAGGTTTCATTAACTTTTTGAATGGCATGTTTTGTTGTGGTATTTTCTGCTGTTCCTTGCAGAATAAGATCATCATCATTACATATGTTTATCGTAGTAATTAGTACACGCATGCACGCGCACACACACACGCACACACAAACCCACACACAGCAGTCTTACCACCCCCCACCACAACGCGTCAGCGTAGCTCCCGAACTCAGTGGCTCCATTGCTGTCCACAGCATCCTTCTCTGCCAGGTACACAAAATAGGAGGAGAAGATGAGCCCAAGGAAACCAATGTACAGCGTGGTGATGAGCTCCTGGAAACACACACACACACACACACACACACGAGAGACAAGTTATTAAACATAGTTATCTAGGAGGAATAAAGTTATTAATAACAAACAAAACAATTGACGCTCAAGTGTTCAGCATTAAATTACGAGTGTGTGTGTTAGTGTTTGTCAAGTCTGTTTCTCAGTGAACAACTCATAATAATAAGAATGCATGTTATTTATACGGCGCTTTTCAGGGACCCAAACTGACCTGCCTGTGGATGAAGACCACAGAGCCCAGCAGACGCCACGTCCCTCCCTGCCGGTCCACATGGAGCATACGCAGGATCTGCAGGAAGCGAATCCCTCTGGAACAAACACACACTCTCTGTCTCATGATCGGGACTCCAGACAAACATTTTCACCTGGTGGAACTGCTGGCACCAATTTCTTTCCCGCAGCATCACACAATAGAAAAAAAATGTTGTAATCATCTTATAAAGTCATTCAGTTATAGACAGACTACTGAGATGATATTCAAGAAATAAGTTGTTTCATCTAACATGTCCATGCAGGGATGCATGATTCAAGATATTTTAAAAAATAATTTAAAAAAAAAACGAATCCAGTGATGTCATGAATTTTGGGACAAATAGGGTATTGTTGTTACATTATACTGTTGAAATACGGCTCCAAAATGTCCAGATTTTTATTTTGTTCAATAGAGATACAATAATGTGCAATAATATCATAGGCTTATTTATTTGGGGCTATTTCACCACCTGAGTAAGTAGAAACTCAAAACACAATAGCTAGATCACTAACTTGTTGATTATGGGCTTGTAAGTCAGCATGTCACCCTAATGTCTACACCTGTTGTATTCGGCGCATGTGGCAAATAAAATGTGATTTGATTTGATTTGAACTCTAAACATAATACCCACTGCTGGTGGCAATGTATTAATCTAACAGTAAATTCAATGTCCTAAAAAAACATTGCAGTTGTAACCTACTACCCAATAAGGCTATGCACTCACAATGGCCGAAGCGCAATTCTCAAGCTGCATATCTCAAAGCCATATCAAATATCTTGGTTGTAAAATAGTTGTGCTATAGAGCTGAATACTGAGAGCGGAGAAATATAAACTATATCTACAGAAAGCTGAGAACCTCCTCTCTTCAACAGGGACAACAGCGACAACCATAGTGGCTTCCAAAGCTGTGTATTACCCACAATTTGATTTTGAAATGTTACAGCCTATACAATCAGAAGAAAATAAAAAATATCCCGGAATGCGGGGAGAGAGTGAGTGAGTGGCTAACTCATTACAGCAGCAGGCCCCAGCAGAACAGGCACAGGGGCAGAGCAGGCACAGGGGCAGAGCAGAGACCTTCATTACAGGAATCATTTGACCAAATCATGGTTTTAGCCTCCTAAAAAGGAAGTTTGGAGTGCGGTGACCATGTAGAATGTGCAGCTTGCACCAATTCGACCAATAAAAAATGGCACTCCCAATAGCCAAGTCAAAGGGTCGCAAAATGCAACTAAATGGTTGCAGTCTGGAGCCCTGCATAATAATGTTGTAAACTTAGAAAACGTTGGACATGAGAGTCGAGGGCCAGTGTCTTACCTGACAGCAGACGTGGCAAACATCTGTCCATTGGAGCCTACTACCAGCACGATGATGGAGGCCACCACTACAATCAAGTGGAACCCTTTCCCTAATACAAGGAACCCTTTCACCACTAAAATGTTCTTAGTATAACCTTTTTCACCACCAAAGGGTTCCACCTGTAACCAAAAAAGCTTATCCTATTGGGACAAACGAATAAGAGTGTACCTCACTGTGTGACTGATGAACAAACAGTATCTTTCCACCTGATTACTCCTGACACTTACACTCACTGTGTGACTGATGAACAAACCGTATCTTTCCACCTGATTACTCCTGACACTTACACTCACTGTGTGACTGATGAACAAACAGTATCTTTCCACCTGATTACTCCTGACACTTACACTCACTGTGTGACTGATGAACAAACAGTATCTTTCCACCTGATTACTCCTGACACTTACACTCACTGTGTGACTGATGAACAAACAGTATCTTTCCACCTGATTACTCCTGACACTTACACTCACTGTGTGACTGATGAACAAACAGTATCTTTCCACCTGATTACTCCTGACACTTACACTCACTGTGTGACTGATGAACAAACAGTATCTTTCCACCTGATTACTCCTGACACTTACACTCACTGTGTGACTGATGAACAAACAGTATCTTTCCACCTGATTACTCCTGACACTTACACTCACTGTGTGACTGATGAACAAACAGTATCTTTCCACCTGATTACTCCTGACACTTACACTCACTGTGTGACTGATGAACAAACAGTATCTTTCCACCTGATTACTCCTGACACTTACACTCACTGTGTTACTGATGAACAAACAGTATCTTTCCACCTGATTACTCCTGACACTTACACTCACTGTGTGACTGATGAACAAACAGTATCTTTCCACCTGACACTTACAGCTGGTAGGGCGAAGAAGGAAATGGCAAAGACTGAGAAACATGATGCAATGGTCTTGCCGATCCATGTCTGAGGCACCTTGTCTCCATAGCCTATAGTGGTGACGGTCACCTGCGAAACAAAGACTGCTAGAAAACTCATCCCAGACACCCGCCCTGTTAAGTGAAGCCAGACACACACACACACACACAAACACACACACACACACATACATGCAAACACACACACACACACACACACACACACACACACACAAGCAAACACACACACACACACCAGTGGAGGCTGCTGAGGGGAGAACGGCTCATAATAATGGCTGGAACGGAGCACATGGAAACCCTGTGTTTGATGTATTTGATACCATTACACTCATTCCTCTCCAGTCAATAGAACGAGCCCGTTCTCCCCAATTAAGGTGCCACCAACCTACTGTGACATACTGTATCATCCATTTCAATGGCAGTTGCTTTAGTTGGTATTTATTCTCCCTCTAGTGGGCAAAGTTTGCACATACTGGCCCCTGCAGAAGCCAGGGCATTCATACTTCTTGCGCTTCGCCAAGCAGCGCAGAGCTGTTGAGCAGAGCTCTTGTGAGGGAAGTTGTCAAGGAAGTGAGTTTGTGTTTATACAGGACCTCCTGCCCTCACCTACTGTCAACCAATCATGTCAATGTGGAGCTGTATGGAGCCCTCCACATTGTTAGAGACAATGTATGCTTGATCCGAAAAATGTGGTCAAAGTGTCCATATGGAGGGTGTGACGCAGTTGCATGTCCTCCAAATTTTGTAACAATGCTCTCACTTCCTACACAACAGCTCTGCTCAACAGCTCTGGACTGTCCCGCAAGAAGTGTGACTGCCATGACTTCTGCAGAGGCTGTTTCACCGTAAATGCTGCATGGCCAATGCAGATTCAAATTGACCATGCAGCACCTTTTACAAAATTCCATCCACAGGGTAGGGAAGTCCCAAGGGATCACTGATAGTGGGCTAGTACAGTACTAGGTGGAATAAATAACTGGTATTCAAATTCTAGCCTAAAGCCAAAGATGTCCATAAATAATTTCACTTTTCAAAACTATTGACAACCCCATGTCTATTATGGATATGTGGAATAGACAATAAACAAGTTTAGGACAGAATTCAAATTATCCAAAAGAGGCATATGAGGCATATATAACAAACCACTCAACTGACAGAGCCAGTTTACATTTTTTTTTTTGTGAAAAATAAGAATTTGACACAATGTTTTAGTGCTGCTGTAGGCTTTTTGGCGCACGAAGTACGGCGCTAGGATCCAGCGTCCCGAGCTCTGATTTTCCCTCCCGCCCGTGCAGCTCGCTCTATTCTGAACGGTCCGCCAGAACCCTTACATGATTGCAGCTACTTCCTGGATGGAAGAATGGAACGCTTCCAGCACTGCCTTTGCCTTTGCAACATTCTCTCTACAATCAATCTAAGTGACCCCGCGAGTTACCGCTGAATGGACGAACACATACAATCAGTATTATTCGAACACTTTCTCTTCAAGTTTACGAAATTGAGTCGGACTCGTTTACTTTTACCTCTAGGATTCACTTTTTCTCCGTGAAAAGAAAGCCTTTCTGCATGTGGCCGACTATTACAACTATTTTTCTGCGGTCCGCAGCCATAGATATTCCTTGAAACAGATGCTGAATTGGTTTCAAGTGAATTGCCATCAAACTAAACTCCATTTGGGGCTGCAGTTGCGTTCACATTCTATGTGGTTTACGTGTGTTTTCTGCAATCAAGTTTATGTAATTTTGTAGATCTCAAACTTTGTCACCCGTTGCCTTCTTGTTGCTCTCGATGAGTATTCTGACATGCGGCGAATACTGGAACCTAGTCACCGGTGGACCTTATCCTTAATGTTTTCAGCCTTGACGGTGTTTACCCACTGCTATCCTGGTAAGTTGTTGCATGATTTGCAATATTGTATAATATTTGACAATGTTCATTGCAGTGTGTGTCGTACATATGTAGGCAACAGTGTTCTTATATTTGTCATGTAATCAAGGGGAATAACATTGCCGATGTTATGATACCCCAATCACGAAAAGATAACAGGACGAGAAGACTTGCTGCTGTAGCCACTGCCGCATGGAAGAGATGACATTCATCCTAAATACATAATGTGACTTAATGAAATGGGCTACTCCTGCCATCAATTCAACATGGGCAGAAATTAAAATAATGACATTAGTTCGAATGGAGAAGAATGAGTCTATGCGTTCATCGTGTTTAAACTAGGGGAATATTAGGCTATAAAATGTTGCAATGGTTTCAGTAAAGCACCCGAGCAGATTTTGCGCGATTCTTAGCTCATGTAGGCTACAGAAGGTGACAGGGCGGCGGTGTCTGTCCGGTGCTTTCGCAGGTCTGACCGATGCACACATACAGTATGTAGACAGTGATGTAACAGTGGGACTGGAACCTGACCGGTGTCCAGAGAACGAATCGAGGGATCACTTCTCCTAAATTCCTTCGCTCCCACGCATGGCCGTCCAGAGCCGAGGTTTTAATGCACCATCAAAGCCTACGACTTTGATAGGCTAGACTATAATTCTGAGTGCAAAACATAAATAATGGCATTTTTGAGTGCATATAGCCTTTAAGTACACAAACAATTAATGGAGCAGTTCAGTCCTTTACTCGTGTGAATGGTGAAGATGATTTCACAGCCTAGATAATACTAGTCATTCAGAGAAAAAAAAAAGCCTACTGTTGGTCTCCATGTAATTCAGCGCTAAAGGTCAACAGTGGTTTTCGAGTATAGACTTCTTAACGTGAGAATGTGGTTGCACACCAAGGGGATGCACTCATGCCATGACATTACATTGCTGCAACTTGTGGTTTCTAGATTAAACAGTGTAATATATCATTGTTGATGACCTTGATGGAAAGTTACAAACTCCCATTATGAACTTTAAATGAAACATGCCTGTCAGCTTATTACAGCTTCATAGCTACATTGTTATAACATTGTAATCATGTTTTTAATGCAGTGACCTGTTGTCTGCACAGCTGCACTCTGAGTTAAACTCTGCTCTTCTTTGCTCGGTCTCCTCAGTATAGGAGGCAGAAGAAGTCACATATTGAGATTCAGTCGTCAATCATGTAATAGTTTTCCAATGTGATTGTAGAGTTGGTCCCAGAGGAGCTATTCAGGCAGAGGGGTGAGAGATGAAGAAGTGAGGGATGAGAGAGAGAACACTAATGACTTTTTAGAGGAAAAATCAGGGAGGGGCCCAGCCCACTGGACAGACACTAATGATGCTGCTGCCATGGATATGCATATCTTAAACAACATTACTCAACATTCGTCACACAGCATAGTTACATGGTTGCAGTTTCCATATGTTGTGTCCTGTCTGTCACAGGTTCTATTCAGCAGGTCACTCACAGCCACATAGAACTGAAGTTCAACCATCCAGAATACTTGTATGTCAAGATGATCGCCATATCCCCCTGGTCACATCTGGTTTGCACCGTCCCCATCCCATCACCTGTCCAATCAGAACCCAAGCTACAGAGATGAGGAAGAAAAGCAGGAGGATTCTGGTACTGTCTGAGACACATTCAGATTAGATCCCGTTTTCATAAAGTGTCTCAGAGTATGAGTCCTCAACCCCCTGTCCATATAATCTTGTTTATGATGATCTAAAAGGTCAAACTGATCCTAGATCATTCAGCACGCCTACTCTGAGACACTTTATACAGGTCCAGATCTCCAGTGATAGTGAGAGAGGAGAGCCATACTCTAGCCAGGAGAACATGCTCTGTGTTCCATCCACTCTCCTCCGTAAGCTTCATTAGAACAGTGATGAATGTCCAGGCAATAAGGCACTCTTACTAAAGGACCAATACTGCTGCACTCAAGGACTCAGCCATATCAATAACTGTCCCCGTTCTCTCCATCCCCTCCTCCATGCTTCTCTTAAACAATCTCTCCCTGACGTGAGCTATCAAGTTAGCTGAACTTACGGCTGAAGAGTCAGTAGCTACTACTCTGTGCAGGTAGAGGGCAGTATAGAGAGTCTAAAGGCTAATTCTCTGGCAGGGTTTTACCTAATATACATCCTGCCCTTTGTCTGTCCCCTCATGTTATCTATTTACTGTGATTTTAAATGTGCTATTGTTGCCGTCATTCAATCACTGTAGATTGCCCTTGGCATTTTAAAGACCTAGTGCCCATAAAAAGTGTGTTTTGTTATTGTGGGCATATCCCTAATGGATGGGTAATGTTAATGTGTTCATTTTCAATGTGTGTGAGCTATATGTTACAGAATGTGTTGTTGTGATGGAATGCTATGGGGAGATCGCACACAGCACTTCAAAGTTCAAACAGTCTCAAAAAGAGGCACATTCTTGTCACTGATGATGTTTACTCTTCTGCTACTGTAGGCTATTGTCTTTCTCTGCAAGACCCTCTCAACATATTCTTACACAGTAACCCCTCTATTGATTTGAATTAGATATATATACTCTTTCTCACTATATTATTAGAGCAAAGCTGAAACCAAGCTACAGTATTTCATCCCATGTTTAAACAAAGCAGGGTTCATGTCTGAAGTCCTTCACTGGTTACACAACACGTTGACCTCCCCTCACACCAAACAATGGAGTGATTGAAGGGACATGGAGGAGTTGGTACTCTCAGTAATCCAAGCTGTTCTCTGTATGGATGAGAGCAAAAAGTAAGGTTTTTTAAATACTGACACAAATACAAATCAAGGGGCCAGTCATGTAGGAGTACAGTACATACAAGCCCTGTCTTATAAATGCATGTCTGAAGTGAAAAAGGCACATCTTATATTTTGGCTTTTTTCAAGGTTACTACTGTTTTGCCTCTGTTGATATGATCGACCCTATGTTGTCCTGGGATGCAACAGTCCCTTGATGTTGGCTGTGTTTAGAAGGTTCCAGAGTCTTTTTGATATGGCCCAGCTCTGCTGAGAGAGTTGAGCACAGTGAAGGGCCTGTCTGCTAATGTAACTCTCAACACTGAATCCGTTTCCCACATGTTTAAAGGAGGCTAGAACAAAATGGAGTGTTGTTGGATTATTTTGTCAAGGAAGGGTTGGGTTTTCCGATGACATGATTCTCCTTTGTTTTGGAATACTGTTTGTGTTCCATTGTTATATTTTTACATGACATGAGAGTTTCTTATGTAAATCGCATGAGAAAGTGATATTTAAGGAGATTTGGAAATTCAAAAAGTGTGCTTTATATAGTATACATAAAATTAACCTGATATTGTGCATGTGTGTGTAAGACATTGTGAAGTGTTTCCGTGTGTGTGCCCGTGTGTGTACAGCTGTGTGTCTGCGTGTGCTCTCCGTCCTATGATTGTGTGTGTGTGTGTGTGTGTTCTCCATCCTATTAGTTGTTGACAGGAAAAAGGCTGAACCTGTACAGAGTGTTGTGATGTGTCAGTCTGACAGACTGATAGCTTAGACGGCAAAATAGCCTCACATGCTGACCACACCGTGCGCGAGCGTTGCAAAATAAATGTACACATACATGTTATTCAATCATTGCACCCACACTGCTCGCACGCGTAAACGAGCATCTGCGTAGCCAGGCGCTGCAAGTCCTGCCTCTCCCATCTCCTCATTGGTTTTTAGGAGCATATACCCATGTGGGTGATTGAAAGATGAACTGAGGTCCACACTCCAGTCCAGTTGGTAGTGGTAATGCAACTTAAAGTTGGTTGCCAACCGCCATATAAAGTCCAAAGAAGAAGAAAAAGAAGCCTGAAGGAGGAGAGATTACTAGAAACGAACTCGGTTTACCCTTTTATCTGTGGATTAATTGTCATATTAGAGGACCTTGTGCATTTCAGGTAAAATAACAACCCAATGTTTATATCCCAGGACAAATTAGCTAGCAACAGCAAGCTAGCTAGCTAAATTGCCATACATGTTTAATGCTTTTCGACCTGTCCCCAAATTAATATAGTTGGTTCAGAGTTCGTTTTGATATTTCAACGTGCGTGTCCTGATCGCGTCTGGTGTGGGTGGACAAAATCAATATGCGCGCGATGGCACGCGGACGGTCTGGTCAGCATGTTACACACACACACACAATACCTTGAAGCTTAATGGTGAAACTGCCACGTTCGTTTGCGATATTACAACAACAAAGAGGTTACTGCAAACAACGAACACTGTTTTTTCCCCTCAGACAACATTGCACACGCGATAGAACATCACAATATGTACCGTATTTTCCGCACTATAAGGCGCACTTAAAAGCCTTTCATTTTCTCAAAAAACGACAGTGCGCCTTATAATCCGGAGCGCCTTATGTATGGATCAATTGGTTAATTGGTTGATCCATACTGGTTGTACACGGCGCTCAAGGTGCTCTGTCAAAATGTTTAAGTATGAAAAACCAATAAAAACAATTTAATAATAATGAAATGTTTCAGTACGACTGGTAAACTACAAAGCCGCACCACTTGCAGCATTACGGTAGCCAGTACACACCGGTATTGTGCTTACTCACAGTCCCACACCACTTGTGTGTGTATAAAGACCCCAAAATGGCACCTTTCAAGAGACACGCTTACGACGCAGAGTTCAAGCTCAAGGCTGTCGGTCATGAAGTAGAATATGGGAATAGAGCAGCAGCGAGAGAATTCAACATTAATGAATCAATGGTACGGAAGTGGAGGAAGCAAGAAGATGACCTGCGCCAAGTAAAGAAGACTAAACAGAGTTTCCGCGGGAACAAAGCGAGATGGCCACAGTTAGAGGACAAACTCGAACAGTGGGTTGTTGAACAGAGAGCAGCAAGTAGAAGCGTCTCTACAGTCACTATTCGAATGAAGGCAACAGCGCTAGCACGGGACATGACAATCGATGAATTTCGAGGCGGTCCTTCTTGGTGCTTTCGTTTTATGAAAAGACGTAATCTCTCCATCCGCACACGAACTACCGTCTCGCAGCAACTGCCAAAAGATTACCAAGAAAAGCTGGTCACTTTCTGCGCATACTGCAAAAATAAGATCACTGAAAAGAAGATCCGGCCAGAGCACATCACCAACATGGACGAGGTTCCACTCACCTTTGATATTCCCGTGAACCGCACTGTGGAGAAAACGGGGACCAGTACGGTGTCTGTACGTACCACAGGGAATGAGAAGTCATCCTTCACTGTAGTTCTCGCCTGCCAGGCTAATGGCCAGAAACTTCCACCCATGATTATTTTCAACAGGAAGACCTTGCCAAAAGAGAACTTTCCAGCCGGCGTCGTCATCAAAGCTAGCCCGAAGGGATGGATGGATGAGGAAAAGATGAGTGAGTGGCTGAGAGAAATTTACGTCAAGAGACCGGGTGGCTTTTTCCACACAGCTCCGTCCCTATTGATCTACGACTCAATGCGCGCCCATATCACCGATGCTGTCAAAAAACAAGTGAAGCAAACTAATTCGGAGCTTGCCGTCATTCCGGGTGGATTAACTAAAGAACTCCAGCCGCTAGATATTGGTGTCAACAGGGCGTTCAAAGCTAGACTGCGAGCTGCGTGGGAGCAGTGGATGACAGAAGGCGAACACACGTTCACCAAGACGGGGAGACAGCGCCGGGCGACTTACGCCACTATCTGCCAATGGATCGTGGATGCCTGGGCTGATATATCGGTCTCAACTGTGGTCAAAGCTTTCACGAAGGCAGGAATAATATCTGAACTGCCAGGCAACAGCAGCGACACTGACTCGGATAATGACGAGAGGGAGCCGGGCAGGTTGGATGCCGTAGTCGCCCAACTGTTCAATTCGGACACTGAAGAAGAAGAATTCGAGGGGTTCGTGGATGGGGAATGAACTGAAAAAGTGAGCTTTACGTGTTATATGTAACTGAACAATGTTGAGTTATGCACTAACGTTTGATTTAGTGGTATCAGACTGTTTCTTTTACTACGTGTTTACTGAATCAGGGAAAGGTTCCCCTCCACGTTTGGGAGAAGAGTGAGCAAGGCTGGGAGATATTGTTAATATGCACATTAACGTTTGAACAACATTACCATGGGAGTGAACGGAGTTGTCAGAACGCTTAATAAAGTTTGACTTTATCTGACTGTTTTGTTGACATTCCTTTTAGCACAGCTCCATCTAGTGGATGCATAACGCAACCCCAGTCAATTCGTTTGACTACAGTATCTTCTATTCTATGCGCCTTATAATCCGGTGCGCCCTATATATGAAAACAGTTCTAAAATAGGCCATTCATTGAAGGTGCGCCTTATAATCCGGTGCGCCTTATAGTGCGGAAAATACGGTACTGCATTTTTTTTACCATGCTGCGTGATGCTTGGCAACAAAAACAATAACAATGGTGGTGGGGCGGCCAGTGGCGCTGATCTTTCGCGGATCTCAGCTTTAAGGAGCTCTTGTAAACAGCCTACATACATTCTTTGTGTAATGCAATACTGTGTATTTCAGTCTTTGGAGTGTCTGCTTCCCTCATGCCTAATGAGACCTAAGCTCCGTTGTGTTTGAGTGGCTGCCAATATAATGAAATCAGAAAGGGGTCGTTCTTCCTCCCATCCCATCTCTGCCTCTCTCTCCTCTCCAATCCCTGACCTGCATATTGAGAGGTAGTAAATCATTTAACTGAAAGCCAAAGGGATCTATAAAACAAAGGCATTAAAAGTAATTGGACACATTGATCGAAATGCACATTTTTCTATCAGAGATCAGTTGGTCATTATTTTATGTCTCTTCCATGCTGAAACAGAAACACCATTTACCATACTTTATCAGTAGGAACATCAAAGAGATGCACCCAAGCTCTCCGTCTTTGGAACAAGATTGTGGTCTGGTGATTTATGCTAACTATTGTTGTGTTCCCTCCAGAACAATGGATTTTCCAAAGACTGGCTATGAAGGTTAGTGACACCTGGACTCACCTTGTTGAAAGCAAGTCTTTTCAGGAATATCACAGTCCTCTTAGAAACCGTTTCAAATAGTTTGCCTTGCCTTAGCAAACTCTACTTGTCTTTGTGGAGCCAGATGAGAACCCCTGATCTGGACAAGTGGAAAACCCTGCATACTCTGCCTATTTGATTTGAATTAAAATAAATATTGCCAAGGCAACAGTGGACCTAGAATTGCTCAAAGTATCTGTAGGCTACTCGTTCATTTTCAAAATTTGACTACGCAGTGTATATGTATTAACCCCAGAACACACAGATTAATTAAAGATTCTGTTCAACATGAGGTTATGGCACTCAAGCACACTGTCACCTGATGGAATATACAGTAGGCCTATCTTTCACAGAATGATGCAAGATGGGAGTTGGAATGAAGTGTAGAATTATCTCGCTGAAAGCTATAAGCAATGGAGTACACAGTTCAGTAGCTAAGTGCATTCCTCCCCAACACAATTCATGAGTGTTGCATGAGGGACAGGTGTAATGAAATAAGCATCTTAGCCTGAGACCTCGAGCCTGGCATGTCTCTGACTGTACACCACAAGCAAAAAAAACTGAGCTGATTTCTGTTGATTTGATGTCCTTGTTTTCCTAGTAGAAGGCGTATGTATAGAGCAGCAAGCAAAGCGTCTCACTCCGACAGTGCAGCCTCTCTTAGTCCGAGTGAACAGCCTCCTCATTAAATCCTAGAAGTGATGTTTGTTTTTACCACTTTAAAGGTCCAATGCAGCCGTTTTTATCTCAATATCAAATCATTTCTGGGTAACAATTTAAGTACCTTACTGTGATTTTTTTCAATTAAAATGGTCAAAAAGAAACAAATAGCTTCTTAGCAAAGAGCAATTTTTCAAGCAAGAATTTTGCTAGGACTGTCTGGGACTGGTCCGAGTGGGGAGGGGAAAACTGAAAAATAGCTGTTATTGGCAGAGAGGTTTAGAACACTCTTTCTTATTGGTCTATTAACTAATTTACCATCTAGTGATAGCACCAGGCAGGCCAAAACTCCATCCCACCAAAACAGGCTGAAATTTCAGGCGGTCTTTTAAAAATTAACATTGCACTGTGCTTTGAGACATATCTGTCCCCGAGGGCCTGTGGTACTTCCAAGGCTGAGAGACTTTACCTTGGAGAGGTATTATTTGTTGCATGCTTTGTAAACAACAGGTGTAGACTAACAGTGAAATGCTTACTAACGGGACCTTTTCCAATAATGCGGAGTTAGAAATAGTGAAGATTTTTTTACGATCAGCCTAGAAAAACCCCCACACAAAATAGCAGAATTGGTCAGGAGCCAGTAAAGGCGTCGGCATGCTTCGGTTCGGGTGGCACCTAGCCGAGTGTGCTCGCATACTCCCTTAAAAGTGAATGAAAAAAAGGGCGGAAAGGGGCAATATTACCCCAGGACAGTAGAGGGCGATGAGTTGGTAATAGCCATCTACGGTCAAACAAGGAAGTGACAACACACCCAAACAAGGAAGAGACGTGCGGGAGAATATAGTAGTGTACACAGAGAGACACTTGACTGGCGAGGAAATTGAAGTTGTGCGAATTGCCCGGGATCTACAAGATTTGCTTTACCTAGCAAGACATAGGTGTGAGATGGAGACTGATGTAGGGGCATGCAGCCGAGAGAGCGATGGTGGAGTGTTTCAAGAGTTATTTTGGATCCAAACTGTTGCAGAAGACCCTCAATTTACCACCGCGAGCTGTCCTGCCAGGGACCACACCGCCAATTCAAATGTTTTCCTGGGAGATGCAGCTTTCCCCTACATGCGAACCTCATACGCCCTTATCCAGGTATGTTGATAATAGTGTTTGAATCAATTTCACTTTTTCTCTTTCTAATTTCCCTTGTTAATGCATAATGTATGCAACTCTATATGGGATATTCTATTTTATCAAGGCTTTTGGAATATGGTTCTTGGAAAAGGGTATGGTGTTTTCTTGTTGTTGACCAAATAGGCAATATTTTATATCTGACATATATTCTCTTGTTACCTTTCATTCACAGATGTCCATCTCAATGAACCTGGGCGTACCTACAACTACCGCTACGGTCGTTTTTGGAGAGTCAGAGAGAATGCATTCGGCATCATGGCTGCAAGGATGAAGCTTCTTGGTCGGCTGATCGAGTGTACCCCTGAAAAGGATAAGGACATTGTGAAGGCATGTGTGGCCCTCCACAACTACCTGTCCTCCACGGATAAAGCTCATGAGCTGAATGCCCCTCCCTTCTGGCAACTACCAACCTGAAGGGTGGAGGAGGGTTGTGGCAGGGGACAACAATCTCTAAGAGCCAGGAAGAATCTCTTGTGCCAGGGCGACACTGCTTGCAAGTGAAACAAGAAACAAGCTCAGGGACTTCTTCCTCTCCCCCCCTGGACCTGTGTCATGGCAGGAAGACATGGTAAGGAGAGGACAACTCAACCCAAGGCCAGCCAATCATGCAGAAAAGGCCTTTGTTTGGACTGCTCACACACCCCCTTGATGGACACACACAGACTCACAGTTCTTATTTGTGTGCACTGTGAACCAAAGTACTTTGTACTAAAATGTAGAGTTTTAATCTTGTTAATAAAATGAAACTTGATCCTATGATGTCTCACTGTGCTTTAATTAAGATTAGATTGAACTACACCACACAAGTAGAAGAATGCCTGTAAAGTCTGTGGCACACAGCTCTTCTCCACGTTGTCAGCACTTGATGTTCAAATAGAACACATTGAAACACCTTGTATTGAGATGAAGAAACAGAGGTTTTTCAGCAGACAAAAAAATAACTTTATTCTTGCATCTGGGCTATGAAAGTAAACCACAATACAATACAGAAGTGTCTGCTAAGAACAGACATGTAAACAACACGTGTCAATTACATATAATTAAAGTGTCAGCCAAATGTAATTATTTGTACAATACAAATGTCTGTGAAAAACAGACATGTAAACAACAAAAGTGTAAAACATGAAAGTGTTTAGTGTCTGACTCTTGAGATGTCTGAACAACACCAGAGCATGTTGTTCATTTCACTGTGGTCCCAGTCGTTTGTTCCATGTCCTCTTCCTGAAGTCATGCTTGAAGTCATTCAGCTGGTGATAGAATTCCTCACAGAGTTTTTGTGATAGTTCATCCATTAAATCAGCTGTAGGTGCCATGGCTCTGTGAAGAGTGGGGGAAATTAGAGGAGTGTATGTGGAGAGCAGTGTGCATTATGAGGAAAGGGGATCAGAGTAAAGGAGGAGAGTCTGAAATGTTTTACCACTGGGACAAGCTGGCTCGGTGCATGACGTTCTCCAGATCTTGATCTGTCTACAGTCATTTGCAATGCCTTTGCGAGTGATGTGTCAAGGCCGGAGTCTGCAGCTCTTTTCTTCCTTCTTCTCACACCCCTGCTACTACTGCTGCTGCTGCTGCTCTCTTTGTGGCATTGGTGAGGAGTAGGTCTTGGAGGTAGGCCCAGGATAGAGCTTCCCTGGTCCTGCATGGAGATGGTTTCCCATTCTGCACTGCAGCTCAGTGCAGGATATGGGCTGGGGGGCGGTGAACAGGCAGTGCTGGGGCGCAGAGATCAAAAGCTGGTGCTGTCCCCATTCACTGGTGTTTGCCTTTTTGAAAAATAAAAAGGTACAGGGCTATTTAGTACACATATCCAAACCATCCAAAACGATCAATGAACCACATATCAAATATCATTAACTGAGACTACAATAGACTACAATGTTGCAAACGTTTGAGAAGAGTTGAGTAGGCCTGGCCTAGTTAGCTGGACCTGGCTACTGAACTTTGACTTCGGTGTTACCAATGAGGGAAGCTTATGATTTTCTTTCTCTGACAAAATGTTTTTAAAATCTTTAGGTTAGTTGGTTGGCTTGCTTTCTCTGCATGCGTATGCTGCTATGCAAGCTAGCCAGCCAAGTAGCTAGCGCTAGCTATTGTTAGCAAACAAATATTTTCCTCGACTACAATAAAAATACAACATACCTCATCCTCTGGTGAAGACTGCATGTTGCTTTCCTTCTTCCCATGCTTCACATGCCGAACAAGCCAGGGAAGCTGCAGCGAACATTACCTCACTTTTTCAAACAAGTGACTGGGTCCGAACCCAGCGTCTCCGCAATCTCCCTCCATCAATTGGACTTTACATGCTGGTCTTTATATAATGCATGGCTAGAATCGTAGTGATGCAGGTGTAACCGGTGTGAAATGGTTAGCTAATTAGCGGTGCGCGCTAGTAGCATTTCAATCGGTGAAGTCACTCACTTTGAGACCTTGAAGTAGTTGTTTCCCTTGCTCTGCAAGTGCCACAGCTTTTTTGGAGCGATGGGCAACGATGCTTCGAGGGTGACTGTTGTCGATGTGTGCAGAGGGTCCCTGGTTCAAGTCCAGGTTGGGGCGAGGAGAGGGACGGAAGCAACACTGTTACACAGGTACTTCTGTACCTCCTCCGCCAAGCGATGCTCGATGTTGTTGTCATTTGCCATGTGGAATCAAATCAAATCAAATTCTATTTGCCACATGCGCCGAATACAACAGGTGTAGATCTTACAGTGAAATGCTTACTTACAAGCCCTTAACCAACAATGCCGTTTTAAGAAAATAATAAAAGTGTTAAGTAAAAAAGAGATAAGTAAAAAATATGAATAGCAAATAATTAAAGAGCAGCAGTAAAATAAAATAATAGTAGGGAGGCTATATACAGGGGGTACCAGTACAGAGTCAATGTGCGGGGGCACCGGTTAGTTGAGGTAATTGAGGCAATATGTACATGTGGGTAGAGTTAAAGTGACTATGCATAAATAATAAACAGAGTAGCAGCAGTGTAAAAGAGGGGGTGGGGGGCAATGCAAATAGTCCGGGTAGCCTTGATTAGCTGTTCAGGAGTCTTATGGCTTGGGGGTAGAAGCTGTTAAGAAGCCTTTTGGACCTAGACTTGGCGCTCCGGT
Organism: Coregonus lavaretus; assembly: GCF_964263955.1. Lineage (NCBI taxonomy): Eukaryota > Metazoa > Chordata > Actinopteri > Salmoniformes > Salmonidae > Coregonus > Coregonus lavaretus. The sequence continues at coordinate 40,792,045 of NC_139995.1, forward strand.
ACCACTTACCGTGCGGTAGCAGAGAGAACAGCCTATGACTAGGGTGGCTGGAGTCTTTGACAATGTTTAGGGCCTTCCTCTGACACCGCCTGGTATAGAGGTCCTGGATGGCAGGAAGCTTGGCCCCAGTGATGTACTGGGCTGTACGCACTACCCTCTGTAGTGCCTTGCGGTCAGAGGCAGAGCAGTTGCCATACCAGGCGGTGATGCAACCAGTCAGGATGCTCTCAATGGTGCAGCTGTAGAACTCTTTGAGGATCTGAGGACCCATGCCAAATCCTTTCAGTCTCCTGAGGGGGAATAGGCTTTGTCGTGCCGTCTTCAAGACTGTCTTGGTGTGTTTGGACCATGATAGTTTGTTGGTGATGTTCCACTACAGCCCCATCGACGAGAATGGGGGCATGCTCAGTCCTCTTTTTTTTCCTGTAGTCCACAATCATCTCCTTTGTCTTGATCACGTTGAGGGAGAGGTTGATATCCTGGCACCACACGGCCAGGTCTCTGACCTCCTCCCTATAGGCTGTCTCGTCGTTGTCGGTGATCAGGCCTACCACTGTTGTGTCGTCGGCAAACTTAATGATGGTGTTGGAGTGCAGTCACGGGTGAACAGGGAGTACAGGAGGGGAATGAGCACGCACCTCTGAGGGCCCCCCGTGTTGAAGATTAGCGTGGCAGATGTGTTGTTACCTACCCTTACCACCTGGGGGCGGCCCGTCAAGAAGTCCAGGACCCAGTTGCAGAGGAAGGTGTTTAGTCCCAGGGTCCCTAGCTTAGTGATGAGCTTTGAGGGCACTATGGTGTTTCGGGCTGAATCGAGAAAAAGAAACTTGCGTTACCCGAACTGTTGACCAATCACCGCCGAAGGGGTGTAGACTTCGGCTACCGAACTTTGGCTTGCCTCAAGAAATGTTTTTGTGTGCACCAAAACAAACAAAAAACGTAAAATGTCGTAAAAATACATTTTGGTTTGTTTTGGTCTTCGGCAAGGTTTTAAAAAAAGTGTTCGTGCACACAAAAACATTTCTTGAGGCAAGCCGAAGTTCTGTAGCACAAATTGTTACGAACTGTTTCGGATAGGAAGCATGCTGACGCCTTAAGACTGCTGCTATCCACTGCAGCACCCTCTTTTGTGTGTGTGTGTACGTGTTTGTGTGTGTTGTTACTGTATTTGTGTATGCCTGTGTGTGCGTACTTTGCGCCAGTCACTGTGAACAGCTCAAGAGTGGAGAAAGTTTGTGAACATTTATAGACGCACATTTCAGATGGCAGTCATCACAGTGGGGAAGTCTGGAGATGTAAGCAGCAAGGCATTTGCGTGATGTCATGATATTATCACAATGACATCATATCACAGGAAGTAACTACAGTTAGATGGACCACACCTTTTCCTGGACGAGTTGGACCCAATGCCTGTCACTTAGTAGATTTAGAATTCTCTTTGAGAAGTTAACTTTTTGTTTAGTTTTTGTGTAATATAACTTTACTGATGATGAAGTTACAGTAAAATATTATATAACCATGAATGACAATAGCCTCTGTTGTGAATATTTGTGTCCAAATTGTTAGGGAAGAAGTGCTGAGTGAGTTAATTTTTGAGGCAGAGAGAGCAGTGTTTAGTGTGCAGCAGAGAAGGTTCCATATCCATGCTGTTGACAACCCCTTATGGAGATAATGCAAATGTTTCACTTCCCCCAACACAAACATCCAACCCCCCTCTGGTAGCAGCCATAATTAACCAGACATTTGAATATCATGGCCTTTTCTTCTGACATTTTCTTATTTCAATGACATTTCAAAAGACAGCTCTCATTTATTGTCAAACTGTCAAAACGTGGCAGTTGCTAACCAAAAAATGGGATCTGGATTCTGGAAGTGAAATAGTAGAACAGTAAGACTTTGAAAGAAGCAACCTGTTTTGTAATCCTTACTTCATATCCAGTTCAGAATAAGCCTGACACCAGATTATGGGGGGACAAGTAAGCAGGTTGTTAGTCACATCTCTGTGTGCATCGCTCCCTGCCTTCCCATCACACTGTTAGAGGAGCTACTGGCCTGATAGTGGACCTCTGTTGTTGACAGGATTAGTCCCCAGTCATGTGACACGTTTGTTTATCACAGCAGAGACAACCTCTCCCCTCCCCAGCCAGATGATTACCTAGCTAGGGGATTCTACACACACACACACTAACGTCAGTGTTGAAACCTATGGGCTGTTAAAACACAGTGGTGGTTCATTGAGGTGTATTGAATGAGCTGTATTAAATGGGTCTCTTTCTATTTCTATTTCTTAATTGGTCACGACGGTCGTTGCCTTTCACAGTGCTACTGTCCTTTAGAAATGGAGCAGGGAGGTCATTGCTCTTATAGAAATGAAGGCTGTCAACTCTCCAGGGTCGAGGTATAATAATTTTACATTTTACATTTACGTCATTTAGCAGACGCTCTTATCCAGAGCGACTTACAAATTGGTGCATTCAACTTATGATAGCCAGTGGGACAACCACCCAATTTGTTTATTTATTATTTTTATGGGGGGGTAGAAGGATTACTTTTTTACTATTCCAGGTATTCCTTAAAGAGGTAGGGTTTCAAGTGTCTCCGTAAGGTGGTCAGGGACTCCACTGTCCTGGCGACGTGGGGGAGCTTGTTCCACCATTGGGGTGCCAGAGCAGCGAATAGTTTTGACTGGGCTGAGCGGGAACTGTGCTTCCGTAGAGGTAGGGGGGCTAGGAGGCCAGAGGTGGATGAACGTAGTGCCCTCGTTTGGGTGTAGGGTCTGATCAGAGCCTGAAGGTAAGGAGGTGCCGTTCCCCTCACAGCTCCGTAGGCAAGCACCATGGTCTTGTAGTAGATGCGAGCCTCAACTGGAAGCCAGTGGAGTGTGCGGAGGAGAGAGGTGACATGAGAGAACTTGGGAAGGTTGAACACCAGACGGGCTGCAGCGTTCTGGATAAGTTGTAGGGGTTTAATGGCACAGGCAGGAAGCCCAGCCAACAGTGAGTTGCAGTAATCCAGACGGGAGATGACAAGTGCCTGGATTAGGACCTGTGCCGCTTTCTGTGTAAGGTAGGGTCGTACTCTGTGAATGTTGTAGAGCATGAACCTGCAGGATCGGGTCACCGCTTTGATGTTAGCGGAGAACGACAGGGTGTTGTCCAGGGTCACGCCAAGGTTCTTTGCACTCTGGGAGGAGGACACAATGGAGTTGTGAACCGTGATGGCGAGATCATGGAGCGGGCAGTCCTTCCCCGGGAGGAAGGGCAGCTCCGTCTTGCCGAGGTTCAGCTTGAGGTGGTGATCCGACATCCACATCATCAACTCTGTGCGCTGAGATCTCTGTCACTTTGGCTGTTCTCTTCAGGCCAGCCCACCCATGGCAAGGTCAGACCTTTTAATCTGGAACACAATCGAGTCCAGGAGGATCTAGAGCTCTCATCCCTCTGCTCTGCTATGATCAACTAACTGAGCCATTCACCTCTCAGGAGCCATGGTGCATCAGACATGCAATTCATTCAAGATTCTTGGAAACATTTAAAAGCTAATTTTGTAGCCTCGTGAAAGGATGGAGGGATCGGGTCAAGGTTTCTGTGATTAGTCTGGATGATGAAACAGTGAAGCACAGTCTCATTATACACTGAACAAAAATATAAACGCAACATGTAAAGTGTTGGTCCCATGTTTAAAAGATCCCAGAAATGTTCCATACGCACAAAAAGCTTATTTCTCTCAAATGTTGTGCACAAATTTGTTTACATCCTTGTTAGTGAGCTTTTCTATTTTGCCAAGATAATCCATCCACCTGACAGGTGTGGCATATCAAGAAGCTGATTAAACAGCATTATCATTACACAGGTGCACCTTGTGCTGGGGACAATAAAAGGCCACTTTAAAATGTGCAGTTTTGTCACACAACACAATGTCACAGATGTCTCAATGTCACAGTCATGCTGACTGCAGGAATGTCCACCAGAGCTGTTGCCAGATAATTTAATGTTAATTTCTCTACCATAAGCCGCCTCCAACGTCATTTTAGAGAATTTGGCAGTACGTCCAACTGGCCTCACAACTGCAGACCACGTGTAACCACGCCAGCCCAGGACCTCCACATCCGTCTTCTTCACTTACGGGATTGTCTGAGACCAGCCACCCAGACAGCTGATGAAACTGTGGGTTTGCACAACCGAAGAATGTCTGCACAAACTGTCAGAAACCGTCTCAGGGAAGCTCATCTGCGTGCTCATCGTCCTCACCATGGTCTTGACCTGACTGCAGTTCAGCGTCATAACTTACTTCAGTGGGCAAATGCTCACCTACGATGGCCACTGGTATGCTGGAGAAGTGTGCTCTTCATGGATGAATCCTGGTTTCAACTGTACTGGGCAGATGGCAGACAGCGTCGTGCGGTCGAGCAGTTTGCTGATGTCAACGTTGTGAACAGAGTGCTCTATGGTGGCGGTTGGGTAATGGCATGGACAGGCATAAGCGATGGACAATGAACACAATTGCATTTTATCGATGGCAATTTGAATGCACAGAGGGACCGTGACGAGATCCTGAGGCCCATTGTCTTGCCATTTATCCGCCGCCATCACCTCATGTTTCAGTATGATATTGCACGGCCCTTGTCGCAAGGATCTGTACACAATTATTCGTAGCTGAAACTGTTTTAGTACTTCCATGGCCTGCATACTCACCAGAAATGTCACACATTGAGTATGTTTGGGATGCTCTGGATCAACATGTACAACAGTGTGTTCCAGTTCCCACCAATATCCAGCAACTTTGCACAGCCATTGAAGAGGAGTGGGACAACATTCCACAGGCCACAATCAACAGCCTGATCAACTCACGAAGGAGATGTGTCGCGCTGCATGAGGCAAATGGTGGTCACACCAGATACTGACATTTTTTTTTTCAAGGTATCTGTGAGCAACAGATGCATATCTGTATTCCCAGTCATGTGAAATCCATAGATTAGGGCCTAATGAATTTATTTCAATTGACAACGATGAGACAGCCTATAGGGAGGAGGTCAGAGACCTGGCAGTGTGGTGCCAGAACAACAACCTCTCCTTCAACGTGATCAAGACAAAGGAGATGATCGTGGACTACAGGAAAAGGAGGGCCGAGCATGCCCCCATTCTAATCGACGGGGCTGTAGTGTAGCAGGTCGACAGGTTCAAGTTGGTGTCCACATCACCAACAAACTATCATGGTCCAAACACACCAAGATAGTTGGAAAAGGGCACAACAACGCCTATTCCCCTCAAGAGACTGAAAAAATGTGGCATGGGTCCTCAGATCCTCGAAAAGTTTTACAGCTGCACCATCGAGAGCATCCTGACTGGTTGCATCACCGGTATGATAACTGCTCGGCATCCGACCGCAAGGCGCTACAGAGGGTAGTGCGTACGGCCCAGTACATCGCTGGGGCCAAGCTTCCTGCCATCCAGGACCTCTACACCAGGCGGTGTCAGAGGAAGGCCCTAAAAACTGCCAAAGACTTCAGCCACCCTAGTCATAGACTGTTCTCTCTGCTACCGCAAGGCAAGCGGTACCGGAGTGCCAAATCTAGGTCCAAAAGGCTCTTTAACAGCTTCTACCCCTAGGCTATAAGACTGCTGTACAGCTAATTAAATGGCTACCCGGACTATTTGCATTGACCCCCCCCCCCTCCTTTTTTACGCTGCTGCTACTCGATGTTTATTATCTATGCATAGTCACTTTACCCCTACCGACATGTACATATTACCACAATTACATCGACTAACCTTGACTCGGTACCCCCTGTATATATAGTGCATTAGGAAAGTATTCAAACCCCTTGACTTTTTCCACATTTTGTTACGTTACAGCCTTATTCTAAAATGGATTAAATTAAATGTTTTCCTCATCAATCTATTGTCCGTAGAGCTCCGAGACAGGATTGTGTCGATGCACAGATCTGGGGAAGGGTACCAAAAAATGTCTGCAGCATTGAAGATCCCCAAGAACACAGTGGCCTCCATCATTCTTAAATGGAAGAAGTTTGGAACCACCAAGACTCTTCCTAGAGCTGGCCGCCCGACCAAACTGAGCAATCGGGGGAGAAAGGTCTTGGTCAGGGAGATGACCAAGGCCTTTCTCCCCCGATTGTTCAGTTTGGCCGGGCGGCCAGCTCTAGGAAGAGTCTTGGAAATGCTCTAGGAAATGCCGATGGTCTCTCTGACAGAGCTTCAGAGTTCCTCTGTGGAGATGGGAGAACCTTTCAGAAGAACAACCATCTCTGCAGCACTCCACCAATCAGGCCTTTATGTTAGAGTGGCCAGACGGTTTTCTCTGGTCTGATGAAACCAAGATTGAACTCTTTGGCCTGAATGCCAAACGTCACGTCTGGAGGAAATCTGGCACCATCCCTACGGTGAAGCATGGTGGTGGCAGCATCATGCTGTGGGGTTGTTTTTCACCAGCAGGAACTGGGAGACTTGTCAGGATCGAGTGAAAGATGAACGGAGCAAGGTACAGAGAGATCCTTGATGAAAACCTGCTCCAGAGCGCTCAGGACCTCAGACTGGGGCGAAGGTTCACCTTCCAACAGGACAACTATGCTAAGCCCACAGCCAAAGCAATGCAGGAGTGGCTTCAGGACAAGTCTCGGAATGTCCTTGAGTGGCCCAGCCAGAGCCCGGACTTGAACCCGATCGAACATCTCTGGAGAGACCTGAAAATAGCTGTGCAGCGACACTCCCCATCCAACCTGACAGAGCTTGAGAGGATCTGCAAAGAAGATTGGGAGAAACTCCCCAAATACAGGTGTGCCAAGCTTGTAGCGTCATTCCCAAGAAGACTCAAGGCTGTAATCGCTGCCAAATGTGCTTCAACAAAGTACTGAGTAAAGGGTCTGAATACTTATATAAATGTAATATTTCATTTTTTTATTTTTAATACATTTGCAAACATTTCTAAAAACCTGTTTTTGCTTTTTCATTATGGGGTATTGTGTGTAGATTGATGAGGGAAAAAAGCTGCACTCCTCTCACTAAGAGATCCTTCTTTCTTTTTACACTTGCTCATGTTTATTTCCCCTTCCTTTGTGTGTGTGTGTGTGTGTGTGTGTGCGCGCATGTGTGTATGATGGATATTAACTGTGATTTTCAACATTGGCATTCATGTCCAACATGCACCCTGACCTTGTCTGTGTTGATGTGTTATTGATGTAGACATCCTTCATCGATACACCTTTTGAAACTGTACAATTTGCGCATCGATGAATAGGCCTGGATTAGAACATGGGCTTCCTTCCTTCAGACATGCAGCCATTCAACATTATCAGACACTCAACAAGAAGGTCTGATTTCATTATTACTGAAAAAGGATACAAGTGGGAAATATAAAGATCCAGTCCATTTAACCTTATTCTAGCAAAATGTATAGCGCATATAATTAAAAAGGTTGTGTCGGACATTATTCATCCTAATCAGACAGGGTTTTTACATGGACGATACATTGGAGATAATATAAGGCAAGTACTGGAAACAATAGAACACTATGAAAAATCAGGGAAACCAGGCCTGCTATTCATAGCTGACTTTGAAAAGGGTTTTGATAAAGTACGACTGGAGTTTATATATAAATGCCTGGAACATTTCAATTTAGGAGAATCTCTTATAAAATGGGTTAAAATCATGTATAGTAACCCTAGGTGTAAAATAGTAAATGATGGCTATTTCTCAGAAAGTTTTATACTGTCAAGAGGAGTAAAACAAGGTTGTCCACTATTGGCATACCTATGTATTATGGCCATCGAAATGTTAGCTATTAAAATCAGATCAAACAATAATATCAAGGGATTAGAAATCCAGGGCTTAAAAACAAAGGTGTCATTGTACACTGATGATTCATGTTTTCTCTTAAATCCACAACTTGGATCCTTCCACAGCCTCATAGAGGATCTAGATAAAGGTTCTAACTTCTCTGGATTACAACCAAATTATGAAAAGTGTACTAAATTACGTATTGGATCACAAAAAAATACAACCTATACATTACCGTGTAGTTTACCAATAACATGGTCTGATGGTGATGTGGATATACTCGGTATACATATCCCAAAATAAATAAATGATCTCATTCCAATACATTTTAATAGGAAGTTAGCAAAACTAGAAAAGATCTTGCTACCATGGAAAGGTAAATACCTGTCTATTTGTGGAAAAATCACCCTGATTAACTCTTTAGTAATATCGCAGTTTACCTATTTGCTTATGGTCTTGCCTACACCTAGCGAACAGCTTTTTAAATTATATGAGAAAAAAATATTCCATTTTATTTGGAACGGCAAGCCAGACAAAATTAAACAGACCTATTTATATAATGAATATGAATTTGGAGGGCAGAAATTATTAAACATTAAAGCATTAGACTTCTCACTAAAGGCTTCAGTCATACAAAAGTTATACTTAAATCCGAACTGGTTCTCTAGCAAATGAGTAAGAATGTCTCACCCTATGTTCAAGAATGGCCTTTTTCCCATTATTCAGATTACAACCACTCACTTTCAGTTATTTGAAAAGGAAATAATCTCCCAAATATCACTATTTCTGAAACAAGCTATAGAAAGTTGGTTTCAATTTCAATTTCATCCACCAGAAACGACAGAACAAATAATACAACAAATATTGTGGTTAAAGTCAAATATACTAATTGATAAAAAATACATTATTTTTGGATAAAAAAATAAATAAAAGGTATAATCTTCGTAAATTATATCATCGGTAGGACTGGTGGAGTTATGTCGCACATGCAGCTAACAAAAACATATGGAAATGTCTTCTCTAGCCAAACTTACAACCAACTAATTGCAGCATTATCGCAAAAATGGAAGAGGAAAGAGGAAGAGGAAAAAAGTAAGGAACTTGTCTGTCGGCCCTGCATTAAATACCATAATTTGTTAAAGAAAATTGTAATAAATAAAAAAGTATACCAGTTTCATTTAAGGACCAAAAAATTGAAAATAGTTGGGAAGAGATTTTTGACGTACCGATTCGATGGCACATGGTTTATGAACTGATACGCAAAACGACGCCGGATTCAAAACTTAGAATTTTTCAATTTAAATTGTTATACAAAATTCTTGCAACCAATATAATGTTATTTATATGGGGAATACAACCTTCCCAGCTCTGCAGGTTTTGCTGCGAAAAGACAGAATCATTAGATCATTTGTTTTAGTACTGTCCATATGTAGCTTTTTTTTGGTCACCTGGAGCTAACCCTGGAGAAAGCACTACTGGGTGATCTGAAAAGTCATAGTCAATCGATTAATACTTTTAGTAAAAATCTTTATTTTCAATTTATAATCTGTAGAAACAATGAGAATAGAAAGGTTCAGAACTTTTATGAAACATCACAGCAGAGTTGAAAAATATATGGCAAATAGAAATCCAATATGGATGGTGTTAAGAGAGAGGGGAGGGGTTGAATGGAGCTGAAGGTTGGGACTAATAACAACTAATAACAACAAGATAACTAATATAAAACATACTTTGTCCGTAAAACGTATATAGGTTAAGAACTGTTATGAAAGAGCACAGTTTGAAAGATATGGCAAATAGAAATAAAATCGGATGGACATCAGAAATAGATGGGAGAGGTTGAGGGTAGAGGAAGGACAGGAGTAAAAACAAACCAAATAGAAATATTGTAAAATAGACTGTGTCCATATAATGGATATAGTATGTATAAGCTGGAAGTAGAGGCCTAAGCATTGTTGTTTACTAGTTTACTCCAATTAGGGGAGGGGTAGTAGGGTTAGAAAGTAATAAAGGATTATTATTTTTTTTTTTAAGGATATGTACAGTTGAAGTCGGAAGTTTACATACACTTAGGTTGGAGTCATTAAAACTCGTTTTTCAACCACTCCACAAATGTTTTGTTAACAAACTATAGTTTTGGCAAGTCGGTTAGGACATCTACTTTGTGCATGACACAAGTAATTTTTCCAACAATTGTTTACAGACAGATTATTTCACTTATAATTCACTGTATCACAATTCCAGTGGGTCAGAAGTTTACACTAAGTTGACTGTGACTTTAAACAGCTAGGAAAATTCCAGAAAATGATGTCATTTAGATTTTTTACATTTTAGTCATTTAGCAGACGCTCTTATCCAGAGCAATTTACAGGAGCAATTAAGGTTAAGTGCCTTGCTTAAGGGCACATCAACAGATTTTTCACCTAGTCGGCTCGGGGATTAGAACCAGCAACCTTTCGGTTACTGGCACAACGCTCTTACCCACTAAGCTACCTGCCGCCATGTCATGGCTTTAGAAGCTTCTGATAGGCTAACTGACATAATTTGAGTCAATTGGAGGTGTACATGTAAATGTATTTCAAGGCCTACCTTCAAACTCAGTGCCTCTTTGCTTGACATCATGGGAAAATCAAAAGAAATCAGCCAAGACCTCAGAAAGAAAATTGTAGACCTCCACAAGTCTGATTCATCCTTGGGAGCAATTTCCAAACGCCCGAAGGTACCACGTTCACCTGTACAAACAATAGTACGCAAGTATAAACACCATGGGACCACGCAGCCGTCATACCGATCAGAGATTAACGTACTTTGGTGCGAAAAGTGCAAATCAATCCCAGAACAACAGCAAATGACCTTGTGAAGATGCTGGAGGAAACAGGTACAAAAGTATCTATATCCACAGTAAAACGAGTCCTATATCGACATAACCTGAAAGGCCGCTCAGCAAGGAAGAAGCCACTGCTCCAAAACCGCCTTAAAAAAGGCAGACTACGGTTTGCAACTGCACATGGGGACAAAGATCATACTTTTTGGAGAAATGTCCTCTGGTCTGATGAAACAAAAATAGAACTGTTTGGCCATAGTGACCATCGTTATGTTTGGAGGAAAAAGAGCATGGCTTGCAAGCCGAAGAACACCATCCCAACCGTGAAGCACGGGGGTGGCAGCATCATGCTGTGGGGGTGCTTTGCTGCAGGAGGGACTGGTGCACTTCACAAAATAGATGGCATCATGAGGAAGGAAAATTATGTGGATATATTGAAAGAACATCTCAAGACATCAGTCAGGAAGTTAAAGCTTGGTCGCAAATGGGTCTTCCAAATGTACAATGACCCCAAGCATACTTCCAAAGTTGTGTCAAAATGGCTAAAGGACAACAAAGTCAAGGTATTGGAGTGGCCATCACAAAGCCCTGACCTCAACCCTATAGAAAATGTGTGGGCAGAACTGAAAAAGCGTGTGCGAGCAAGGAGGCCTACAAACCTGACTCAGCTCTGTCAGGAGGAATGGGCCAAAATCCACCCATCTTATTGTGGGAAGCTTGTGGAAGAATACCTGAAACGTTTGACCCAAGTTAAACAACTTAAAGGCAATGCTAACAAATACTAATTGAGTGTATGTAAACCTCTGACCCACTGGGAATGTGATGAAAGAAATAAAAGCTGAAATAAATCATTCTCTCTACTGTTATTCTGACATTTCACATTCTTAAAATAAAGTGGTGATCCTAACTGACCTAAGACAGGGAATTTGTACTAGGATTAAATGTCAGGAATTGTGAAAAACTAAGTTTAAATGTAGTTGGCTAAGGTGTATGTAAACTTCAGACTTCAACTGTACAGTACCAGTCAAACGTTTGGACACACCTACTCATACAAGGGTTTTTCTTATTTTTTAAAAACTATTTTCTACATTGTAGAATAATAGTGAAGACATCAGAACTATGAAATAACACATATGGAATCATGTAGTAACCAAAAAAGTGTTAAACAAATCAAAATATATTTTTTATTTGAGATTCTTCAAATAGCCACCCTATGCCTTTATGAAATCTTTGCACACTCTTGGCATTCTCCCAACCAGCTTCACCGGGAATACTTTTCCAACAGTCTTGAAGGAGTTCCCACATATGCTGAGCACTTGTTGGCTGCTTTTCCTTCACTCTGCGGTCCGACTCATCCCAAACCATCTCAATTGGGTTGAGGTCGGGGGATTGTGGAGGCCAGGTCATCTGATGCAGCACTCCATCACTCTCCTTCTTGGTAAAATAGCCCTTACACATCCTGGAGGTGTGTTGGGTCATTGTCCTGTTGAAAAACAAATGATAGTCCCACTAAGCCCGAACCAGATGGGATGGCGTATCGCTGCAGAATGCTGTGGTAGCCATGCTGGTTAAGTGTGCCTTGAATTCTAAATAAATCACAGACAGTGTCACCAGCAAAGCACCCCCACACCATAACACCTCCTCCTCCATGCTTTACGGTGGGAACTACAGATGCGGAGATCATCCGTTCACCCACACCGCGTCTCACAAAGACACGGCGGTTGGAACCAAGAATCTCCAATTTGGACTCCAGACCAAAGGACAAATTTCCACCGGTCTAATGTCCATTGCTCGTGTTTCTTGGCCCAAGCAAGTCTCTTCTTCTTATTGGTGTCCTTTAGTAGTGGTTTCTTTGCATCAATTTGACCATGAAGGCCTGATTTACATAGTCCCCTCTGAACAGTTGAAGTTGAGATGTGACTGTGACTTGAACTCTGTAAAGCATTTATTTGGGCTGCAATTTCTGAGGCTGGTAACTAATGAACTTATCCTCTGCAGCAGAGGTAACTCTGGGTCTTCCATTCTTGTGGCGGTCCTCATGAGAGCCAGTTTCATCATAGCGCTTGATGGTTTTTGCGACTGCACTTGAAGAAACTTTCAAAGTTCTTGAAATGTTCCATATTGACTGACCTTCATGTCTTAAAGTAATGATGGATTGTCGTTTCTCTTTGCTTATTTGAGCTGTTCTTCTCACAACACAACTGATTGGCTCAAACGCATTAAGAAGGAAAGAAATTCCACAAATCAACTTTTAAGAAGGCATACCTGTTAATTGAAATGCATTCCAGGTGACTACCTCATGAAGCTGGTTGATAGGGTGCCAAGAGTGTGCAAAACTGTCATCATGGCAAAGGGTGGCTATTTGAAGAATCTCAAATATAAAATATATTTTGATTTGTTGAACACTTTTTTGGTTACTACATGATTCCATGTTGTGTTATTTCATAGTTTTGATCTCTTCACTATTATTCTACAATGTAAAAAATTTTTAAAATAAAGAGGAACCCTTGAATGAGTAGGTGTGTCCAAACTTTTGACTGGTACTATATATATATATATATATATATATATATATATATATATATATATATATATAATACCATTCAAGTCTCCCTTAAACTTCTTAGAGAATGTGTAATGGAAGTTATTGAACGTCGTAGACAACTGTGCTCGGTGCCCACTGCCTAGAGGTTACTGGATCTGTAGAATACTTCAGCTCTGTAAAGGTACATGTAAGCTATGCTCTGTGGTGGCATGCACTGAACATGTGTGATGATGCAGAAATATATACTTCCTGTAATGTTCACCATGTAATATTCACAATATTCAACATAACAGTTTAAGAAAAGGTTACTTTTGCCAGGGCCTAAAACAAACTGTTTTGTCTACCAGCCACTGTGATAAAAGAAATGTACCAGCCACTAGATTCTTTACGAGCCAAAATATATTTTTCACTTTAATTACACCACAAAATTAAATGAATGAGTATGCTTAGTAATGTTTCTAAAACAAGGAATGTATTACTAGTAAAAATTAATGTGGTATATTGCTGAATTAAATTGAATATCTTGTGACCTGAGTCTTTTAACCAAAATATCCAATGAGACAAAAAATGTCAACTGCCCCGTTAAGGTTAAGGTGGGAACGGGGCCACTCAAGTCTTCATGTGTGCCTGTGAGAGTCTGAATAGTAGTGGCCGAAGACGTCTCTTCTCTTCGCTAGCAGTGGAAGCATTTTCAAACTTTGAAAAATAACCTAACTTGTGATCAAAACAATATAAATAATCAAGAAAGACGAGGATAAAGTCTCAGTTTAGTAGTTAGACCAACTTGTATGCCTTGCTTCTAAAAACGAGTCTTTCAGCACTTCAGTGACAGTGCACACAGCCCCCCAGCCAGGCAGTGCTGCTGAGCGAGGTGGGATAGTTATAACGTTAGGATTCCTATTTCTTTGTGCATTACCAGATATGAAACAAAACGGCAGAAATACTTTGAAAACAACTACTGCAGCATTTATTTTGCTATAAATCACTACTCGCACATGTGCCCACACTTGACTTTTGATTATTTTAATGAAATGCTCGCACTGTAGAGCCCTGAGTGTGACAAAGATGAAAGGACAGTACTGTAATTACTGTCACTGCTTAGCGTACTGAAATAAATATATTACTCGCTGTGAAGAGGATCTCGTATGTTCTTTCTTTCAGAACATAATGGCTCCTTCCCTTTACACAACATGCGTCATACAAAGGGCGTTCAGTGGAACGTTCAATTTACACGTACATTTTTTTTGTTGTTGTCATTTAGCAGACGCTCTTATCCAGAGCGACTTACAGTTAGTGAGTGCATACATTTTCATACTGGCCCACAGTGGGAAACGAACCCACAACCCTGGCGTTGCAAGCGTCATGCTCTACCAACTGAGCTACAGGGGACTTGAATCAGCTGGAGTGGTTAGTGCACACTGTAGGCCTACAGTAACTGCCTTCAGTACAGAGCTGTACAGAGCCATCAGTTGAATCCCTCTTCATGGTTATATTTATCGTGGCCATAAGCCCAGCCATGCAGTATCAATTCTCCACTAACATCAAAGGCCAGTTAAATAGGAAGGGAGGAGGGCTGCAGGGCAGGCAGGCATAGTGAAGAGAGATAGACTGACAGTGTCCCAAACGGCATCCTATTCCCTATATAGTGCACTACTTTTGACCAGCGCCCATGGGCTCTGGTCAAAAAGAGTGCAGTATGTATAGAACTGTGTTGGACTCTTCTACTGTATTGGTATTGTATTATAGTATGTATGGCCATAATTGTAATGTAAACATTTTGCCAGTTGGCAGCCAGGCTAAATACCTCATCAGCAGCAGCAGTGGAAAAAGAGAGGCTGTACTTGAGGAAAACATTTCTTAAATAGATTCAATTAGCTTTTTAAGAACCACATAATTTAGTGTTACTGCAAGGTCCAATTGGCTAGATGGTGCTACAAGTTGCTAAAGGAATAGGCTATAATGAGGAAAGAAAAACCTGTAATTGACCAGTTTCACATTTGGTATAGTGGACTGGCTTAAACGTTGCAATGATAATGAAGAATGAAAGTGTAATTGGCAAACACAAGGGCCTGTTGTGGGTGTTATTGACTTTCCTTATTTATAGACAGATGCCTACAGTATTTACAGTTTTCGTCATTAATGTCAGTCGTCCGGGTTAATCATAGACTGCAGGCGTCAAGAACATCTCAAAGATGTGCTGTGGATGTGTGATATTATTCACTATAGGGTAGTCGCTACAGCA
Source organism: Coregonus lavaretus (assembly GCF_964263955.1). Classification (NCBI taxonomy): domain Eukaryota; kingdom Metazoa; phylum Chordata; class Actinopteri; order Salmoniformes; family Salmonidae; genus Coregonus; species Coregonus lavaretus. The sequence goes on from NC_139995.1 coordinate 40,807,449, forward strand.
GAATTATTTTCTCAATCGATAGCTGTACAATTCACACAGGGGGCCATAACTCCTGACAATGGCCCGAGAAATGACCTGGGAAGCACCCAGCACTTTAGCACTGTAATTGCTACACTTTGACAGCATCATTTTACTCCCGATAAATTCACTGTATGTGATGCTGTGTACTGTACGTATGCCCAGGAGCATGGACTGTATCCCTCTACTGTGTGATGATGATGGGGGACACAGAACAGGCTAGGGAGTGTACTGTACAGTACAGCACAGTTAAGCCCAGGAGAGTTCAGTACAGTACAGTCCAGTAGAGACCTGTAGAGTTCACTAGTAGAGAGCCTGCTGAATGATTCTGGGCGGTTCGCACATTTTCTGACATAAGACACTAGTTTAGGATTTAAATATTTTATAATGATCTATAATTGTCTATGACTGCGAGATCAATAAAACCTACTACTACCTACTACTACTAGAGTCCAGTAGAGTCCACAGTACATATAGTGCTGGGCGGGCTGAAGTGCTTGTTTTGAATGAAAGCAGGGAGATGTATGTGACTTGTCATTACCCCCCTCTGTGTCTAATCTGGTTAATGGCTTTCACCAAAGCCCCCGATACACTTAATCACCGAGCTGAGCACAGCACACCATTAAAGCGACAGTTTGGGATTTGCGAAGCTGTTCAATGGTAATTTTAATCAGTGAGCAAAACAAACTGGCCTTTTAGCTGTGGCTGAATGAATCCACTGGGTGGACCAACGGCTGATGCATATCGTTAGTTAGTTATATGACTGCAAGTCAAGACCAGGAGACGTGGGGTCCTTTAATATGTTAGACCACTATCAGTAGATACGCAGTGCATATTTAAACAAGTATGTTCTGTTTTTAGAGTACACATTGAAGTGTGTAGTTTAAATATAACTTAGTTCAACATTGACTTCTCCTCCGGGTCGTTCCATGTCATTTCAGCAAGCCATGACACCCACCATCTCAGATTGTTCTGAAATCATTTCTGTAGTTAGAAACATATAATATTAGTATTGCTGCAACATTATTTTGTTGAAATATAATTTGACCTCTTAGAAATTAAGCTAATTGATTGCACCGAAATTGGCAATTTTAAACCCTCTTTCTTGTGCTTTTTGAGGTGGAACGACCCCTCAGGAAGTCTTACAGTGGGGCTGGACAAAAGAGGTCAAGTGTTTCCTCAGTCACACAATGGAACACTGGGTCATCCACAGGACCATGATGAATTCAGAGGAAAAGACAGGATGTTAGGGCTTTTCCCACCACACTGTGTGGAGAGGGGAGAATGAGCTTGCTGGAGACTACATTACATGACTTACATACCAGCAGAATGTTCTGGAATGGACACCTTTTGGGTCTCCAACAGGTCTCCTATTGGGTCTGATGGATGGACTTGTGATGCTCCTGGTGTGAATTAGATCCCTGTCAGAGAGATTTAGTTTCAGAGTAGTAAATCTGGTCATTGTTTACAAAAAGTGATCTTCTCAGTAAATGTATTTTGTAAACAATTGTCTTGACAGTGGAACTAATCTAACATTCTCTGAGGAACAACAAAGCTGCTGCTTTGCCCTAGTGATCTTTGACCGGTCAGTCACTCCTGACCTGGGGTTAATCCCTAGTGGAGGGCAACCATACTAGGGATTGGTCAGGTAGCAAACGTCCAGGTCAGGGATTGGTCAGACGCCCAGCTCAGCTCGTGTCAGCTCTGTGTGTCGTTGAGGTGAAGATGTAACACTGATCTGAGTGGTTGACTAGCTTACTAAACTTCTTCTTTCCTGAAGCTTGATCTTCCACAAACAACAACAGATGATGGATCTCAAGAAGGGATAACAGTATCTATAAAATAATGTAACGTAATATAATAAATACTATGACTGTGACCAAGACTGTTTCTTTACAGCATTGAACCTGTTTCCATTGAGGTTGGTTGTGAGAGCCGTTTAGTGTTTATTTGACTATTAATTCATTGTGGTTTATGTATAAGTCTTGGGGCTGTGTTCCCATCGCCACATCTTTGGCTGATCTCAGCAATCTCGGCTTTCCTGGCAGGCCTATGGCTTGTATAGTTCTGAGGGTCAACACATACACCGTCTCCAGCTGGAGATGGAGAGGAAGAGCCTGAGGAATGAGAAAAAGCACACACACTTCTTTTGGCATCTCCTTCTCCCCTCAACTCACTCACTGTTCATCATACCGTGTTCTCACTTTTCAGCTCAGTGAGGTTTTGTCTGTGGAAATGCATGGGATTTAACATAGTGGCCTTTCCTCTTATAAACATTTACCAAAGTACAGTAAACACAAGCAGACAGTTTCTAACCATGCAAAAATATAGACTGGGAACTTTGCCATGTAAACCTGTGCTAGCTGGATGTGATGTGCTGTAGCATTCGGTGTGTGAGTTGTTCAAAGCACAGTGGGCATTCTTCATTGGAGACAAACTGGGATAGCAGCTAGGCTAGCCACACAGACAGCAGCTGCCAGCCGGCCTGGGTCTACTGCACATCTGTTCTCCACATGGTGCCCAGGAATTCAACAAGAGCAGTCTCTCACAGTCTGATGCTTTCACTAAACATCTAGCAATGTTCTGTGGAGAGGAAGCTATGTATGTCTCTGGTTGGTAGGCATATATGTATGTTTGGATTTAAGTCAGTTCTTAAGTCAGGAGAGTACATTAAACTTGATACACAATAATTAGACCTGATTTCCATCATGGTAACACTTTATTTGAACACATAAGCTAACGTTTACGTACAGAACATAGGGAATGCTATTGTCTGATGTGTTTTTAAAGGTTTAGCTTTTGGGGAGATATCCTCTCTTCCTCTGTGTTTGGCTCACACAGAGTCTGTAATGTAATTAAGTAATGACATCATAGCTGGAGATGCTGCTCTCAACTGGATCATGTCAATCATGGTAGGTTAGAAGTGTCCAACAGAACTACAGACAACCAACAAACCTCTTAGAAGCTTAAAGCTTTGAATGAAGGAACAGTGCCTGTGGGTATACGTACAACATGACCTACCACCCTGTACAGTATATGACTGTCTAAAACATTGTAGTGGGTGGGAAAGACTTTGATCATGGTACATGATGCTGCTTGCTATACTATAGCTGGAAGGCTTCAAAGCCACTACTGAGTTATTCAGACAGCAGCTTGATGTGATTCTAGCTGAGATGGAAGAGAGTTGGATGTGGTTATGTGAACATGAAGGATTGAGAAGCAGCACACACATGCGCACACACACTCAACTCTGACTTTCCTTTGGCCTTGTTGTTTTGGGATATTATTTTAATTGTAAACAGTATTACAATGGAGATTTACCCTACAGAGGACATCAACTAAATATAAACCAGTAGATTTTTGACATGTCCCCATAATACACTCTGCAGTCCACTAAGCCACTACTGTTGCAAGCCAGTGTACTGTAACTAAAGCAGATTATTGTGCCAGTTTTTACCATGCAGATTCAAACAGAGAAAACAGAAGTCAACTCTATCTGTTGTATTATTTACTGTATGATCACATGCTCCCTCCCGCTTTTACAGGGTGCATCCCAAATGGGTACTCGAGGACTGGAGTTGGGAAACACTGATAAGGTATAGGGTGCCATTTGGGACACAGCCTTGCAGTCATGCCCTCAGGATCCCCCTGCAAGGCTAATACTTAATTAAATAATCCCTGCCATGGTAGAAAGTGCTTACTCATAGCAGGCACCATGCTGAATATTTTGTAGAGATGTATTCCTGGGCGGGCTGAAGTGTTTTGTTCTGTATTTGTACTGTATTCCTGACATTTTCTCTTCCTGGTCCTGAGTGTTGTGAATTCCCTCATTGGAAGGGAGAGCAGAGCTTGCTTTGGAACACTGGCACTGTGTAAATGTCTTTGTTAATATTCAGAACTGCTTGAGTTCAACTGAATACGATTTGTGAGGCGGGGTGAGAGGTAGACTAGGGGATGAGCATGGTCATCATACCCCTCAGGTCCATGCCCACTAGGCTATACCTGGTAACCATGCTCATGGTTAAGAGAGGGAAGTATGGCCTATTATGGATAATGAAGGTGTAGTGGTCCCGTGGTGGCTTTACTGAGGTATTTGTTCTCCTCTCCAGGGTAACGCTGCTTGTTTTTGAACACAGTGTGAGGTCTACAGGGAGAACTGTGTGGAGCTGGAAATAGAAAGAGATAGTTGGATAAATGGTTCAGGGGAATAGGAGGAAAATAATGAGTGTGTGAGAGATACTCTGTGTTCATGAGTTGAAGTTTTGTTCAGGAGTTGTTGTGTTTTGTCTGTTTTCCAGTCTATAAATCCTGCATACTGGTATTTAATGGGTTGCACGTTGCATCACAAAGATTCTCTTGAGGACTGGTGCCCGCCAGACTGAATGTTCTACTTGAAGGATTCTCATTTAATCAAGTGCACTAGAGTGTCTTGGAAACACGATGACATCTCAAAAGGAGGTAAATAATTAGTATGGAAAGCTTTTGTCATCTTTGTGATGTCATCAGATTGACATAAGATGCAGTATAACTTTAGCTAGCTAGCTAAGTTTGAGGGGAGAGCAGCGGATTTTAGCTAGCCAAAGTTAGCATTGCTAGCTATTTTTGACAACATTTGCTAGCTAATGGCAACATTGCCATCTCTCTAAAGTAAATTTGATGACATCAAAATAATGGCAAAGTTGTTTCCTACTAATTATTTGCTTACTTTTGTAATGTCATGGCATTTTCAAGCCACTAAGTAATTTAGACAAAACAATCATTAACCCCCTTTTAAGAATGACCGGGCACCACTCAACCTTCAGGAGTAACTATGGCTGACACCCTGACCAGACAGGCCGTGCGCTGTGTTGATTTTGTCTATTTACACCAGACGTGATCATGGCACACAGGTTAAAATACCAAAACCAACTGGGAATCAATTATATTAATTTGGGGGCATGTCAAAACAAACATTAATGGACATTTAGCTAGCTAGCTGTTTGGTAAATCCATTTGAATTCAATCACTTTTTGACAGCCTCCATTTTGATTTAAACAAAACTTTCCGTACTTGTTTGCCCATGGAAGAAGTGGTCAGAAAGTGAATTTTTTGACCTGAATGCCAGAATATTCAGGAAATAAAGGTGCTCAAAGTTGACCCATTTTGCATACCCCACCATACCATGAGACATCCATGTAAAACACTTTTCTAAAAATCGAAAGTAATCCGACGATGGGTAGTTTATGCACGCCACCATGTTTTTTGTTTTGTGTCAACTAAAGATAAGAAGAGAAGTCAAGATGAATTTGGTCTGTTTGCAGTATGCATGTTGAAGGGGGTGTGTCGTCTACGATCATTCACTTCCCTTTTTTCACTTCTGGAAGTTTACTCGAAAGATGAGTGAACCATTGCTTCACCTCATTTTGTTATAACATCTTTAGTCTGACAGACGTTTACGTGACACCCAGAATGCATTGTATAATGTCAATAAACATGGCACCACACATAGCTGGCAAATAGCTTACCATTATCTCATCATAATCAGTACAACCTTCAAGAAAATATTTTACACACATCATAGGTGTCCATTACAATCTATGCAATAATCAGAATGCATGATTTGTCACCAGTACTTGAAAACGTGAATAAAACAGTAAATACATACATACATACAGTGGGGGAAAAAAGTATTTAGTCAGCCACCAATTGTGCAAGTTCTCCCACTTAAAAAGATGAGACAGGCCTGTAATTTTCATCATAGGTACACGTCAACTATGACAGACAAAATGAGAAAAAAAAATCCAGAAAATCACATTGTAGGATTTGTAATTTATTTATTTGCAAATTATGGTGTAAAATAAGTATTTGGTCAATAACAAAAGTTTCTCAATACTTTGTTATATACCCTTTGTTGGCAATGACACAGGTCAAACGTTTTCTGTAAGTCTTCACAAGGTTTTCACACACTGTTGCTGGTATTTTGGCCCATTCCTCCATGCAGATCTCCTCTAGAGCAGTGATGTTTTGGGGCTGTCGCTGGGCAACATGGACTTTCAACTCCCTCCAAAGATTTTCTATGGGGTTGAGATCTGGAGACTGGCTAGGCCACTCCAGGACCTTGAAATGGTTCTTACGAAGCCACTCCTTCGTTGCCCGGGCGGTGTGTTTGGGATCATTGTCATGCTGAAAGACCCAGTCACGTTTCATCTTCAATGCCCTTGCTGATGGAAGGAGGTTTTCACTCAAAATCTCACGATACATGGCCCCATTCATTCTTTCCTTTACACGGATCAGTCGTCCTGGTCCCTTTGCAGAAAAACAGCCCCAAAGCATGATGTTTCCACCCCCATGCTTCACAGTAGGTATGGTGTTCTTTGGATGCAACTCAGCATTCTTTGTCCTCCAAACACGACGAGTTGAGTTTTTACCAAAAAGTTATATTTTGGTTTCATCTGACCATATGACATTCTCCCAATCCTCTTCTGGATCATCCAAATGCACTCTAGCAAACTTCAGATGGGCCTGTACATGTACTGGCTTAAGCAGGGGGACACGTCTGGCACTGCAGGATTTGAGTCCCTGGTGGCGTAGTGTGTTACTGATGGTAGGCTTTGTTACTTTGGTCCCAGCTCTCTGCAGGTCATTCACTAGGTCCCCCCGTGTGGTTCTGGGATTTATGCTCACCGTTCTTGTGATCATTTTGACCCCACGGGGTGAGATCTTGCGTGGAGCCCCAGATCGAGGGAGATTATCAGTGGTCTTGTATGTCTTCCATTTCCTAATAATTGCTCCCACAGTTGATTTCTTCAAACCAAGCTGCTTACCTATTGCAGATTCAGTCTTCCCAGCCTGGTGCAGGTCTACAATTTTGTTTCTGGTGTCCTTTGACAGCTCTTTGGTCTTGGCCATAGTGATGTTTAGAGTGTGACTGTTTGAGGTTGTGGACAGGTGTCTTTTATACTGATAACAAGTTCAAACAGGTGCCATTAATACAGGTAACGAGAAGAAGAAGTTACAGGTCTGTGAGAGCCAGAAATCTTGCTTGTTTGTAGGTGACCAAATACTTATTTTCCACCATAATTTGCAAATAAATTCATAAAAAATCCTACAATGTGATTTTCTGGGGAAAAAAATCTCAATTTGTCTGTCATAGTTGACGTGTACCTATGATGAAAATTACAGGCCTCTCTCATCTTTTTAAGTGGGAGAACTTGCACAATTGGTGGCTGACTAAATACTTTTTTTCCCCACTGTACTGTATGCTTCAGGAGAAACGACAACACGATATACAGAAAATAAGGCACTTACTTTGATAGGAATGCACACATGTCCAAAGTTATTATTTGTAAGGAAAACAACAATGAAGGCAATGCGAGCGCCAGCCAGAAAATGTGCCAGGGGGAAACAGTTTGTGCAAGACTGTGCAATTGTCTGCATACTTGATCGGCGAAAACACTGGGGAAGTGCTTGGGCTCTTCTCGAAGAGAGAAGTTTGTCCGGCTCAGTAAAGCCTCAAACATAAATTGTCCGCAACATTGAAATGGGCTACTTCTATGTGAATTAATGAGGAGGTGGAACACACGTCAATTCAAACTGTTGTTAGAAATTATTTTTTGTTAGAAAATATTTAGAAATTGACAAGTAGAAACATAGCCTATAGATAATTAGCAGGCAGTGTGTCTTGGTTTGAGGGCAGCGCAGGTTACTGTCCTGTTGCGTAACAATCACATTTTGGAACAGTGAGTGCATTCTGACATCACGTACATAAAAAAACTCACGCTGGGGCGACCGTTAGAGATATTTGAAACTCACACGTTAAAAGATGAGACACAATAATTATAATCAGAAGATAATATTGGTAACAGAATAAATGGCAGAAGAGTACTGCAGATTAAATAATGCTATAGTTTAAAATTGTACACCCAATGTAGTCTACTGCCCCTTTAAGAGCTATTATTGATTTTGTACCATATGTTGTGATTCTAACCAAATATGTTGTGGTCTTCTCACACTATTCAAACCCCACAATCGAATAAACAGCATATGAAGCTGTCTTAGCCTATAGATCACATATTGCAAACAAATAATCTATACATCGTGTCAGTACAAAACTCTACACATATTTTGGAATTTCTGTGCATCCTTGACAATTGCTAATCAATATCCAAAAATGGCACACGTTGTTTCCACAAACCTGCACATCATCATGTGGCACCAATGTGAGGAGTTATAGCAGGGGAAACGGTGCTGCAGTCTAGTGTGTGGTGCGATAATAATTACAAGCGAACCTTTTTTATTTTTTATTTTTTATTTCACCTTTATTTAACCAGGTAAGCCAGTTGAGAACAGGTTCTCATTTACAACTGCGACCTGGCCAAGATAAAGCAAAGTAGTGCAATAAAAACAACACAGAGTTACATATGGGGTAAAAAAAAAAACATAAAGTCAGAAATACAACAGAAAATATATATACAGTGTGTGCAAATGTAGCAAGTTATGGAGGTAAGGCAATAAATAGGCTATAGTGCAGAATAATTACAATAGTATTAACACTGGAATGCTAGATGTGCAAGAGATTATGTGCAAATAGAGATACTGGGGTGCAAAAGAGCAAAATAAATAACAATATAGGGATGAGGTAGTTGGGTGGGCTAATTTCAGATGGGCTGTGTACAGGTGCAGTGATCGGTAAGGTGCTCTGACAACTGATGCTTAAAGTTATTGAGGGAGATAAGAGTCTCCAGCTTCAGAGATTTTTGCAATTCGTTCCAGTCATTGGCAGCAGAGAACTGGAAGGAATGGCGGCCAAAGGAGGTGTTGGCTTTGGGAATGACCAGAGAGATATACCTGCTGGAGCGCAGACTACGGGTGGGTGCTGCTATGGTGACCAATGAGCTAAGATAAGGCGGGGATTTGCCTAGCAGTGATTTATAGATGGCCTGGAGCCAGTGGGTTTGACGACGAACATGTAGTGAGGACCAGCCAACAAGAGCGTACAGGTCACAGTGGTGGGTAGTGTATGGGGCTTTGGAGACAAAACGGATGGCACTGTGATAGACTACATCCAATTTGCTGAGTAGAGTGTTGGAGGCTATTTTGTAAATGACATCGCCGAAGTCAAGGATCGGTAGGATAGTCAGTTTTACGAGGGCATGTTTGGCAGCATGAGTGAAGGAGGCTTTGTTGCGAAATAGGAAGCCGATTCTAGATTTAACTTTGGATTGGAGATTCTTTATGTGAGTCTGGAAGTTGAGTTTACAGTCTAACCAGACACCTAGATATTTGTAGTTGTCCACATACTCTAGGTCAGACCCGTCGAGAGTGGTGATTCTAGTCGGGTGGGCGGGTGCTAGCAGCGTTCGATTGAAAAGCATGCATTTAGTTTTACTAGTGTTTAAGAGCAGTTGAAGGCTACTGAAGGATTGTTGTATGGCATTGAAGCTCGTTTGGAGGTTTGTTAACACAGTGTCCAATGAAGGGCCAGATGTATACAAAATGGTGTCGTCTGCGTAGAGGTGGATCTGAGAGTCACCAGCAGCAAGAGCGACATCATTGATATACACGGAGAAAAGTGTCGGCCCAAGAATTGAACCCTGTGGCACCCCCATAGAGACTGCCATAGGTCCAGACAACAGGCCCTCCGATTTGACACACTGAACTCTATCTGAGAAGTAGTTGGTGAACCAGGCGAGGCAGTCATTTGAGAAACCAAGGCTATTTAGTCTGCCAATAAGAATGCGGTGGTTGACAGAGTCGAAAGCCTTGGCCAGGTCGATGAAGACGGCTGCACAGTACTGTCTATTATCAATCGCGGTTATAATATCGTTTAGGACCTTGAGCGTGGCTGAAGTGCACCCGTGACCAGCTCGGAAACCGGATTGCATAGCGGAGAAGGTACGGTGGTATTCGAAATGGTCGATGATCTGTTTGTTAACTTGGCTTTCGAGCGTGTGCTAGCGGGCCAGGAACCTGGGGAGCTTTGTGTTCACATTGCCCTAAAAAAGGGAACCGGACCGCGGAATTCAAGCGAACTGAACTCAGACCACCTCTTGAGATGGTCTCTGTTCAGTTTGCTTCGAGGGCTTTTTTCAGGGGTCTGAGTTCTTTTGGAGTGTTCACACTGCTCAAAAAATGTATGAACCACACTGAGTTCACAAAAAATTGGCTGAAAGGGACCAAGTGTGATCTTCCATGCACCTACGTTGGTTTGTATGCTCGTGAAAACCAATGAGAAGATGGGAGAGGCAGAAGGCTGCTGCGCATCTAACGTCTTAAATAGAAGCAAGTTATATTTTAGCGTTCGTCAACTCAGACGCTCGCTGACTAGGGCTGGGAATTGCCAGGGACCTCACGATATGATATTATCATGATACTTAGGTGCCGATAGAATATGTATTGCATTTCTCACAATTCTATATGTATTGCGATTCGATATTGCGATTTGATGTTCCAAACATATTGCTCACTCTATGTCTGCTGCAGAGAGACAAGAGAGAGCACAACAAAACGAGTTTTGATCAATCAGGGAAGTAAAAGTGCTGAAAACATGTTGGCTAACTATTTAAAAAATGATATGGAAGACAAGTTATAAGATGAAAAATACCGTAGCTTGTGCGCAGGTACAGCCGACTATCGCTAGCTAATGCTACCGATAGTAGCAAAAAAACTAACACATACAGTGCATTCGGAACGTATTCAGACCCCTTGACTTTTTCCACATTTTGTTACGTTAAAGCCTTAATCTAAAATGGATTAAAACAAATTATAAACTCATCAATCTACACAAAATACCCGATAATGGCAAAGCGATAAAATGTTTGCAAATGTATGAAGAATAAAAAACAGAAATACCTTATTTACATAAGTATTCAGACCCTTTGCTATGAGACTTGAAATTGAGCTCAGGTGCATCCTATTTCCATAGATCATCCTTGCGATGTTTCTACAACTTGATTGGAGTCCACCTGTGGTAAATTCAATTGATTGGACATGATTTGGAAAGGCACACACATGCCTATATAAGGTCCCACAGTTGACAGTGCATGTCAGAGCAAAAACCAAGCCATGAGGTCAAAGGAATTGTCCGTAGAGCTCCCGGACAGGATTGTGTCGAGAAACAGATCTGGGGAAGGGTACCAAAAAATTACTGCAACATTGAAGGTCCTCAAGAACATAGTGGCCTCCATCATTCTTAAATGGAAGAAGTTTGGAACCAAGACTCTTCCTAGAGCTGGCCGCCCGGCCAAACTGAGCAATCGGAGGAGAAGGGCCTTGGTCATAGAGGTGACCAAGAACCCGATGGTCACTCTGAAAAAACTCCACAGAGTTCCTCTGTGGAGATGGGAGAACCTTCCAGAAGGACAACCATCTTTGCAGCACTCCACCAATCAGGCCTTTATGTTAGTGGCCAGACGGAAGCCACTCCTCAGCAAAAGGCACATGACAGCCCGCTTGGAGTTTGCCAAAGGGCACCTAAAGACTCTCAGATCATGAGAAACAAGATTCTCTGGTCTGATGAAACTAAGATAGAACTCTTTGGCCTGAATGCCAAGCGTCACGTCTGGAGGAAACATGACACCATCCCAACGGTGAAGCATGGTGGTGGCAGCATCATGTTTTGGGATTTTATTTCAGCAGCAGTTGCTGGGAGACTAGTCAGGATCAAGGGAAAGATGAACGGAGCAAAGTACAGAGAGATCCTTGATGAAAACCTGCTCCAGAGCGCTCAGGACCTCAGACTGGGGCGAAGGTTCACCTTCCACCAGGACAACGACCCTAAGCACACAGCCAAGACAACGCAGGAGTGGCTTCGGGACAAGTCTCTGGATGCCCTTGAGTGGCCCAGCCAGAGCCTGGACTTGAACCCGATCTAACCTCTCTGGAGAGACCTGAAAATATTGTGAAATTTACATGGTGAACATTACAGGAAGTATATATTTCTGCATCATCACACATGTTCAGTGCATGCCACCACAGAGCATAGCTTACATGTACCTTTACAGAGCTGAAGTATTCTACAGATCCAGTAACCTCTAGGCAGTGGGCACCGAGCACAGTTGTCTACGACGTTCAATAACTTCCATTACACATTCTCTAAGAGGTTTAAAGGAGAGTTGAATGGTATTATATATATATATATATATATATATATATATATATACAGTACCAGTCAAAAGTTTGGACACACCTACTCATTCAAAGGTTTTTCTTTATTTTTACTATTTTTTACATTGTAGAATAATAGTGAAGACATCAAAACTATGAAATAACACATATGGAATTATGTAGTAACCAAAAACATGTTAAACAAATCAAAATGTATTTTATATTTGAGATTCTTCAAATAGCCACCCTTTGCTTTGATGACAGCTTTGCACACATTTACATTTACATTTACGTCATTTAGCAGACGCTCTTATCCAGAGCGACTTACAAATTGAACTTGTGGCATTCTCTCAACCAGCTTCATGAGGAATGCTTTTCCAACAGCTTGAAGGAGTTCCCACATATGCTGAGCACTTGTTGGCTGCTTTTCCTTCACTCTGTGGTCCAACTCATCCCAAGCCATCTCAATTGGGTTGAGGTCGGGTGAATGTGGAGGCCAGGTCATCTGATCCTGGAGGTGTGTTTTGGGTCATTGTCCTGTTGAAAAACAAATGATAGTCCCACTAAGCGCAAACCAGATGGGGCGGCGTATCGCTGCAGAATGCTGTGTTAGCCATGCTGGTTAAGTGTGCCTTGAATTCTAAATAAATCACAGACAGTGTCACCAGCAAAGTACCCCCACACCATCCCACCTCCTCCTCCATGCTTCATGGTGGGAACAGCACACGTGGAGATCATCCGTTCACCTACTCTGCGTCTCACAAAGACACGGCGGTTGGAACCAAAAATCTCACATTTGGACTCATCAGACCAAAGGACAGATTTCCACCGGTCTAATGTCAATTGCTCGTGTTTTTTGGCCCAAGCAAGTGTCTTCTTCTTATTGGTGTCCTTTAGTAGTGTTTTCTTTGCAGCAATTTCACCATGAAAGCCTGATTCACGCAGTCTCCTCTGAACAATTGATGTTGAGATGTGTCTGTTACTTGAACTCTGTGAAGCATTTATTTGGGCTGCATTCTGAGGTGCAGTTAACTCTAATGAACTTATCCTCTGCAGCAAAGGTAACTCTTGGTCTTCCTTTCCTGTGATGGTCCTCATGAGAGCCAGTTTCATCATAGCGCATTTGAAGAAACTTCAAAGTTCTTGAAATTATCTGTATTGACTGACCGACATGTCTTAAAGTAATGATTTCGTTTCTCTTTCCTTATTTGAGCTGTTCTTGCCATAATATGGACTTGGTCTTTTACCAAATAGGGCTATCTTCTGTATACCAACCCTACCTTGTCACAACATAACTGATTGGCTCAAACGCATTAAGAAGGAAATCAATTCCACAAAATAACTTTTAAGAAGGCACACCTGTTAATTGAAATGCATTCCAGGTGACTACCTCATGAAGCTGGTTGAGAGAATGCGAAGCGTGTGCAAAGCTGTCATCAAGGCAAAGGGTGGCTACTTTGAAGAATCTCAAATCTAAAATATATGTTGATATGTTTAACACTTTTTTGGTTACTACATAATTCAATATGTGTTATTCCATAGTTTTGATGTCTTCACTATTATTCTACAATGTAGAAAATAGTAAAAATAAAGAAAAACCCTTGAGTGAGTAGGTGTGGCCAAACTTTTGACTGGTACTGTATATATATTTTTTAAACAAATCGTATAACTTCTACTTGTGAATATGTTGTACCTGTGATAACTTGTACACGCTCGCTCACACAATGCAACCGGTCTGGTTAGGGTGTGAGACGTCTTTAGAACGTTCATAGCAAAGACGACTGAGTGATGGAGGTGCAATCCATGAATAGGTATATACTGTTTCAGGTGTGTAAAGATGTATGGCCGTAGCATGCCGTACCATCCTTTCCCAGGCCTATAAACCTAAGCCAGTGTGTGTCAGGGGTGTTGAGGTAGGTGTATAAAGGTTCAGGGTCTATGTGTGCTCTACTCAGGCGTCTGCAGGCCTAAGCCCTGAGCCCTGTGTTGTTGTCTGCTCTGCTCTATGGCTCCAGCTGGCTGCTTTAATCCTGGGGCCACAGGGGACTCCCTCCCGGCTGAGGCTGACAAGGATGAGTGTAAACTGTTGACATGGTGCTGTCTCACTTCAGCTCTGCTCTCTAAGACTGACTGGCTGACTGGCAGGAACCCTCCTGTTCTGTTCCACTACCTGCCTGTTGCCTTCAAGTAACTATGCTGCTGCTGTTTCGCCGGCGTGCAATCCTCCCACACAGACGAACCTTCACTCTCTTTCTTTACCTTTATGTCTGTGATCTCTCTCTCTCTCTCTCTCTCTCTCTCTCTCTCTCTCTCTCTCTCTCTCTCTCTCTCTCTCTCTCTCTCTCTCTCTCTCTCTCTCTCTCTCTCTCTCTCTCTCTCTTCTCTCTCTATTCATCTTGCCATACTATCATTTTACAATAAAACATTTGCAGTAAACATTACACTCACAAAAGTTCCAAAGGAATAGAGACATTTCAAATGTCATATTATGGCTATATACAGTGTTGTAACGATGTGCAAATAGTTAAAGTGCAAAAGGGAAAATAAATAAACATAAATATGGGTTGTATTTACAATGGTGTTTGTTCTTCACTGGTTGCCCTTTTCTTGTGGCAACAGGTCACAAATGTTGCTGCTGTGATGGCACACTGTGGTTTTTCACCCAATAGATAAGGGAGTTTATTAAAATTGGATTTGTTTTTCGAATTCTTTGTGGATCTGTGTAATCTGAGGGAAATAAGTGTCTCTAATGTGGCCATACATTTGGCAGGAGGTTAGAAAGTGCAGCTCAGTTTCACATAGCATGTCATCTCTTGAGAGCCAGGTCTGCCTACGGCGGCCTCTCTCAATAGGAAGGCTGTGCGCCCGCTCTTCTCTCTCTCTCTCTCTCTCTCTCTCTCTCTCTCTCTCTCTCTCTCTCTCTCTCTCTCTCTCTCTCTCTCTCTCTCTCTCTCTCTCTCTCTCTCTCTCTCTCTCTCTCTCTCTCTCTCTATTCATCTTGCCATACTATCATTTTACATAAGCTGCTAGCCCTTTCACCTCCCTTCATCACAGACAGGAGACATGATGTGTCATGTTCAGGATGTTTCAAAGGAAGGCACTTTCTGACACCTGTCAGAATGTCTGAACATCTAAGAACAGTCTTGATCACTGACATCTGTCTGTCTGTCTAAAGTGCTAGGTAGCACTAGCACTTTAGCATACCAACTGCTTTGTACCCCTCATATGCTCATTAATGCTAACAAAACATTAGTCATAAATGTTCTTATTCATATTGAATCATTGACTTTCCCCCAGATCAGCATTGTGGTGCTAAAGTGCTAGTGCTACCTTTTTGATGATAACAGAACAGTGCACCACCTGAAGCCAGAGAGAAGAGTCTTAATTAATCCCACTTCTAATGATGCAACTATTAGTAATAACTGAGCTGGGCAGAGGAGAGGCAGCTGTGGTGTGTGTGTGTGTGTGCCATCCTTTCCCCTTAACCAAGCTAAAGCTATGAGTCACTCTCAAGAGGGGGCTGTAGAATAATAAAGGAATCCCCCTCTGACTCCTAAGGCTAAAGTTACAATCTGCCCCCTACTCCCCAATGACACAGTACTGGAGAGGAGTGGGTGTTCTCAATCAATAGGCATGGTTACACTTCCACAGCCCTATCCTGGGTACATAAGCTGCCATTTGTAGGAGGGGTGGTGGGTGGTATTATTATAGTTCTAAATGTTCTTGGCAGATGGAAATGTTTACCAAGTTGCAGCAGGCAGCTAAGCTGTTTGGGTCTCTGAGTGCGTGTTGGCCTCGATGATCTTTGGTATCTGGTAATTGGGCTGAGGTGGGCGAGAGAGGAGCTACTGAGAACAGAGCATTAAAGGTTGCAGGGGAGGATGGATGAGTGTATTTGATGACTGATTCACTGTAACATGGAGGCATTCTGATATTGCCTACCTACACCACTACTGTAGTATTGAGCTCAGTTGAGGGAGAGAGAAGTCAGATACCTTTGTATAACACAGATACACACACCCAGGGTAGGCTCTCAGAGAAAATTTAAAATATTTACTGTGTCTGTGGCTAGTCTTTCAAACTTAGGGATGGACAGCTTCCCCTGTGTCCTCTCTCTCAGTGGATAACCTGGTTCAATGAGGTACATGGTAAGAGCATACCACCCCCTCACATGCAAGTTCATAGCCTACGCCAGAAGAGCCCAGCATCTCTGTTACTGGTGCACTCTGGGAGATGTGTTGGGCTACAGTGTATCTCTCCTTCTCCCTCCTGCAGACAGCAGCAAACAAACAGTACCTGACCAAAAGTATGTGGACATCTACCTGTCGAACATCTCATTCCAAAATCATGGGCATTAATATGGAGTTGGTCCCCCCTTTGCTGCCATAACATCCTCCACTCTTCTGGGAAGGCTTTCCACTTTTGGAACATTGCTGCCGGGACTTGCTTCCATTCAGCCTCGAGCATTAGTGAGGTTGGGCACTGATGTTGGGCAATTAAGCCTGGCTCTCAGTTGGCGTTCCAATTCATCCCAAAGATGTTTGATGGGGTTGAGGTCAGGGCTCTGTGCAGGCCAGTCAAGTTCTTCCACATCGATCTCGACAAACCATTTCTGTGTGAACCTCGCTTTGTGCACGGGGGCATTGTCATGATGAAACAGGAAAGGGCCTTCCCCAAACTGTTGCCACAAAGTTGGAAGCACATAATTGTCTAGAATGTCATTGTATGCTCTAGCACTAAGGGGCCTAGCCCGAACCATGAAAAACAGTTGGCACTGTGCATTCGGGCAGGTAGCGTTCTCCTGGCATCCGCCAAACCCAGGTTCGTCCGTTGGACTGCCAGATGGTGAAGCATGATTCATCACTCCAGAGAACGCGTTTCCACTGCTCCAGAGTCCAATGGCAGCGAGTTTTAAAAGACTCCAGCTGATGCTTGGCATTGCGCATGGTGATCTTAGGCTTGTGTGCAGCTGCTCGGCCATGGAAACCAATTTCATGAAGCTCCCGACAAACAGTTGTTGTGCTGACGTTGCTTCCAGAGGCAGTTTGGAACTCGGTAGTGAGTGTTGCAACCGAGGACAGACGATTTTTACGCGTTTCAGCACTGAGTGGACCCGTTCTGCTCCTAGACGTTTCCACTTTACAATAACAGCACTTACAGTTGACTGGGGCAGCTCTAGCAGGGCAGATATTTGACGAACTGACTTGTTGGAAAGGTGGCATCCTATGACTGTGCCACATTGAAAGTCACTGAGCTCTTCAGTAAGGCCATTCTACTGCCAATATTTGTCTATGGAGATTGCATGACTGTGTGCTCGATTTTATACACCTCTCAGCAACGGGTGTTGCTGAAATGGCCGAATCCACTCATTTGAAGGGTTGTCCACATACTTTTGTATATATAGTGTAGCTTCTCAGCCTGTAACTGGGCATAGTGAATGGACAGTAATCTAAAACTCCCTAAACAAGCTCTTTCACCTTATCAGAAAGAAAAAGCATGGATTCGCTTTTTCTATTTGGATATTACCAAATTGCAGTTTATATTTCTGCGCACAGTACATCCTCCTCATCAATTTCCAGAATACAGTTTGTTCAGGAAATCCAGGCAACGTCTGAATGCAGTTGATGGATGATGAGTGTATGTGAGAGCGGCCTCAGAGTATCAAAGGGCTCTGAGGGTTTTCAGATAAACTATTCCTGTTGTTGTTCCACATTCCCCTTGGATCAACCCTGATGGTGGTGATCATTACTTCTGATTAAGGTCCACACAGAGGGAAGACATACACATACTGTAGGTTAAATGATCCACACAGGAGGCAAGTTGTGTGTAGCAATGATGACACCTGGGCTGTGGTTACTGGGTAGGCTGGTCTCGTGGGGGACTGGGGGGCAGTCTTTTCCTGCTTTTGCTGGTAAGGCCTGTGAGCCAATCAATCTATCATATGGTTCTCCAGGTCTCTGGCTGTATACCCCCAGAGCCTGTTCTGT
This sequence comes from Coregonus lavaretus, assembly GCF_964263955.1. Classification (NCBI taxonomy): domain Eukaryota; kingdom Metazoa; phylum Chordata; class Actinopteri; order Salmoniformes; family Salmonidae; genus Coregonus; species Coregonus lavaretus. Next base: position 40,825,538 of record NC_139995.1, read on the forward strand.
TTCTCCAGGTCTTTGGCTGTTTAACACCAGAGCCTGTTCTGTTTCTCCAGGTCTTTGGCTGTTTAACCCCAGAGCCTGTTCTGTTTCTCCAGGTCTTTGGCTGTTTAACCCCAGAGCCTGTTCTGTTTCTCCAGGTCTGTGGCTGTATACCCCCAGAGCCTGTTCTGTTTCTCCAGGTCTTTGGCTGTTTAACCCCAGAGCCTGTTCTGTTTCTCCAGGTCTTTGGCTGTTTAACACCAGAGCCTGTTCTGTTTCTCCAGGTCTTTGGCTGTTTAATCCCACAGCATGTTCTGTTCTGCCCTAACTGAACTCTCTCCATCTCACTCTCCCTCTATCACTACAAAATGGATGGCAAAGTAGGGTTATTTCATCAAAGGGGAGTTACAGAGAAAGTGCATAGAGTATATATTGTTTGGTTCACCTTTGAGTCAGTGGATGATATACAAGAAGTACAGTATCCTATCCGTGTTTTGTTGCACCACAAACCCCCTAAAAACCTTTGACCTCTCAGGAGTTATCCCACCCAGACCCACCTACAAGCTCAACTGTTCATAGTTGTGGTGTAGAGGCTCACAGAGTGGTTTCTTTCTTTCTTTCTTTCTTTCTTTCTTTCTTTCTTTCTTTCTTTCTTTCTTTCTTTCTTTCTTTCTTTCTTTCTTTCTTTCTTTCTTTCTTTCTTTCTTTCTTTCTTTCTTTCTTTCTTTCTTTCTTTCTTTCTTTCTTTCTTTCTTTCTTTCTTTCTTTCTTTCTTTCTTTCTTTCTTTCTTTCTTTCTTTCTTTCTTTCTTTCTTTCTTTCTTTCTTTCTTTCTTTCTTTCTTTCTTTCTTTCTTTCTTTCTTTCTTTCTTTCTTTCTTTCTTTCTTTCTTTCTTTCTTTCTTTCTTTCTTTCTTTCTTTCTTTCTTTCCTCTTCTCTTCATCTCTTTGGATGTTTGCCCAGACTGTTCTAGCTCCTACTCAGCAGATTTGCTTAATTGACCTGCCTGAGGCTGAGATGGCAACATCTATCCCATTCCCTAGAGTTAAACATACAAAGACCTGGAACACTTCTTTAGTATTTTATAACTTTGTATTGCTGTTAGAATTATATATATATTTTTTATTAATCCTAACGAAAGATAGTTTTTTTCTGAAAGACTTGTTGAAATACTGTAGATCCCAAAACATATTTTTTATACAAGTCCATTCAATGTAAATACAGCAAATATTAGACAATAGGATAAGTGTACCTATTAAGCCCACCAAATTCTAAGTTTAGACATTTCTAACATACACTGAGTATACAAAACATTAATCCCCTAAGGTCGATATCCGCACCCCTGTTGGAATCTAATTAACGTAATAATAAAAATCCCCATAAAATCTGTCAGTTTAAGCTAGAGATATTAGTAAGTAACACTTCCGCATTTGCGGTGAAAGGTGATAGAGCAAGAGCTGTGTTTTTCAGACCATGAGACAGCCCGAAAATCGGTCTTCTCACAAGATCATCTGTAGCGTCCAAACTATTATAACCCCTCTATGGAAAGATGAGACCCTCACGAACACGATGGTGTTCTCCGTTTGGCTCAAGGATGCCCACAGGCCTCACAAGACTCGTCTGAATGTCCCCATGTCGGTACCAGTTGAAAAAAATCATGGAAGTATACAGTATATGGAGACTGTTTCGTGACAAAAATAAGGGGTTAATTCCATGTAAAAAAATAAATAAAAAAATAGAAAAATAATCCTGATCTTTCTTATTTCTCTCAGATATACAGTAGGATAGACACTTCAGAACAAACTTCCTTTAGAGTTTTTTTGGGGACTGTCTGTTGTTCCATGTAGTGAATCTTTTATTCAATGCATTTGTATTGGCAAAATGAAAATGTTCATCAAATAATTGTTTATATTTGTTTTGCTTAGTAGAACCTCCTCCCTGGCTTAGAAAGGTCTTAGACAGTTTAGTGCCAAAAATAAGGGTTAAATACATCTCAATAAATAAAATTTTTTCCTGATCTTTGTTATACACTACAAAGTATGTGGACAACCTTTTCAAATTAGTGGATTCTGCTATTTCAGCCAAACCCGACAGGTGTATGAAATCGAGCACACAACAATGCAATCTCCATAGACAAACACTGTCAGTAGAATGGCACGTACTGAAGAGCTCAGTGACTTTCAAGGTGGCACCGTCATAGGATGCTATCTTTCGACCAAGTCAGTTCGTCAAATTTCTGCCCTGCTAGAGCTGCCCCGGTCAACTGTAAGTGCTGTTATTGTGAAATGGAAACTTCTAGGAGCAACAACGGCTCAGCCGCGAAGTGGTATGCCACACAAGCTCACATAACGGGATTGCCGAGTGCTGAAGCGCATGGCGCGTAAAAATTGTCTGTCCTCGGTTGCAACACTCACTACTTAGTTCCAAACTGCCTCTGGAAGCAACGTCAGCACAACAACTGTTCGTCGGGAGCTTCATGAAATGGGTTTCCATGGCTGAGCAGCCGTACACAAGCCTAAGATCACCATGCGCAATGCCAAGCGACGGCTGGAGTGGTGTAAAGCTCAATGTCATTGGACTCTGGAGCAGTGGAAACGCGTTCTCTGGAGTGATGAATCACGCTTTCACCATCTGGCAGTCCGACGGACGAATCTGTGTTTGGCGGATGCCATGAGAACGCTACCTGCCCCAATGCATAGTGCTAACTGTAAGGTTTGGTGGAGGATAAATAATGGTCTGGGGCTGTTATTCATGGTTCGGGCTAGGCCCCTTAGTTCCAGTGAAGGGAAATCTTAACACTATAGCATACAATGACATTCTAGATGATTCTGTGCTTCCAACTTTGTGGCAACAGTTTGGGGAAGGCCCTTTCCTGTTTCAGCATGACAATGCCCCCGTGCACAAAGCGAGGTCCATACAGAAATGGTTTGTCGAGATTGGTGTGGAAGAACTTGACTGGCCTGCACAGAGCCCTGACCTCAACCCCATCGAACACCTTTGGGATGAATTGGAACGCCGACTGCGAGCCAGGCCTAATCGCCCAACATCAGTGCCCGACCTTACTAATGCTCTTGTGGCTGAATGGAAGCAAGTCCCGCAGCAATGTTCCAACATCTAGTTGAAAGCCTTCCCTAAAAAGTGGAGGCTGTTATAGCAGCAAAGGGGGGACCAACTCCATATTAATGCCCATGATTTTGGAATGAGATGTTTGACAAGCATGTGTCCACATACTTTTGGCCATGTACTGTATCTCTCAGATATAGGAAAGACTCTTCAGAACAAACTTCCTTTTGATTTTTGTTTGGGACTATCTGTTGTTCCGTGTAGTGAATCTGTTATTCAATGTGTTTGTATGGGCCAAAAATAATTGTTAATCAAATCATTTTTTCTGATTTCTTGGGGTTACTTCAAGGGGTCTTAAAATTCAAAATCAAATAGCAAAATGATCCTTGGTATGCCTTTCTTAAAACAATTCCATATATCTTAGTAGTACTCCCACAGCTTAAACAGGGCTTAGACTCTTATGGGTTAAGAACACCTGCTCTTTCCATGACACAGACTGACCAGGTGAATCCAGGTGAAAGCTATGATCCCTTATTGATGTCACTTGTTGAATCCACTTCAATCAGTGTGGATGAAGGGTAGGAGACATGTTAAAGATATTTTTTAAGCCTTGAGACAATTGAGACATGGATTGTGTATGTCTGCCATTCAGAGGGTGAATGGGCAAGACAAAAGATTTAAGTGCCTTTGAACAAGGTATGGTAGTAAGGGCCTGGCGCACCGGTTTGAGTATGTCAATAACTGCTATACTGCTGGGTTTTTCACACTCAACAGTTTCATGTGTGTATCAAGAATGGTCCACCACCCAAAGGACATCCAGCCAACTTGACACAACTGTGGTAATCATTGGAGTCAACATGGGCCAGCATCCCTGTGGAACGCTTTGGACACCTTGTAGAGTCCATCCCCCGACGAATTGAGGCTGTTCTGAGGGCAAAAGGGGATGCAACTCAATATTAGGAAGGTGTTGTTCTTATACATAATTTTTTACCACTAACCTCTGTCTCTCTATTTCCCTCAGCTCTACAGGGTGGCCAGTTGGGGCCAGTAGGAAAGGAGCATCATGGGAGCATGGTGAGGGAGAGGAGGGCGGCAGGAGGAGACTCTTACTGGGCTTATTCAGGTGAGTCATTTTCTACTCCATAGAAATATAACTATGTCCCCAGGCACGGTGGTGTAACTCGTGCCACAGATTCTAGCCCTAATTCTTCTCTAGGATTCTGTCTCTTGCTCTACTCTGATCAATTAATGAGATGGGTCAAAGCTAACTGGACTGTGGCGAGGGAGGGAGAGAGGCTGGCGCTCTATTGCTGCAGCTGCGGAGGGGGCGGTGTGTGTGAGATGGGAGCGAGCCATACAGTCATTGGAGGGAGCAGACTGAGGGAGAGAGCGAGATGCCAAGGAAACTCGGCTACAGCCAAGACTAGCTAACTTTTAGTAGCCAAAATGTTATTTATCATCCCATATACAGTGGCTTGCGAAAGTATTCACCCCCCTTGGCATTTTTCCTATTTTGTTGCCTTACAACCTGATTTTTGGGGGGGTTGTATCATTTGATTTACACAACATGCCTACCACTTTGAAGATGCAAAATACTTTTTTTTGTGAAACAAACAAGAAATAAGACAAAAAAACTGAAAACTTGAGCGTGCATAACTATTCACCCCCCCAAAGTCAATACTTTGTAGAGCCACCTTTTGCAGCAATTATAGCTGCAAGTCTCTTGGGGTATGTCTCTATATGCTTGGCACATCTAGCCACTGGGTTTTTTGCCCATTCTTCAAGGCAAAACTGCTCCAGCTCCTTCAAGTTGGATGGGTTCCGCTGGTGTACAGCAATCTTTAAGTCATACCACAGATTCTCAATTGGATTGCAGTCTAGGCCATTCCAAGACATTTAAATGTTTCCCCTTAAACCACTTGAGTGTTGCTTTAGCAGTATGCTTAGGGTCATTGTCCTGCTGGAAGGTGAACCTCCGTCCCAGTCTCAAATCTCTGGAAGACTGAAACAGGTTTCCCTCAAGAATTTCCCTGTATTTAGCACCATCCATCATTCCTTCAATTCTGACCAGTTTCCCAGTCCCTGCCGATGAAAAACATCCCCACAGCATGATGCTGCCACCACCATGCTTCACTGTGGGGATGGTGTTCTCGGGGTGATGACAGGTGTTGGGTTTGCGCCAGACATAGCGTTTTCCTTGATGGCCAAAAAGCTCAATTTTGGTGGGCGGTCCTCTCTTGGCAGGTTTGTTGTGGGGCCATATTCTTTCAATTTTTTAATAATGGATTTAATGGTGCTCCGTGGGATATTCAAAGTGTCCGATATTTTTTTATAACCAATCCATGATCTGTACTTCTCCACAACTTTGTCCCTGAACAGGTGTACAGTGAGGGAAAAAAGTATTTGATCCCCTGCTGATTTTGTACGTTTTCCCACTGACAAAGAAATGATCAGTCTATAATTTTAATGGTAGGTTTATTTGAACAGTGAGAGACAGAATAACAACAACAAAATCCAGAAAAACGCATGTCAAAAATGTTATAAATTGATTTGCATTTTAATGAGGGAAATAAGTATTTGACCCCCTCTCAATCAGAAAGATTTGTGGCTCCCAGGTGTCTTTTATACAGGTAACGAGCTGAGATTAGGAGCACACTCTTAAAGGGAGTGCTCCTAATCTCAGTTTGTTACCTGTACAAAAGACACTTGTCCACAGAAGCAATCAATCAATCAGATTCCAAACTCTCCACCATGGCCAAGACCAAAGAGCTCTCCAAGGATGTCAGGGACAAGATTGTAGACCTACACAAGGCTGGAATGGGCTACAAGACCATCGGCAAGCAGCTTGGTGAGAAGGTGACAACAGTTTGTGCGATTATTCGCAAATGGAAGAAACACAAAAGACCTGTCAATCTCCCTCGGCCTGGGGCTCCATGCAAGATCTCACCTCGTGGAGTTGCAATGATCAAGAGAACGTTGAGGAATCAGCCCAGAACTATACGGGAGGATCTTGTCAATGATCTCAAGGCAGCTGGGACCATAGTCACCAAGAAAACAATTGGTAACACACTACGCCGTGAAGGACTGAAATCCTACAGCTCCCGCAAGGTCCCCCTGCTCAAGAAAGCACATATACAGGGCCGTCTGAAGTTTGCCAAATAACATCTGAATGATTCAGAGGAGAACTGGGTGAAAGTGTTGTGGTCAGACGAGACCAAAATCGAGCTCTTTGGCATCAACTCAACTCGCCGTGTTTGGAGGAGGAGGAATGCTGCCTATGACCCCAAGAACACCATCCCCTCCGTCAAACATGGAGGTGGAAACATTATGCTTTGGGGGTGTTTTTCTGCTAAGGGGACAGGACAACTTCACCGCATCAAAGGGACGATGGACGGGGCCAGGTACAATCAAATCTTGGGTGAGAACTTCCTTCCCTCAGCCAGGGCATTGAAAATGGGTCGTGGACGGGTATTCCAGCATGACAATGACCCAAAACACACGGCCAAGGCAACAAAGGAGTGGCTCAAGAAGAAGCACATTAAGGTCCTGAAGTGGCCTAGCCAGTCTCCAGACCTTAATCCCATAGAAAATCTGTGGAGGGAGCTGAAGGTTCGAGTTGCCAAACGTCAGCCTCGAAACCTTAATGACTTGGAGAAGATCTGCAAAGAGGAGTGGAAAAAAATCCCCCCTGAGATGTTTGCAAACCTGGTGGCCAACTACAAGAAACGTCTGACCTCTGTGATTGCCAACAAGGGTTTTGCCACCAAGTACTAAGTCATGTTTTGCAGAGGGGTCAAATTCTTATTTCCCTCGTTAAAATGCAAATCAATTTATAACATTTTTGACATGCGTTTTTCTGGATTTTGTTGTTGTTATTCTGTCTCTCACTGTTCAAATGAACCTACCATTAAAATTATAGACTGATCATGTCTTTGTCAGTGGGCAAACGTACAAAATCAGCAGGGGATTAAATACTTTTTTCCCTCACTGTATATATACTGAGATCATGTGACAGATCATGTGACACTTAGATTGCACACCGGTGGACTTTATTTAACTAATTATGTGACTTCTGAAGGTAATTGTTTGCACCAGATCTTATTTACATATGCACGTACCACTTTTCCGTTATTAAAGTTTTTATTTTGTTTGAAACAATATATTTTTTTCATTTCACTTCATCAATTTGGACTATTTTGTGTATGTCCATTACATGAAATTCAAATAAAAATCCAATTAAATTACAGGTTGTAATGCAACAAAATAGGAAAAACGCAAAGAGGGATGAATACTTTTGCAAGGCACTGTAACAGTTTCTGTCTTGACTGGAGTAGCTTATAGAGGCTAGTTAGGCTAAATGAGGCCACATGCTGCGCTTTCTCTCCAACCCCATTCAGTTAACACAACAGCCTACCTGTTGGTTGCTCGTTGTAGCCTACTCCTTCTCATTTCGCTAACTTTTAATCCTGTAATTATATTCCATCTTGCATTAGTGAACTCTCACTCCACTTGCAACACAGTGAGCCTCTTTGCCGCTTTGATTGGCCAACATAAACAACAAGCTACACACATGAATGCTACTGGTCGGCTACCAGTCCTTTTATGGTGAGCATGGTGCATGTCATAAAAACTAAATTGAAAAGTTTGTTTTATTTAATTAATACTTTGAAATGTCTTGGTATATCTTTCTATGTAACAATGTCACATTAATATTTTTATTAATTTAGAAAAAGCCTTTTCAGTGTTAAAATAGGCCTATATATATATATTTATCTCAAATGTATACTCACACAAGTACTTGAGGACTAACATCCGTTTGGATATTCAAATAACCGCACACATCCCTAGCTAGAGCTAAATTAGCACATTTTACAGTACAGTTGGGCCCAGAAAACTTTCACAAGGTCTAATGATGAGTTTTATGTTGCAGGGCAGCCTTAAATAAGGTTTCACATCATGCATACATTTACTTTTTGCCTTTGGTTATTCACGACATGCCATGTTGTGGGTGGGTGTATGTACTGTATGTTTGTGGGTATGTACGCTCCAGCAGTGTTTGTGTGTAGGCCAATATGTGATTCATTCACTGAATATGTTGTTTTTTTTAAAACCATTGTGCTGCTAGCCAGCTACCTCACTGTGATCCTCAAAAGCAGTGGCTTGAATTTATATCGAAAAGCTAGAAGTAGTGTCCCTGGTGCTATTGATATCCACTAACTGTGCAAATTTCCCATTAGATGAGGACATGAACAGAGTGCTCTCGGCCATCTGAGTAGGACAAGGCTGAAGTGAGATGGAAATTGGTGATATTCTGCCTCTCTGGATTGTATATTATGCTTGAAAAGTCACTCTCACTACCTCCCTCCTGCTTATTTTAGCAACGCCTGCAGTCCTGTAAAAATCACTCATATTTAAAAATATTTAAAAAGGAAAAGATCACTAAAAAACATTTTCAAACCTCTTTCACATTCCACTTTGCCTTTGTGGAAAGAGCTATCCAAATTAACTGATTTAACGGTTATGTTCCAAATGCTGTTTCCCCTGGAGAGTAAAGTAGGAGGAAGTTAGTCTTTGTACCCTTCCTCTTCTCCTTAATCTCGGTTAACCCAGAACTAAAGTGTTGTGTAATTGGTCAGGTGCTCGATTAAGTTCTGGGTACATTTTAACCCCTTACACTCGTGGGAATTGGCTATATAGATAGGGCTAAATTGAAATGTTTCTAACAGAAGAAATATGGAAATGCATAACCATGATAGCAATCAAAGGGAACAGTTTGGAGAATATGGGAAAATTATTAGACTAAAGGTGAGGACAAAACACTTAATCTGACTCAAGACTGAATCCAAACGTTATACTGTAAATTTTATATGCATTTTACATTTACTGTACTTTTTTGCCACATTTGTTGATAACGAAATCTGAAAATACTCTGGATACATTCAATAACATGATAAGAATATTCATGGACCATTTGGGGTAGGTGCAACATTAGATCAAAAGAATGACAAGGGTTTGAGTGAGAGGACTAACTGGTGTCTCCAAGTAGCCACACATCTCTCCAAAGTGCCTATGTATTTTCAATGCACTTTTATGACTCAAAGAAGAGACTTCAACTATAAGGTGCTATTTTGAGCTCTCCTAGCTGTGCTGTTGAGGAACTAGAGCAAGCAGACTTGTATTTGTTTTCTTTGGAACACAGCCCTGCATCCCCGCCATCACACAATTACTGTTGTTGTTTACGCATTCCAAAAACAATGTTAGTGTTAGGCTTTCACAAGGCAATTCAGAGAAGCAGATCATAATTTTGGTGCACATAGAATAGAGTCACAAGTAGGGCTGGGCGAGTCACAAGTAGGGCTGGGCGATATGGCCTAAAAATCATATCTCGTTTTTTTTTTTTTTTTTTTTTTTAAATAAGCTTTGTTGCACAATTAAAGGTCAATACACTGCATTTCAAACAGTCAGGAATACTGTAATCTAATACATCCAGGGCTTGTAAAATTATACCTATGCTAAATATAAGCCTTCCACCATAAGACAGGTGGTAATCATTTTATTATTTTATCAAAATAGTTGAACCTGCTTTTTTGCAATAATCACTGATCTGGCTGTCAAGTCTATGAAAATGCCCATTTTGTTACAAATGTAACCAGAACCATACACAAAGCACATCCACCAATAATGACCAACTTCTGGTATCAGGCATTATAGAAAATAAACAATCTCACAAGCACAAGCCCACTGCTAGTGAGTAGCCAGCTAATCATTATATTTAAAGGCTAGCCAACTTGGATCTATTTGCTTGCTAGCTAGGTAGAACAGTTGAACTGTTTATGAATACACCCTCCTGTCCGTCTCCAACTGTTTTGAACAACAGCCTGTTCACTTTGTTTAGATGTTGAAATCAAGTGGCCTAGCTACCTGGATAAGATTGAATTGCTTATTTCTCAGAATGAGATCGAGTTGCCAATTCTTATACAAATGCATATTTTAACGCTCACTGCACATTTATAAACACAGAATACACAGCTAGCACATAATAGTCAGTGGCTAAAATGTTGGTAGCGGTACAACAATGCCGCGCTCGACAGAAACTGAGCATTCATTTTCCACAATCATGTTCATTGTTGATACTCCCGTCTTAGTAGGGTCTGCTCTGTTCTAAATTCTGGGAGTTGAGACATAAAAAGGGTATCGTTACAAAGGTTAAGTTATCATCTATTACAGTAAAATAATGTGTTTCGGTGTCCATATGACCATTTATGTCTGACCAAACCTCAAATGGAAATTGCGAGTTGAAACTGCTTTTTGTCAGAAAGGAAGAAGTGATCTTTCGTCTCTTTGTTGTTGTGAGTGGCAGGGGCTTGGTTTCTGTGTGCGAGTGGGAAGGTGCACAGTGCACACAGCACAGAAGGAGTGAAGGAGACAAGACCAAAAAGACAAACGCTCATAAAAAATAAAATTACAAAATAAACTTCATTCTTGCAATACAGGCATTTGGAGCATCGTGCTAAAACATACATTTGAGTTAATCAAAATAATTTGATATATCACCCAGCCCTAGTCACGAATAAATTTAGATGCGTGTTCCCTGCCAAATGTCTTCACAATACAACAACCATAGGCTCATTCTGTTCAGAACAACCCAGCGATGGCGCCATGTCATCTTGTAACTGTATATCAAGCATAGTGATCATAAATGTTGACACCGTATATTACATGAGTTTTATGATATGGAAATGTAAAGACTAACAGGTGTTTGGCTTGCTTGTGTGAAATCAAAGCTGTATTTATTATAATCCTCAACGTCTCATCTTTCAAAATACATCGAGTCCTCTTTATTTACAGCATTTACCTCACTCAGACAACAACACATTTGCAAAAGTTGCCCAGTTAGTGTGAGGGATGGGGGCAACTTGTTGTAGCGTGCAGGGTTCATGTTCAGAACCGCTTTCATTCAAAACCAATACTTTGCTGTGAAGCGGAGACCTTGAGTTTTGACGTCATGTATAGCATGTTACTGTACATCCACTGCGTTCCAATTTAGGCACTTATCTATTTCAAAATCTGCTATTTTGAACCCGTATACGTGTACAAGTGTAAAGTGTTAAGAGAAGGGATCAAGAAATGCTAGAACGAGGATCGGAACCGGAACAAGGAGCTCTACCCTCTCTCTTTGCAAGTTACAGGCTGAATGTCCCCTCCCCTTCTGAAATTCAAAAGATGGTAACAAATAAACAGTGAAGAAAAACCCAAACACTGGAAATATGCTACGCATCCCGTTCAATCCTGACAGATTCTACGCTACCAGTTATGTTTGTAGATCTGTCCATGAGAGATTATCTTCTCCTTGATGCTGTACCTCCTAGGAAAGGAGATAACCTTTATTTGGGAAGTCCCATTGAGGTCAGAATACCTATTTTACAAGGATCACTACCCATAGATCTTTGATAGTAGCTTTTACTCACATTTCCATGTGTTACATTTACTGCTGTAGTGTCAGCTCAGGGGGTGACTGTAGTTATTGTCCACACTGTTCTGACATTCTTTGTCTAATACACCTAAACACTTAAATAACGTTTTTGGTTATGTAGCAGTTCAGAATATGGAAAAGATAGTTTCACTGTAACTGTAATTGCCTTTGTAGTCATAACACTTAGCACATAGCACATAGCAACCCCTAACCTCTGCAGCCTGTCTGCCAGGCCTCTCTCTGTGCTCTCTGAACTTTTAATGTGTCATGCTCTCTATTCAAACCTGTCTTAGTGCTTTGACACTGAACCTGTGTTGACACTGAGCTATAGGGATTCAGACAGCTAAAATGTATTTTGCCTCAGTGTGCTTGGTATTGTTAGGGGGAATATGTAGTCAGAAGCACTGTGAGTAAATGACAGCAGGGTTAATGGTGAGGCAGCTGGCTCATTGTGATTGAGGTAAATGGAGCCATTGAAGAAAGGGAAGACAGAAGAGAAATGTTACCCAGTGTTGCTTTAGAGAAGTAATTAGTGTCTATGGGCTGTGAATGGGGGAAGGACAAGCGTGCCATAGCAGCTAAATGGTTATTAAGAGCCACGTGGGAGTGAATGGAGATGTATACAGGCAGTGTAGCAGCCACTACATGCTAGGTCTTCCTTTAGAAGAGGTATGTTGGCCCTAATGCGTCCACCTGGTGAATAAAGGTTATAAAGAATTAAAAAGGACAGACATGGTTGGAATAACTCACTTTCTCTCGTATGCTGTAATTGACTCCAGCCAGCCTCCATCCTTTCCAAGGCCTTTGTGCCATTCTCCTGTAGTAGTGTTCCTCTGTGAAGAGCCCTTAGCTCTCTCACAGTGGTGGGGCAAGCTAGCATCTGTTACTACTGTTACTACGGTGTCTCTCTGTGTTCAGCTTAGGGTTGTCACGATACCAGTATCGCGATACCTGATTTTCCATGGCAAAAAGGAAAACAACAAAGCAGACTAAACTATTTGGTCCTTTACAAAAACCAACAGTATGTAACATATTGTGTGCTATTGCTTGGAAAATAAACCTGTGATTCTGGGTGACAGCATACAGTGAGGGAAAAAAGTATTCGGTCCCCTGCTGATTTTGTACGTTTGCCCACTGACAAATAAATTATCAGTTTATAATTTTAATGGTAGGTTTATTTGAACAGTGAGAGACAGAATAGCAACAAAAAAAGAAAACGCATGTCAAAAATGTTATAAATTGATTTGCATTTTAATGAGGGAAATAAGAATTTGACCCCCTCTCAATCAGAAAGATTTCTGCCTCCCAGGTGTCTTTTATACAGGTAACGAGCTGAGATTAGGAGCACACTCTTAAAGGGAGTGCTCCTAATCTCAGCTTGTTACCTGTATAAAAGACACCTGTCCACAGAAGCAATCAATCAATCAGATTCCCAACTCTCCACCATGGCTAAGACCAAAGAGCTCTCCAAGGATGTCAGCGTCAAGATTGTAGACCTACACAAGGCTGGAATGGGCTACAAGACCATCACCAAGCAGCTTGGTGAGAAGGTGACAACAGTTGGTGCGATTATTCGCAAATGGAAGAAACACAAAATAACTGTCAATCTCCCTCGGCCTGGGGCTCCATGCAAGATCTCACCTTGTGGAGTTGCAATGATCATGAGAACGGTGAGGAATCAGCCCAGAACTACACGGGAGGATCTTGTCAATGATCTCAAGGCAGCTGGGACCATAGTCACCAAGAAAACAATTGGTAACACACTACGCCGTGAAGGACTGAAATCCTGCAGCGCCCGCAAGGTCCCCCTGCTCAAGAAAGCACATATACAGGCCCGTCTGAAGTTTGCCAATGAACATCTGAATGAATCAGAGGAGAACTGGGTGAAAGTGTTGTGGTCAGATGAGACCAAAATCAAGCTCTTTGGCATCAACTCAACTCGCCGTGTTTGGAGGAGGAGGAATGCTGCCTATGACCCCAAGAACACCATCCCCACCGTCAAACATGGAGGTGGAAACATTATGCTTTAGGGGTGTTTTTCTGCTAAGGGGACAGGACAACTTCACTGCATCAAAGGAACGATGGACGTGGCCATATACCGTCAAATCTTGGGTGAGAACCTCCTTCCCTCAGCCAGGGCATTGAAAATGGGTCGTGGATGGGTATTCCAGCATGACAATGACCCAAAACACACGGCCAAGGTAACAAAGGAGTGGCTCAAGAAGAAGCACATTAAGGTCCTGAAGTGGCCTAGCCAGTCTCCAGACCTTAATCCCATAGAAAATCTGTGGAGGGAGCTGAAGGTTCGAGTTGCCAAACGTCAGCCTCGAAATCTTAATGACTTGGAGAAGATCTGCAAAGAGGAGTGAGACAAATTCCATCCTGATATGTGTGGAAACCTGGTGGAAACGTCTGTCCTCTGTGATTGCCAACAAGGGTTTTGCCACCAAGTACTAAGTCATGTTTTGCAGAGGGGTCAAATACTTATTTCCCTCATTAAAATGCAAATCAATTTAAAACAATTTATAATGCGTTTTTCTGGATTTTTTGGTTGTTATTCTGTCTCTCACTGTTCAAATAAACCTACCATTAAAATTATAGACTGATCATGTCTTTGTCAGTGGGCAAACATACAAAATCAGCAGGGGATCAAATACTTTTTTCCCTCACTGTAAGGCTGTTTGTTTCCAACATTAGGACTGTTTTCCTCAGGAAATTCTGTCCGCTTCATGTTTTGTATCTTTTCCACGATACTTCTGAGTATCGCGATACTGGTACCATAACAACCCTAGAAACTTCAGCTGTAGCTTTAGTACATTGGGGAGTGGAGACCATGGATAACACCAGGTGCAACTGGAGCATATCAGTTTGGATTGCAGGCTAATTGATAACTGCAGTGAGAGGAGGAGTGCCTTCAGGAAGGATACTGCACCCTCACCCTGTTTATCTTTCTCACACAGCTCTCTCACTTGCCTCTTTCCCTACCTCTTCACCTTACTCTCTCCATTCCTTCCTTCTTCGCTCTTACGCTCCGGCTTCACCATTCCCCCCTTCATGCCCCCTACAGTTCTGTTCTCCTAATGAGCTTTGATCTGGACTTTCTGCTATGGAGACTTGACTATTGTAGAAGAAGCAGTATTCCTCAGCCACTGTTATGGAGAGCTAGCACGCCTCCATCTACCTACACAAACCTTTCAGTCATTCACCCAATGGTGTGCCTAGTTATTGAATAGGATTCCACACAGTCTGAGTTAGACAGCCATTCTTGCCTATGTAGTGGACATGAGTTGGACTCATGGTCTCATGAGGTAAACCCTGCCTTGGATGGTATAGTGTCTGTCATATGTTGTGATTCATATCACCTGACACCAGAGTTTGAGCCTCCTCTATATTCCACTCAGTTCTCAGGAGAATCCTTGTATTATTTACCAGTCCGTATCCAAGGTTCTATAGCTTTTTAGCCTTTACACTTTCAATACACCTCTCTTGTGTTGTGTAAGTCATTCACTGTGTCAATCAGAGATCTATATTTCACATTTTTTATGGACTTTTTCTCTGCCAGGGAGACTGCCTAATGCCGATACAGAAAGTCGCAACGTTGCAGATGCAAATGAAAGGATAGAAAATGTACAGATTTTAATATTCTAATCTACACTTTACAACATTAAGAGAAGGTTAACCTAAACTACTTCTAAATCTTTCATATTTGCTGTACAGAAGAGAGAGATGTACTGTGTCTCACTCTCCTGCAGTGTGTGTACTTTAGTTACGAAACACTAAATAAGTTAAACAGAAACCCACACCCTGGAATGTGATTAAAGGTTATTCAAGGCGTGTGTGTGTGTGTGTGTGCCTGTGTGTGTGTGCTCGAGCGTAGGCATTTTTCATAAGAGTGATGATATCTCACACCACCAGACCCCCGCAGGAGCTCAGATCTGCATCATTTATCAGTTTTTTTGTTTTTACTCTTTCTGCAGCTTTTTCATTATCCCCCTTTTCACTCTCTCTCTCTGTGTTTGTTTCTTGTTTGCCTCTGGCTCTGAGTGTGTAGATCTTACTTTTTATTCTGAACTTTTATATTGCCCCACATTGGATGAAACCAGTTGGATTTGACATTAAAGTCATATTTACGTAGACATGGCATCTGTCTCTTGATACGTTGATGGGCATGTATTCCATTTCTGTATCCAGGCACTGTATTGTGATAAAAGCTAGCTACATTAGCCTTGGTGTAAGTAAATTAACAGAATGATTCATTTTCCTAACACTCATTCAAAATGGTGCTGAATTCTTCTGTACAACCCTTGAGTCCATGATATACAGGTAACTGCCAAAATACAGGGCTTCACCTCCACTCCACAGGGCTGAGTGTAACTTGGCTTAGCATGGGGCTCCCTGCTGGCTACATCTGACTCTAATTGGGTGGCTCCTAATCTGGGAGAGGAAGGGGGAGAAGGGGAAAGGGGGGGTCTTGCTTACAGCTCTGTGCCCCCTGCCGAAGGTGAGGC
This sequence comes from Coregonus lavaretus, assembly GCF_964263955.1. Taxonomy (NCBI): domain Eukaryota; kingdom Metazoa; phylum Chordata; class Actinopteri; order Salmoniformes; family Salmonidae; genus Coregonus; species Coregonus lavaretus. The sequence goes on from NC_139995.1 coordinate 40,841,557, forward strand.
GGGGGGTGGCGGGGGAGGGAGTGAACAGGGGAAAGGGAGAATTGGGTGATGTTGACATGCCCACCGCATGAAAGGAACTGTGCTTCCTGAAGTTAATGATTTGAGGAGAGGAGAGGAGTTGCTCTGCTCTGCTTTGCTCTGCTCTGCTTTGCTCTGCTCTGTTTTGCTCTGCTCTCTCCGGGCCTGGGCCTCAACTCCCCTCTGCAGAGAGAGGTACAGTGGAGCACTAGGCTCCTCCGCTCCTCCTCCATTACCTTAGAGAGAAGTACAGTTCTCTTCTTCTGCTCCTAGGAGACTCAGGAAGGGAATGTGCCTCACAGTTAGCAACCCCTCACCTCACTTGGTAATGCAGTACTAATAGAACTGCCAATTCTTATGGCTAGTGTCCAACTACCTACAGTGCCTTGCAAAAGTATTCATCCCCCTTGGCTTTTTTCCTATTTTGTTGCATTACAACCTGTAATTTAAATGGATTTTCATTTGGATTTAATGTAATGGACATACACAAAATAGTCCAAATTGGTGAAGTGGAATGAAAAAAATGACTTGTTTAAAAAAATTATAAGAAATAACGGAAAAGTGGTGCGTGCATATGTATTCACCCCCTTTGCTATGAAGCCCCTACATAAGATCTAGTGCAACCAATTACCTTCAGAAGTCACATAATTAGTTAAATAAAGTCCACCTGTGTGCAATCTGTCACATGATCTCAGTATATATACACCTGTTCTGAAAGGCCCCAGAGTCTGCAACACCACTAAGCAAGGGGCACCACCAAGCAAGCGGCACCATGAAGATCAAGGAGCTCTCCAAACAGGTCAGGGACAAAGTTGTGGAGAAGTACAGATCAGGGTTGGGTTATAAAAAAATATCAGAAACGTTGAACATCCCACGGAGTACCATTAAATCCATTATTAAAAAATGGAAAGAATATGGCACCACAACAAACCTGCCAAGAGAGGGCCGCCCACCAAAACTCACGGACCAGACAAGGAGGGCATTAATCAGAGAGGCAACAAAGACACCAAAGATAACCCTGAAGGAGCTGCAAAGCTCCACAGTGGAGATTGGAGTATCTGTCCATAGGACCACTTTAAGCCGTACACTCCACAGCACTGGGCTTTACGGAAGACTGGCCAGACAAAAGCCATTGCTTAAAGAAATAAATAAGCAAACACGTTTGGTGTTCGCCAAAAGGCATGTGGGAGACTCCCCAAACATATGGAAGAAGGTACTCTGGTCAGATGAGACTAAAATTGAGCTTTTTGGCCATCAAGGAAAACACTATGTCTGGCGCAAACCCAACACCTCTCATCATCCCGAGAACACCATCCCCACAGTGAAGTATGGTGGTGGCAGCATCATGCTGTGGGGATGTTTTTCATCGGCAGGGACTGGGAAACTGGTCAGAATTTAAGGAATGATGGATGGCGCTAAATACAGGGAAATTCTTGAGGGAAACTTGTTTCAGTCTTCCAGAGATTTGAGACTGGGACGCAGGTTAACCTTCCAGCAGGACAATGACCCTAAGCATACTGCTAAAGCAACACTCGAGTGGTTTAAGGGGAAACATTTAAATGTCTTGGAATGGCCTAGTCAAAGCCCAGACCTCAATCCAATTGAGAATCTGTGGTATGACTTAAAGATTGCTGTACACCAGCGGAACCCATCCAACTTGAAGGAGCTGGAGCAGTTTTGCCTTGAAGAATGGGCAAAAATCCCAGTAGCTAGATGTGCCAAGCTTATCTAGAGACATACCCCAAGAGACTTGCAGCTGTAATTGCTGCAAAAGGTGGCTCTACAAAGTATTGACTTTGGGGGGGTGAATAGTTATGCACGCTCAAGTTTTCTGTTTTTTTATCTTATTTATTGTATTTTGCATCTTCAAAGTGGTAGGCATGTTGTGTAAATGAAATGATACAAACCCCCAAAAAATCCATTTTAATTCCAGGTTGTAAGGCAACAAAATAGGAAAAATGCCAAAGGGGGTGAATACTTTCGCAAGCCACTGTACCTATCCTCAGACAGAGAGAGGTTGTACTATTGTCTGTTTCTCTGTGTTTACCTCTTTAAAGCAGCCATTACATGTTGTTGCTGTTGTTGTGGATGAGAACATGCAGAATGGCTCCACAGATCAGACTACCTTCAGGAAGCTAGTTTTGTCCTAGAATGCAACAGAGCATGTGCCAACGTGTGTTGGCTCCTTCTCTCTCTTCACTCTTTTCTTGTTCTCTCTCTCTCTCTCTCTCTCTCTCTCTCTCTCTCTCTCTCTCTCTCTCTCTCTCTCTCTCTCTCATACACACACATTCTCTCTTTCCTGTATCCCCTCTCTCCCCACATCACCCTTGTTTCAAGCCCTTTATCTCTCCTCCTCCCTCCTCTCTCTCTCTCTGATGGTGGTGCTGCAGTGGTCACTGAGCCAGGAAAAACCAAGCCGTGGCAGAACAGAACAGAGAGGAGAGGAGGCAGACTACCTGCTCTGTTTAAACCCTGTTCCCCCTTATGGACTATGGAAGGCCAGTTAAAGGGGGGTTCCATACAGCCCAGTCAGACAGGGAGCTCTCTCTCTCAGGGTAAGGGACTGAGGTAATTCTCAGCTCCCTGGAGAGAGGGGAGACGTATTCACCTGTCTGAGAATAAGGCAGCCATGGCGGCCGTGCTCCAATGTGCATTTACAATCACACTCTGTGGCTCAGACACACACGGCTCCCCGTGATGATATCAGCTTAACACCTGTCGTTTATAACCCTCCGGTGTGTGTCATTGGTGTGTGTGTCTGTCACTGATGATGTGAATTATCAACCAAATAAAATCAAATAACATTTTATTTGTCACATGCTGTCACGATCGTTGAGAGACGGGTCAGACCAAGGTGCAGCGTGAAAAGCGTACATGTTTATTTAACTCAATAAACAAAACAAGAAACAATGTAACGTGAAGTCCTCAGGCTATACACATACAAGCCTAACACAGAACAAGATCCCACAACTAAGGTAGGCAAACAGGCTACTTAAGTATGATCCCCAATCAGAGACAACGAGCGACAGCTGTCTCTGATTGGGAATCACACCTGGCCAAACATGGACACACAACCTAGAACTGCAACATAGAAAATATAACATAGAAACTCACGCCCTGACCAAACCAACTAAAGACAACAGGCCTCTCACGGCCAGAGCGTGACACATGCATTGTAAAGAACAGGTGTAGACCAGCAGTGAAATGCTTACTTACGGGTCCTTTTCTAACAATGCAGAGTTAACATTTAATACAAAATTGAAATAGTGACACAAGGAATAAATACACAGTGAATAAGGAATAACAATAAGGAGTAAAAGTAACTTGGCTTTATACAGGAAGTACCAGTACCGAGTCCATGTGCAGGGGTACGAGGTATACAAGGTAGCTATTAACATATCGGTAGTGGTAAAGTGACTAGGCAACAGGATACAGTGGGGGGAAAAAAGTATTTAGTCAGCCACCAATTGTGCAAGTTCTCCCAATTAAAAAGATGAGAGAGGCCTGTAATTTTCATCATAGGGACACGTCAACTATGACAGACAAAATGAGGAAATTTTTTTTATTTTATTTGCAAATTATGGTGGAAAATAAGTATTTGGTCAATAACAAAAGTTTCTCAATACTTTGTTATATACCCTTTGTTGGCAATGACACAGATCAAACGTTTTCTGTAAGTCTTCACAAGGTTTTCACACACTGTTGCTTGTATTTTGGCCCATTCCTCCATGCAGATCTCCTCTAGAGCAGTGATGTTTTGGGGCTGTCGCTGGGCAACACAGACTTTCAACTCCCTCCAAAGATTTTCTATGGGGTTGAGATCTGGAGACTGGCTAGGCCACTCCAGGGCCTTGAAATGCTTCTTACGAAGCCACTCCTTCGTTGCCCGGGCGGTGTGTTTGGGATCATTGTCATGCTGAAAGACCCAGCCATGTTTCATCTTCAATGCCCTTGCTGATGGAAGGAGGTTTTCACTCAAAATCTCACGATACATGGCCCCATTCATTCTTTCCTTTACACGGATCAGTCGTCCTGGTCCCTTTGCAGAAAAACAGCCCCAAAGCATGATGTTTCCACCCCCATGCTTCACAGTAGGTATGGTGTTCTTTGGATGGAACTCAGCATTCTTTGTCCTCCAAACACGAGGAGTTGAGTTTTTACTAAAAAGTTATATTTTGGTTTCATCTGACCATATGACATTCTCCCAATCCTCTTTTGGATCATCCAAATGCACTCTAGCAAACTTCAGACGGGCCTGGACATGTACTGGCTTAAGCAGGGGGACTCGTCTCGCACTGCAGGATTTGAGTCCCTGGCTGTGTAGTGTGTTACTGATGGTAGGCTTTGTTACTTGGTCCCAGCTCTCTGCAGGTCATTCACTAGGTCCCCCCGTGTGGTTCTGGGATTTTTGCTCACCGTTCTTGTGATCATTTTGACCCCACGGGGTGAGATCTTGCGTGGAGCCCCAGATCGAGGGAGATTATCAGTGGTCTTGTATGTCTTCCATTTCCTAATAATTGCTCCCACAGTTGATTTCTTCAAACCAAGCTGCTTACCTATTGCAGATTCAGTCTTCCCAGCCTGGTGCAGGTCTACAATTTTGTTTCTGGTGTCCTTTGACAGCTCTTTGGTCTTGGCCATAGTGGAGTATGGAGTGTCACTGTTTGAGGTTGTGGACAGGTGTCTTTTATACTGATAACAAGTTCAAACAGGTGCCATTAATACAGGTAACGAGTGGAGGACAGAGGAGCCTCTTAAAGAAGAAGTTACAGGTCTGTGAGAGCCAGAAATCTTGCTTGTTTGTAGGTGACCAAATACTTATTTTCCACCATAATTTGCAAATAAATTCATTAAAAATCCTACAATGTGATTTTCTGGGGGGTTTTTTCTCAATTTGTCTGTCATAGTTGACGTGTACCTTTGATGAAAATTACAGGCGTCTCTCATCTTTTTAAGTGGGAGAACATGCACAATTGGTGGCTGACTAAATACTTTTTCCCCCCACTGTAGATAATAGACAGTAGCAGCAGCGATGTGTTTAGTGTGAGTGTGTGTGTGTGTGGCGTCAGTATGCACATGTGCGTGCTATGTGTTTGTGGGAGTATGTAGTGTGTATGTATGTGTGTGTTGGGATGTCAGTGTATGGGTAGAGTCCAGGGTGTGTGCGTAGAGTCAGTACAAGAGATTCAAAAAAGTTTCAATGCAGGTAGTCCGGGTAGCCATTTTATTAGCTATTTAGCAGTCTTGTTTAGTAGTCAATCAATCAATCACATTTATTTATAGAGCTCTTTTTACAACAGCAGTTGTCACAAAGTGCTTATACAGAAACCGAGCCTAAAACCTCAGAGAGCAAGCAATGCAGATGTAGAAGCACGGTGGCTAGAAAAAATTACCTAGAAAGGCAGGAACCTAGGAATAAACCTAGAGAGGAATCAGGCTCTGAGGGGTGGCCAGTCCTCTTCTGGTTATGCCGGGTGGAGATTATAAGAGTACATGGCCATTTAGGCCAGATCGTTCTTCAAGATGTTCAAACGTTCATAGAAGATCAGCATGGTCAAATAATAATCAGTGGTTGTAGAGGGTGCAAGAGGTCAGCACCTCGGGAGTTAATGTCAGTTGGCTTTTCATGGCCCGGGGGGGGGGGGGGGAGCCCGGCCTCAGTGAGGTACTGGGCCGTACTCACCACCCTCTAGTGCCTTGCGGTCGGATGCCTTGCAACCCCTTCTACCTACCTGCGCTTATTTCCTGTAGAAGAGACTCCGAGGTGCTCGCTGGAAGTGAACACTAATTATTAAAAATGAATTCCTCCGGCGCTGGCACTTTGCAAGCTGACACAGGATAGGAGGATCCATCTTGGTTATCGCCGGTCAGATCAGATCAGCCCATTGTGGAGCTGTGATTGGTCCATCCATCTCTGTCTCTGTCCTGGGTGTCGCACACACACACACACACACACACACACACACACACACACACACACACACTACACACTACACACTACACATCACACACACCACACTACACATCACACACACAGTCTGTCCTGACTGGGTTCCTCTTTCCTCTCCTGACAGATGTGCCAATATGGCTGTCGGCCGCTCAGGTTCTGGTGTGTGTGTGAGGTGAGACCTCTTAATTCTCCATGATGTATCACCCTGGCAGGAACTAATTTGTGTGCAGAATCTCCTAATCATCTTCCGTCTCTACCTGCCTGCCTTTGACAGTCTGTTTCCTCTCTCTCTGGATGCAGTAAATATATTAGGGGTGTAAATACATTGGGGATCTGTGTGTGAGGACACTGAGCTAATGTTGTTGAGGAGTTGTTTTGGTGGCTGATTGATTGATTGGTTGCAGTATTGCAACGAGGGCATATTGAGATGAATATTCTGGGCCAGTGCTGCCTAGCCGAGCATCCAGTAATGTAGATCACCTCATAGCCTGAGCTGATGTGGGTAACTTGCCTATCTTAACACTGGCTGGCTGAAAACTCCAGTTTAGCCTAAAATAATCTGTCAATAAAACTGAAACATTGCTTGAGGAATAAGCTTGTTATATGTGGATAGTGAGTCGATTGCTGTTTTACTGTAGTGGCTATATAGAGTATTGAGACCTCAGCCTCTATATTAGTATAGTGGGTCTGGAGCATTGAGGTGTCAGTGGCAGACTAGCTGTTGGTGCCGTGCCATTACTCCAGTCTAATAGATGAGGACATGCCTGGTCTGATGGGATGGGTAATAAGGAGAATGTGGCTCAGATTGCCAGCCCACAGTGATGATGATGTGATGGCCCGATGGGATGGTAATGGCCCGATGGATGGTAACATTGTGATTGCCAGCCTGAGCACACAAGTTCTCTCTTCTCTGCTCTAATGTTGTTATGCTGTCTGAACTGCAGATGAAATATATGAAATAACATTTGCTACCTTATTGTGGTTATAAGAGGCCTAAGGAGGAGCATTATGATAACAGAGACGTCTTCATCATAAGAAATGTGGCATAAGTGCTGCATAATGCTGTCATAAGAGTGGCATAGGCTAACTCTGCCACTAGAGATCCTGGTTCGTATCCAGGCTCTGTCGCCGCCGGCCGCGACCGGGAGACTCATGGGCGGCGCACAATTGGCCCAGCGTCGTCCAGGGTAGGGGAGGGAATGGCCGGCAGGGATGTAGCTCAGTTGATAGAGCATGGCGTTTGCAACGCCAGGGTTGTGGGTTCGATTCCCACGGGGGGCCAGTATAAAAAAAAAAAAATATTCACTAACTGTAAGTCGCTCTGGATAAGAGCGTCTGCTAAATGACTAAAATGTAAATGTAATGTAAACTCTTTATGGATCATTAGCTCAGCGTCCTTACACACGAATCCCCCATGTATTTACATTCCTAATATATTTACTGCATCCAAAGAGACACAGACTGTCAACACCTGCAAAATGTGAAACTTGTTGAATCCCTGTTGATCATTGTATGAGTCACCTTCATACCTCAACCTCTATTGCATTCACACCTGCTAATGTACAGTACTGGAGAATGGCAGTGACTAAAATAAACTTATTGGAGGTGTCATCTGTAGCTTTAACAGGTACTGTAGATATTTATCGACCCAGATGGCAGTGTTCTTAGTAAGACGTAGGCTTGGTGGGATTTAGTTTAGGATGACTGCTTCCTGGCCTGCATCTTCATCCCTTTTACCACGTCTTGATACCTTCCTCTGTTCATTATAGTCGTTTTTCCTTCCTCTGTTATCTCTGGCTAAGTGAATTACACCACTAACTATCGATTTGTGGTTCGAAATTAGCAGGATGCTCCGTGTGTAAACCTGAAGCAGCCATTGTTGTCCACGATTACCTTGCAGGACCAGAGTAGGAGTGCTAATCAGGTAGCAGTTTTGCCTTTGAGATCATATTGAAGAAGATTGTTATGGATAGGGAGGACCTGATCCTAGATCAGCACCTAGAGACGCTTGATAAATACAGGCCCTTGACAACAGGCTATAGTCCACAGCATGTAGAGACTGGAGGAGTACTCTGATCTGTTCTTAAGTCAGTGGTTTGGGGGACTGTAGTTTGTACCGATGGAGAGTCTTGTAATGGCACTTACGGGCTGTACTGAGATGATGTGTGATGACTGTCATTGTAATAAGATGATCGTTTGTTATGATTACAGTATAGCTCACTAGTATAGCTCTTCCTCTTTTTCTCGTTTGGGGAATAAATTTTTTTTATTTAATTATGTAACCACCTCCCACTCCTTCTGTTCTCCTCCTTCTCCTCCCCAGATTTCAGAAGCTCTTCTCATACCTCGTTCTTAATGCAGACCTTATCTAGATTCAGAGCAGGGTGTACAGTGGGGAAAAAAAGTATTTAGTCAGCCACCAATTGTGCAAGTTCTCCCACTTAAAAAGATGAGAGAGGCCTGTAATTTTCATCATAGGTACACGTCAACTATGACAGACAAATTGAGAGAAAAAAAATCCAGAAAATCACATTGTAGGATTTTTTATGAATTTAATTGCAAATTATGGTGGAAAATAAGTATTTGGTCACCTACAAACAAGCAAGATTTCTGGCTCTCACAGACCTGTAACTTCTTCTTTAAGAGGCTCCTCTGTCCTCCACTCGTTACCTGTATTAATGGCACCTGTTTGAACTTGTTATCAGTATAAAAGACACCTGTCCACAACCTCAAACAGTCACACTCCAAACTCCACTATGGCCAAGACTAAAGAGCTGTCAAAGGACACCAGAAACAAAATTGTAGACCTGCACCAGGCTGAGAAGACTGAATCTGCAATAGGTAAGCAGCTTGGTTTGAAGAAATCAACTCTGGGAGCAATTATTAGGAAATGGAAGACATACAAGACCACTGATAATCTCCCTCGATCTGGGGCTCCACGCAAGATCTCACCCCGTGGGGTCAAAATGATCACAAGAACGGTGAGCAAAAATCCCAGAACCACACGGGGGGACCTAGTGAATGACCTGCAGAGAGCTGGGACCAAAGTAACAAAGCCTACCATCAGTAACACACTACGCCGCCAGGGACTCAAATCCTGCAGTGCTAGACGTGTCCCCCTGCTTAAGCCAGTACATGTCCAGGCCCGTCTGAAGTTTGCTAGAGTGCATTTGGATGATCCAGAAGAGGATTGGGAGAATGTCATATGGTCAGATGAAACCAAAATAGAACTTTTTGGTAAAAACTCAACTCGTCGTGTTTGGAGGACAAAGAATGCCTAGTTGCATCCAAAGAACACCATACCAACTGTGAGGCATGGGGGTGGAAGCATCATGCTTTGGGGCTGTTTTTCTGCAAAGGGACCAGGACGACTGATCCGTGTAAAGGAAAGAATGAATGGGGCCATGTATCGTGAGATTTTGAGTGAAAACCTCCTTCCATCAGCAAGGGCATTGAAGATGAAACGTGGCTGGGTCTTTCAGCATGACAATGATCCCAAACACACCGCCCGGGCAAAGAGGGAGTGGCTTCGTAAGAAGCATTTCAAGGTCCTGGAGCGGCCTAGCCAGTCTCCAGATCTCAACCCCATAGAAAATCTTTGGAGGGAGTTGAAAGTCTGTGTTGCCCAGCGACAGCCCCAAAACATCACTGCTCTAGAGGTGATCTGCATGGAGGAATGGGCCAAAATACCAGCAACAGTGTGTGAAAACCTTGTGAAGACTTACAGAAAACGTTTGACCTGTGTCATTGTCAACAAAGTATTGAGAAACTTTTGTTATTGACCAAATACTTATTTTCCACCATAATTTGCAAATAAATTCATTACAAATCCTACAATGTGATTTTCTGGATTTTTTTTTCTCATTTTGTCTGTCATAGTTGACGTGTACCTGTGATGAAAATTACAGGCCTCTCTCATCTTTTTAAGTGGGAGAACTTGCACAATTGGTGGTTGACTAAATACTTTTTTTCCCCACTGTATGTGTACACATCATGGGTTTATGTGTACACATTATGGGTTTATGTGTACACATCATGGGTTTATGTATACACATCATGGGTTTATGTTTATACATCATGGGTTTATGTGTTTCAAGGGTTTGTGTGTATACATCATGGGTTTGTGTGTATACATAATGGGTTAATGTGTTTCATTGGTTTGTGTGTAGATGGACATCTAGGGCTCTACAGTGTGACCATTTTACTCGTGCATAAATATTTTGCTGTGCAACCTGGAATCGAAATTTAGGAGCATCAGTGCACCTAGAAACATTAAGGAGTTTAGCTTGAATACCTCATATTGTGCTACATTTCTTTGTGTGCGCCTACATTTTTCAACTTAGGCGTACACGTGCTCCTTGTAAAAAAGGTCAGCGTAGAGCCCTGACATCATGGGGGTGGGGATTGGACGGGACAGGGGCAGCAGGGTTTAGACTGGACTGGGTAGCTGTAGTAATTATCCAGGGATGTGGTTTGTGGGTTTTGCTTGTCTGTGATTTGTGGCCTAATTAGCTGTTTTGGGGCGCCCCAGGCTGAAAACCTGCACTGTTTCCTTTCCGCTTCTGCTGCCCACTCTCTCCTCTCCTCCTGTCCTCACTTCCTCCCGGTTTCCTCCTATTCCCCCACCATTCGACACACACACACACACACACACACACACACACACACACACACACACACACTCCTCTCCTGGCCAGCCGCCAAATGACTGGCTGCTGGAGTAAATAAACACACTGCTGATTTGTTTGCGTGTGTGTGTGTGTGTGTGTGTGTGTGTGTGTGTGTGTGTGTGTGTGTGTGTGTGTGTGTGTCTTCAAACACAGTTCTCCTTACCTTCCATCACTGATGACCTCGTTGTTTTTCCTCGTCTTCCTGTCCTGTCTCTTACCCTCCTCCCTCTGTCACTTGTCCCCAAATACCATGACCACCTGCTGCATGTGTGCATTTGTGTGTGCGTTTTTGTGCATCTGTGCGTATGTGTATGGATTATAATGGAATGGAATGGCTGCTAAGCCTGTTTGAGATAATCAGATTGTCATAGTTCTGAATAGAGTTCCATCAATCCCAGAACCCTCTTTGTCTACCTGTTCATTTTCCAGCTGGCCTGGTCGGGCCTCACTGAGCCCAGCTCTGCTTTGTGATGAGAGACGCACGGCTCAAATCAGTTACAGCATCGGCCAGACTGACTCTCTTATCCAATCAGTTAACGCATACCTGGCAGACTCTCTTATCTAATCAGAGAGTTTACTCACCTAGCGAGACTCGGGGAAAGCTGTGGAGACAACTGACATTCTAGTTGAGAGACGATTTTAGAGCCGATTGTCTGGACAGGAGAATCTGCTTCATATGCCTGGCCTGATGTGTCACTCCCTACCTAGGTGTCACTGTGTGTGTGTGTGTGTGTGTGTGTCACTTTGTGTATGTGTGTGTCTCCTGTGACCCGTGGCCCTCTCTCCGGTGTTATCGCTGTGTCCCCAGGGCAGGGGCCCCTGCTGCAGGCATGCACCAACGCTCACACAAACCCTCTCTGAGTGGCAGGTGCTCCAAGTTAATATTCACACTTGCACTGCAGAAAGCACACCTCAGTGGCAGACAGACAGACAAACAGATGGACGGACAGATGGAGAGGGAAGAAAAAGAGGGGAGGGAGGGTGGGAGAGGGGATGAGGAGGGATAGAGAGAAATGTGGATGTAGCAAAGTGAGAGACGGAGTGTGAGGAGAGGGTGGGAGAAAGTGAGGGATGCGCAGAGAGATAATGGCTGACAAATAGAGATATTACAGAGCTAAAAAAAAGAAGGGATGAGGGAAAGTAGAGGGATTGAGAGAAAGGAAGAGACAGGTGGATATGGGAAGGGATGGAAAGCTAGTCACACCTTTGCACTCTCCTGGTTCATTCGCTACCACACACGCACACAGTTAGAGAACAACTGATATTCGGTCGGGCCGATACTTTTGCCGCAGCCGATGTCCCCTATGAAGTGTGAGCGCACAAGCCGGTGCCACTCACTCATTCATTACTAGTTGTCCTCAAGGAACCTCTGGCTGGACTGCATCTTGTTAGCTACTCACTCATGCTGCATATAATTTAGCTGCTAGCACACTTAAATAATGAGACTCAAACAGATTGAAAGTCTTCATTAATTTACTGTTCGGTCAAACAATGTCCATAACAGGTTACAGAACTTTACAAAACAAGATTCCGGTAGCCAGGTAGCTAGCAAAATCGGTTATATTCAGTCACAGAAAGCTAACCTTGCTAGCTTACAGCTGAAGCTAACGTCAGTTCACTACCTTAGAACTTTATTTGTAATAATATGCAAATCATGACGCCAAGCTTGCCGATTTCAAAGCTGATTGTCTTCAAAAATGTTCACTGGGTTAAATGAGTCGTCTTTGTTGATTAACTGTTTGCATGTAATGTGAGTGATTTGTGGTCGTGAGTGACTGGTCTGCACAAGTCTTAAAGATACTTTTTTTATAAAGGAAGAGATGAGGCTGCTTATATGTGAATGTTGTTGATCAGTAGGCTAGTATATAAGTCCTAAATGGAAGGGCAACAGATTGTTTGTCATCTGTACCCCAATAGACTCCACTGAAATCAGCCAAAACAATAACTCAACCAGCTCAATAAGTCAATGCATGCACACAATCCTATTGAATATGCATTCACCTGTATTGTGAGTAGGCCTATGCCATCTTGATTTACCCAGTTTATCAAGAGATTAACCATTAAAATGAAATGATTACCATTGTTATTTTATGTAATTTAGATTGGCAAAACAAAGACAAATTAAATGTATGATTAAAACATTGATTCATTAATGCATACATGGCTGTCTCTCAGAAAGGTTGTTATCGAAATGTTCAAGTTTAATGATATTGAATATCAGCATAAAATATTGGCCTCTTTGACTTCCAAAAATCAGCCCTAAAACATTCCATATCAGTCGTTCTCTACACACAGTAGCATGGGAATGGATTGCTGCAGTATTCAGGCTGGTTGGTTTATTCTCTCTGCCCTCCATCCTCCCACCCCATTCCAGTGACCAAAGTCCCCCAAACATATTCAAATGCAAACCTCTCTCTAATTATAGTATTATATGTGGTAATGTGGGAGCAGCACAGACAGAGGAACGGAACATAACTACAGATCTTTGTCTCAACATACATTTTCCCTTTGTAAACAGAGAAAAAAACAATCCCACTGATGAAACACTTGTCAATAATTTTTTTCTCACTTTTTATGGTAATATTACAATAAGAATAACCCGCTTTTATATTCTAAATTCTACAATCCATCACACTTCAGGATAGCTTCAGGATATTTGCTTGTGAACACTTAGGTAAGGTTAGCTAGCTGCTTGGTTTCCATGTGAAACATGCTCTTTGTTGATGTGAAACAGTTCCCCTTGGACAGGGAGAGGTAAAGTAGAGTTGCTAATCAGCGTCTCACTCCGCGGCTCCATCACACACACACACGCACATGCACACATGCACACACACACACACACACACACACACACACACACACACACACACACACACACACACACACACACACACACACAGGAGGCAGGAGATCTGTGTTCTGCTTCACAGCATTCACCTCTCTCCACCTTTTACAATTAGCAAGAGCTTCCCTTGCACTGATATGCAAAATGTGCCTGTCTAATAGCCTAGTCTAGGCCCTACACTGTTAAACTAACTAACATTGTGCCAACAGTGGCTCCTGGCTGATGGCTGATAACACAATGTGTATCAGTAGAGGGGGTCCTGATTGCCTGTGCCCAATATGATACAGTGTGTCTGCAGTAGCCTATGCACCTTGGCATAAGCAATGTAATTCAAACTGCACATCTGTGTACTCTACATAGTACATTTACATTTACGTCATTTAGCAGACACTCTTATCCAGAGCGACTTACAAATTGGTGCATTCACCTTATAGCCAGTGGGATAACCACTTTACAATATGTTTTTTAAAAACATTTTTGGGGGGGTGGGGTAAGGGGGGGGTAGAAGGATTATTATTATTATTACTTTTTGTTTATTTACATATTTTAAACTTTGAAATAAAAAATGAAGAGGAACAATGTAATTGTCTGTAATTGTCTGAGATTGTGTAGCTCAGTTGGTAGAGCATGGTGTTTGCAACGCCAGGGTTGTGGGTTCAATTCCCACGGGGGGCCAGTATGAAAAAATGTATGCACTCACTAACTGTAAGTCGCTCTGGATAAGAGCGTCTGCTAAATGACTAAAATGTAAATGTAATGTAAAATTACTTTATCCTATCCCAGGTATTCCTTAAAGAGGTGGGGTTTCAAGTGTCTACGGAAGGTGGTGAGTGACTCCGCTGTCCTGGCGTCGTGAGGGAGCTTGTTCCACCATTGGGGTGCCAGAGCAGCGAATAGTTTTGACTGGGTTGAGCAGGAACTGTGCTTCCGCAGAGGTAGGGGGGCCAGCAGGCCAGAGGTGGATGAACGCAATGCCCTCGTTTGGGTGTAGGGTCTGATCAGAGCCTGAAGGTACGGAGGTGCCGTTCCCCTCACAGCTCTGTAGGCAAGCACCATGGTCTTGTAGCAGATGCGAGCTTCAACTGGAAGCCAGTGGAGTGTGCGGAGGAGCGGGGTGACGTGAGAGAACTTGGGAAGGTTGAACACCAGACGGGCTGCGGCATTCTGGATGAGTTGTAGGGGTTTCATGGCAAAGGCAGGGAGCCCAGCCAACAGCGAGTTGCAGTAATAATAATAATAATATAATAATAATAATATGCCATTTAGCAGACGCTTTTATCCAAAGCGACTTACAGTCATGCGTGCATACATTTTTTTGTGTACGTGTGGTCCCGGGGATCGAACCCACTACCTTGGCGTTACAAGCGCCGTGTTCTACCAGCTGAGCTACAGAGGACCACACGTAATCCAGACAGGAGATGACAAGTGCCTGGATTAGGACCTGTGCCGCTTCCTGTGTAAGGCAGGGTCGTACTCTCCGAATGTTGTAGAGCATGAACCTACAGGATCGGGTCACCACCTTGATGTTAGCGGAGAACGACAGGGTGTTGTCCAGGGTCACGCCAAGGCTCTTTGCACTCTGGGAGGAGGACACAACGGAGTTGTCAACCGTGATGGCAAGATCATGGAATGGGCAGTCCTTCCCCGGGAACTGCCTAGTACTGCCTAGTCATACATACATTTGAAGTCGGAAGTTTACATACACTTAGGTTGGAGTCATTAAAACTCATTTTTTAACCACTCCACACATTTCTTGTTAACAAACTATAGTTTTGCACGACACAAGTAATTTTTCCAACAATTGTTTACAGACAGATTATTTCACTTATAATTAACTGTATCACAATTCCAGTGGGTCAGAAGTTTACATACACTAAGTTGACTGTGCCTTTAAACAGCTTGGAAAATGCCAGAAAATGATGTCATGGCTTTAAAAGCTTCTGATAGGCTAATTTACATCATTTGAGTCAATTGGAGGTGTACCTGTGGATGTATTTCAAGGCTTACCTTCAAACTCAGTGCCTCTTTGCTTGACATCATGGGAAAATCAAAAGAAATCAACCAAGACCTCAGAAAAGAAATTGTAGACCTCCACAAGTCTGGTTCATCCTTGGGAGCAATTTCCAAACGCCTGAAGGTACCACGTTCATCTGTACAAACAAAGTATAAACACCATGGGACCACGCAGCCATCATACCGCTCAGGAAGGAGACGCGTTCTATATCCTAGAGATGAATGTACTTTGGTGCGAAAACTGCAAATCAATCCCAGAACAACAGCAAAGGATGCTGGAGGAAACAGGCACAAAAGTATCTATATCGACAGTAAAACGAGTCCTATATCGACATAACCTGAAAGGCCGCTCAGCAAGGAAGAAGCCACTGCTCCAAAACCACCATAAAAAAGCCCGACTACGGTTAGCAACTGCACATTGGGAAAAGATTGTACTTTTTGGAGAAATGTACTCTGGTCTGATGAAACAAAAATAGAAGTGTTTGGCCATAATGACCATCGTTATGTTTGGAGGAAAAAGGGGGTTGCTTGCAAGCCGAAGAACACCATCCCAACCGTGAAGCACGGGGGTGGCAGCATCATGCTGTGGGGGTGCTTTGCTGCAGGAGGGACTGGTGCACTTCACAAAATAGATGGCATCATGAGGAAGGAAAATTATGTGGATATATTGAAGCAACATCTCAAGACATCAGTCAGGAAGTTAAAGCTTGGTCGCAAATGGGTCTTCCAAATGGACAATGACCCCAAGCATACTTCCAGAGTTGTGGCAAAATGGCTTAAGGACAACAAAGTCAAGGTATTGGAGTGGCCATCACAAAGACCTGACCTAAATCCTATAGAAAATGTGTGGGCAGAACTGAAAAAGCGTGTGCGAGCAAGGAGGCCTACAAACCTGACTCAGTTACACCAGCTCTGTCAAGAGGAATGGGCCAAAATTCACCCAACTTATTGTGGAAGGCTACCCGAAATGTTTGGCCCAAGTTAAACAATTTAAAGGCAACGCTACCAAATACTTATTGAGGTATGTAAACTTCTGACCTACTGGGAATGTGATGAAAGAAATAAAAGCTGAAATAAATCATTCTCTCTACTATTATTCTGACATTTCACATTTTTAAAATAAAGTGGTGATCCTAACTGACCTAAAACAGGGAATTTTTACTAGGATTAAATGTCAGGAATTGTGAAAAACTGAGTTTAAATGTATTTGGCTAAGGTGTATGTAAACTTCCGACTTCAACTGTACAAACAGAGCGTTATATCCATAAACCTTTACTTTATGAAATCACAAGTTGAACCAGACTGTAGTGTCAGACACAATGTTTATCTCCTGGGGGTCTGAGGCGTTAGCAGCTAGCCTGACAGGTCCTGGATAATGGTGAGTCTACTGGCTGACTGAACCTGGCCAGGTGTGGATAGATAGGATATAAAGCCCCATGTCAGAGCAACAAAAGGCTGTTTTAATGTGGATGGATGGATTATTCATGAAGCCAGAACATTGCCTGGATGAAATTTACATTTTACATTTTAGTCATTTAGCAGACGCTCTTATCCAGAGCGACTTATAGTAAGGTAGTGAGTGCAAACATTTATTTGTATTTATTTTTTTATACTGGCCCCCCGTGGGAATCGAACCCACAACCTTGGCGTTGCAAGCGCCATGCTCTACCAACAGAGCTACACGGGGCCCAATCTAGCAGTAACAGTAGACACATGGGTCTCATATAGCCTGAAGGTGACTGAGGATAGGGACCAGGAGACATTTACTGTGTATGTGCAGACACATGGGTCTAGTCTAGTTCCTCAGACCAAGCTAAGCCAGAACATTATAGCCTTGAGGAGATAGCGGCTCAGTCACAGTAACAGGAGACATTTACCGTTGACAGACATATGGGTTAAGTCTACTTCAGCTCAAGCTAAGCCAGAGCATAGCCTTCAGGTGACTGAGGGAACAGTAGACTTTATGCGCATTGGTAAAGTCGTTCTAACCAAGCTGTTCTGTATGGATCTCCTGTAGTAAATTAATATTTCCCCCACTGGGCCATTCCTTTCACCACATCTATAGTCACATTTCTGTTTGAGCTCTACCTGCTCTACCTGCGCTACCTGAAGCCATTTTATTGGCCAGTTTGACATACAGTAGTTTAGGGTGTCCGATCAAAAACGCATCTTTTGACTAATGGGTAAAATAGTATGTTCATTGTGTAGATAATTCTATGAAAACCAATGGTCCAAACCTCATGTCTGTATCATAATCCGTTCAAAACGTATTGAAGTTTTTACCCTGGTTGGTCAAAAAAATGTTTGCCCAGGATGGTCAAAATTAGAGCGACTAAATCAATGGAGACCAGTGGGGAAAAAAGTGGTCAAATCACGGAAATAGCATCGCTACCTGACAGGCTTACCATTGAACTCGCCATCTTTCTTTTCAAATCCGGAGAACATAAAACAATATAGAGGTAAGATATCGATTTTGAGACAAGATGTAATATTTTAGTAATATTTCATATTTTAATGCAAAGTTCCTGTTCTTTTTCGAAGACTTCTCAGCGTATCTCTGTGAAATGTCAACAGAGCACTGAGCGTACCGCAAACTTTTTATTTTCAAAGCCTTTTGCATTTAATTCAGCTGGTGTCATGATAATTTTTATATATTTGCGACCCATGGAAACAACTTGGAAGAAGACGACCACAAAATGTAAAATCCTCTAACGTTTCGGCGAGAAACTGCACCGCTCTGTCAACAGAACTCGGTGCTTATTATCGGATGTGTTAGGTTACGAAATCCGACTTTTTGGATATAATGTTAATGATATGTTAGATAAAGACCCCACTGAACGATTCAGAACATAAAGAATCATATTTGTCTTGGTAAAATATTTTATAACATAAGGAAGTGAAATGTCATCACCAAAGCGCATTTTCACCCAATCTGGGCAGAGTGGGTAGACACCCTAATTAGTTAACTATTAACTTTAGTCAGTCCTCCTACTCTGTACCTCTCTGTTCCTACATACCTCTACACGTCTGCTGCTCTGACTGCACTTATTCCACCTGTTTTGTTTTTGAGTATATAGATACTCCATTTCCTCATTTCCCTCCATTGCAATATAATTTCTTCTATATCTGCTCAAACCATACAATCCTTCTGCATGCTTATTTCAGCGCCTGTTTCATACATTTGTGGTTTATTGAAGAGACAGTCTTTGATCTACTGTAGCTCAGAGCTTACTGAAAATGTATGTCTCCATTCCATTCATCTGAAGCCTTCAGTTCACTTTTCCATAAGGCACTGAACAATTACACCAGATGAAGAGAGATTTAAGGTAATCTTTTTTTTAAGCATCTTTATCTCAAGCATGTTTTTGTCCTGTATGCTATTACTGCAAAATAAAGTTAATTTGTTGGCTTTGTATAACCATGAGTTGTAGATTGAAACAGTGATTAAGGAAATCTAACGTTTCCTAACAACCATTTGCAGGAAGTATGTAACTAATATTTCCCAGGAGGACTACATTTGCAGGAAGTATCGTAGCTAAGAACTGCCATTGGTTTAATACGTCTCATAAACTTCCTCTACGATTGCTTTACAAATGTTACTTGTTACATACATTTTATAGGCCCTGTAATATAGGCAACCGGTTCATTTTATTGTGCCCTTATAGACAAAACTTGTAATATTCACAGTTTGAGACACTGCCAGTTTGTCTCAGAGTGCTAATAAATCCCCAAACCATCTGAAGAGTGGTGACGAATAATCACGTGCGCTAGCTAGCTACTTGATTTGATTCTGGGGCAGAAATGTTCAAATTTGAACTAACCAAAAAAGTTATTTATTTATGTTGATGTTAAGTCTGTCATGAGAGACTAAATTAATATGGCCTCTAGTCGAAAACCACTGAACACATTAGAAGTGATCTTCCTCGACATATCAAAGGGACCTCCACATCTTTAAAGTGATAAACACATAATTAAAGTGATCTCCACATTGGCAGACATTGCCTGGGAGACTGATTGACTGACCTGACTGAAATGAATGCCATTAAGCAGATGCTGTTATCCAAAGCGACTTTACAGTCATGCGTGCATACATTTTCCATATAGGTGGTCCCAGTGGGAATCGCACCCACAATCCTGGAGGAGAAAGCTCCATGCTCTACCAACTGAGCCACTGCTGACACATGTTATTACACATGCTAGAACACATGTTATTACACATGCTAGAACACATGTTATTACACATGCTAGAACACATGCTAGAACACATGTTATTACACATGCTAGAACACATGCTAGAACACATGTTATTACACATGCCATTAGACATATCATTACACGTGTGTTCAGACAGAGATAGGTCATCTCTCAAATGTTTGCTTCGAAAAGATGACCAATATCTCAATATACAATAAACATATTTATCATACAAATGTTTCAAATGTTTACTCGGCGAAGATGTCCAGCTGAATACATACGTTCAATACAGTGCAGTGCCCACTTATAGCCTGAGCTCTCACCACCTCCCTTCCACAAAGATGTACTTCAGTACTTTTCCATCACCCAGAATTTCTCTGTGCTCCTCCACTCCTCCGTGTATATCACAGCATTTCTTATCAATCATGAGAGGCCTTGAGTTATTGGAGTACACATTCCTACAGTCCACTGCAGTCCACTAAATAATTACTCTTCTCATACATAAAGAGCTTCAACCAAACACTACTTTCAATCTCTAAAACAATCTATTCATACTAAGAGAATATAATAATATAAAACGGTAATATAAAACAGTAATTTACAATCAGTCCCCCCTTTTAAATTATATTCTTTATTGTTTCAACTTTTGATGCAATAGGCAATAACATTCCAACTGGAGCTTTTGACCTTTTACTCCTCCTTCCGTCAGGGATCTTAGAGTGTAATAGCAGAAACGGAGATATGTGAATCCAGGCTTTCTTTCCCATAACCTTCACGGCCGTGTCGGTCCCCATTAGGATTGTATGGGGTACGGTCCACCTGGGTTCGAGGCTTGCCGGCTGATGGACCTTCAGGTACACATCTTCCCCAGGGAGCAGTGTGTGTAGCTTCCAGTGGGCCTTTCTCACCTGTGAAGACATAGACCTAAATACCAGAGTGAGTTGAATACAGTAGTTCAAGAGTCTATCTCCCATCACCTGGAGATCACACTCTTCCGTCTGAGATATGAGTGCCCCTGGCACTCTCATGGGTCTGCCCATAGCTATCTCAAAGGGGGATAAATGTGTTTTGGCATTTGCTGCTGCCCTGATGGCCATCAGAACAGCTGGTAGATAATCTACCCAGGAGCCCTGCTCCATTAACGCCTTGGAACGTTTTTTTCTTCAGATTCCTGATTTCATGACCCCAGATGCCTGCGGGTGATATGGGGTGTGAAAATATTTTTTGATCTTTAGAGCGCGACACACTGCCCCTGTCAGTGCCCCAGTGAAATGTGTACCACGATCAGAGTCCAGGGATTGGGGAACTCCCCATCTGAGGATGATGCCCTTTAGCAGAGTGGCCTCTACATTCTCTGCTGTCGCTTTAGACATAGGAAATGCCTCGACCCACTTAGTGAAGGTGTTTACACACTCCAGCACATTTATTTAAATGACTCCTTGGAAATGGCCCGATTAAAACACTCCACAGCTCCTGGTGTAGTCTTTAAACTTTGCTTGGGCCCCCGGCGCCCACCAAGTGTGTTTGAACTTAGTCATTATGCTAGTAGGGATCTCATTAGCTATTCCATGATGATTCCATCACATCTAATCCTAATATAGTTTATTTGACTGGAGCTATTCTTGATTGAGCTGTCACTGCCACATAGCTGGGACAGTGATCTGTGCATTTTGTGGCACTCCTGAAACCCCATGAAAGGGTGCTTTAGCGTCAAATTCGAATGCATATGTGATGGAGTTGTGAGGTATGAGTGAAAATTCAGCACCTGTGTCTATAAGGAACTTGAATGTAACACGGCCTCCAACGTTACCTTCCATATAGAAGCCATCTGTGCCTTTTGTTACCACTGATCTTAGGCCAGACACCCCTATGCATATGCATAATTTCACCTGCACCCAACAGGGCCTTTTGCTGTGCTTTTGGTAGGCGAGCGAACTGTTCCACCAGTCGGCTTCAGCTTTTGGGCCTCTGCATGAGGGCAGTTCAGATTCTGATGTCCTATATCCCCACACCAGAGGCAACCGTCGCCCTGTCCCCTAGTGTGCTCCCCCCCCCCCCCCCCCCCCCCCCCCCCCAGTACCGATTAAGCAAACACTGCAGCCGCCACTATTTCTTCCCACCCATTCAAGGTGTCTACCACCCCAATGATTGCTGCCTTAGTGTTTGGTAGGAGACAGCGATAAACTGTGACTTCCCTACCACAGTGTTAGTGTCGTCAATTCAAAGGTATGTTCTCAGAGTGTTCTGTAGGCAGTCAGCATATTTGTTCACCCACTCGTCCTTCTTTTGTATACATGCCGTAACTTTATTGGGAACCGGTCTGCACAACAGGATACAAATATTCTTAACATCCCAAGGACTGAATTGGTTGATGCACAGCAGCCTGATGTGGATGGTATTGGATGGGAGTACCTTGAGAGATAGTGGCAGCTCCCCCGGGTGGAATCTACCCCGGCCCATAGTTTAACATATGGGTTGTAAATCACACTGGACGGACAGCCCCCCCTTTTGAATCATACCCACCATAAATCCTCTGGTGATTAGCAAGAGTTCCTGGTTGTGGGATATTAGGGCTGTTTTTGTTGCTTCGCCTATACACTCTTAGAAAAAAGGGTTCCAGAAGGGTTATTTGGCTGTCTCCTTAGGAGAACCCTTTCTGGTTCCAGGTAGAATTATTTTGGGTTCCGTGTAGAACCCTCTGTGTAAAGGGTTCTACATGAAACTCAAAAGGGTTCTACCTTGAACCAAAAAGGGTTATTCAAAGAGTTCTGCTATGGGGACAACTGAATAACCCTTTTTTTCTAAGAGTGTATGGTTCATCAACATAATCGTCTCCTATTATTGAGAGGACATGTGGGCTAATCCCATGGCCGGCTTTAGGTCCGGCCCCAGACCCCAGGGCAGTTGGTGCGTCCAACACTGGCCCATACTTTGCTTTGAGTGCTGATAAGTCAGGATAGTGGACAGGCGGGGCACTTTGTTTCCTCTGCTGGCTGCAGAGCACGTCTCCCCTCTTCAATCGCATTCCACTTATCCTGTGTAATGACCTCCAACTCCTTCATCAACGTTTTAGCCTCTTTCACTATCTCCTAACGCTTTATGCATGGTTTCCAGTTTTGTTTTAGTCTCTTTTAACGCTTGGGTGCCGTGGGTGTTCTTTTGAATTGAGAAATGTTTCAAATGTAACAATTTATATACAGTGGCTTGCGAAAGTATTCACCCCCCTTGGCATTTTTTCTATTTTGTTGCCTTACAACCTGGAATTAAAAAATATTTTTTATATCATTTGATTTACACAACATGCCTACCACTTTGAAGATGCAAAATATTATTTTTTCGTGAAACAAACAAGAAATATGACCAAAAAAACAGAGAACTTGAACGTGCATAACTATTCACCCCCCAAAGTCAATACTTTGTAGAGCCACCTTTTGCAGCAATTACAGCTGCAAGTCTCTTGGGGTATGTCTCTATAAGCTTGGTACATCTAGCCACTGGGATTTTCGCCCATTCTTCAAGCCAAAACTGCTCCAGCTCCTTCAAGTTGGATGGGTTCCGCTGGTGTACAGCAATCTTTAAGTCATACCACATATTCTCAATTGGATTGAGGTCTGGGCTTTGACTAGGCCATTCCAAGACATTTAAATGTTTCCCCTTAAACCACTTGAGTGTTGCTTTAGCAGTATGCTTAGGGTCATTGTCCTGCTGGAAGGTGAACCGTCCCAGTCTCAAATCTCTGGAAGATTGAAACAGGTTTCCCTCAAGAATTTCCCTGTATTTAGCGCCATCCATCATTCCTTCAATTCTGACCAGTTTCCCAGTCCCTGCCGATGAAAAACATCCCCACAGCATGATGCTGCCACCACCATGCTTCACTGTGGGGATGGTGTTCTCGGGGTGATGAGAGGTGTTGGGTTTGCGCCAGACATAGCATATTCCTTGATGGCCATAAAGCTAGATTTTAGTCTCATCTGACCAGAGTACCTTCTTCCATATGGTTGGGGAGTCTCCCATATGCCTTTTGGCGAACACCAAACGTGTTTGCTTATTTTTTTCTTTAAGCAATGGCTTTTTTCTTGCCACTCTTCAGTAGAGCCCAGCACTGTGGAGTGTACGCCTTAAAGTGGTCCTATGGACAGATACTCCAATCTCCGCTGTGGAGCTTTGCAGCTCCTTCAGGGTTATCTTTAGTCTCTTTGTTGCCTCTCTGATTAATGCCCTCCTTGCCAGGTCTGTGTGTTTTGGTGGGCGGCCCTCTCTTGGCAGGTTTGTTGTGGTGCCATATTCTTTCCATTTTTTAATAATGGATTTAATGGTGCTCCGTGGGATGTTCAAAGTTTCGGATATTTTTTTATAACCCAACCCTGATCTGTACCTCTCCACAACTTTGTCCCTGACCTGTTTGGAGAGCTCCTTGGTCTTCATGGTGCCGCTTGCTTGGTAGTGCCCCTTGCTTAGTGGTGTTGCAGACTCTGGGCCCTTTCAGAACAGGTGTATATATACTGAGATCATGTGACAGATCATGTGACACTTAGATTGCACACAAATTGACTTTATTTAACTAATTATGTGACTTCTGAAGATAATTGGTTACACCAGATCTTATTTAGGGGCTTCATAGCAAAGGGGGTGAATACATATGCACACACCACTTTTCCGTTACTTATTTTTTGAATTTTTCATTTCACTTCACCAATTTGGACTATTTTGTGTATGTCCATTACATGAAATCCAAATAAAAATCCATTTAAATTACAGGTTGTAATGCAACAAAATAGGAAAAACGCCAATGGGAATGAATACTTTTGCAAGGCACTGTAACAGCATAGGGGCTCAATTTTACTGCGTGTTTTAGACTCTGGAACATAACATCCCACAATCACCTCTTTTAACACGTCCTCTGAGACGTCCTCTGCTGTCTCTGGAAAAGCCGGAATCTTACTGTGACAACCTTTATACACACTTTTAAACTACTCTTCTGCTTGCTCACACAATTGATTCACCGTTTGTGCCCACCGGTCGGTGGATTGGGAGGCAGGAAGAGCCATTTCACCACAAAGCTCTCTGTCCTTGCCTCCACCTACAGTATAATACAATACCAATATAGTAGAGGAGTCCAACACAGTTCTATACATACTGCACTCTTTTTGACCAGAGCCCATGGGCGCTGGTCAAAAGTAGTGCACTATATAGGGAATAGGATGCCATTTGGGACACTGTCAGTCTATCTCTCTTCACTATGCCTGCCTGCCCTGCAGCCCTCCTCCCTTCCTATTTAACTGGCCTTTGATGTTAGTGGAGAATTGATACTGCATGGCTGGGCTTATGGCCACGATAAATATAACCATGAAGAGGGATTCAACTGATGGCTCTGTACAGCTCTGTACCGCAGGCAGTTACTGTAGGCCTACAGTGTGCACTAACCACTCCAGCTGATACAAGTGTAAATTGAACGTTCCACTGAACGCCCTTTGTATGACGCATGTTGTGTAAAGGGAAGGAGCCATTATGTTCTGAAAGAAAGAACATACGAGTTCCTCTTCTGATCTCATCAACCAAAAATATCAAACAACCAGGGAGAAAAGGTAAAATTAACACACGCCAAATGCAGGTAGATTTTGGTATTGGGGGGTAAGAATGTCTAATTCACCAGTCCCGTTGGCGGGTGGTCACACTCAGGGCTCTACAGTGCGAGCATTTCATAATAAAAATAAAAAGTCAAGTGTGGGCACATGTGCGAGTAGTGATTTACAGCAAAATTGATGCTGCAGTAGTTTTTTTTTTTTTTTTTTTTCATATTTAGTCATTTAGCAGACGCTTTTATCCAGAGCGACTTACAGTTTAGTGAGTGCATACATTTTTCAAAGTATTTCTGCCGTTTTGTTTCATACCTGGTAATGCACAAAGAAATAGGAATCCTAACGTTATAACTATCCCACCTCGCTCAGCAGCACTGCCTGGCTGGGGGGCTGTGTTCACTGTCACTGAAGTGCTGAAAGACTCGTTTTTAGAAGCAAGGCATACAAGTTGGTCTAACTACTAAACTGAGACTTTATCCTCGTGTTTCTTGGACATTTCTATTATTTTGTTCACAAGTTAGGTTGTTTTTCGATGTTTGAGTTTGCTTCCAATGCTAGCGAAGAGAAGAGACGTCTTCGGCCTCTACTAGTCAGATTCTCACAGGCACACAGAAGAGGCAAGAAGCGCCATATCACCACAAAGCTTTCTGTCCTTGCCTTCACCTACACTGAACAAAAATATAAACTTATCATTCAACAATCTCTAAGATAGAAATAAATTCATTCGGCCATAATCTATGGATTTCACATGACTGGGATTTAGGGCTGTCGGGAGTCGTTCTGAGAGTCGTCTGTTCTTTCGACCAATCGATTGGTCGACATTTTAAAACGCGTGTATTTTCATGTATAGACACACCCTATGTTTGAATAAAATCAACTATATGTAGGCTACTGAGCTTGTTAAGACACTAAAGATGGCGCCAGAGATCAACATAGCATAACCAGAAGTAAGAAACCTGTTCCCGATCCCGCTGCCAGCTGTGCTGGCCATCACAGATTATGCGGTTATTCTCCTGAAGTTGCTGGTAATAGGCTCCACCAGCGGTCGCAACCTTTTCCATTTGGAATGCCAAGTTATCGTACCATTTCTACTGATCTGCATGCCAGTTATGATTTTCATATGCACATTTTCGTGGAACAGTTTAATTGATAAAGTGTTCATATCTCAAAATCAATGTCATGTGTTTAATCAAAATTATATCTAAATGAAATGATACAAATCTAAATGTAACTTCTATTGCCATTGTCAATATGTAAAAATAGCCTACATAAAGCCAACAAGTAAAAACATTGCAGCCTGCAGGTAGAAAATATCCTGATAAATATAAATATCCTATAAATCACATTGGCTACGCATGGCCTGTCTGCAAGGAACTTGAAACATTGTATCAACTATTGTATTAACTTGGTCTGGCGCGAAGCTCATGCTAGCAAACTTGCAGCATTGTAGAAAATATTCTGGGCACTCAGAGTTTCCAGCGCCAGTGAGCTCCGGACAGACATACACTGCTGTAGGCTATTTTGCGCAAGGGATAAGAAGTAATCGGGTAGGCCTATTTTATGAATTTCCACCGGATCAGAGCATTACATTTTTCCCCCTTTCATGCTGAGTGGTAATCGAAAGGGAGAGAGCTGAATTTTTTTTTCAAATAGGCTACGTTGAGGAACTATTGTCATTCTCAATGGATGTAAAAACAGACTTTGTTTACTTGCTGTTTGAGGCGAAGAACAAATTACTTTGAGAAGCTCCACAGTGATGGTGATCAGAAATAGTATCAGATCCCCAAAGGGGCACATTTATAGGCCTACATTTGCGCGCAGGCCAGGTAGACTAGTCCTACTTCTATATGCGAAATCAGGTGCGTGTCCTTACTCAAGATTGACAGGAGCGCTCCAAACAAAAGACAATGAATATATTCACAACTCATAAATGGAATGATCGCTCTGCAAGCTACGTGTCCACTCCTACAATGACAACGGTAAGACTGTAATAATAATATATTGAATGCATTAACAGAAATTAACCAAACAAACATTGTAGATTAGAAATTATGTGAATTAACGATATATTTGCTACTGGTGATACTGGTGTGGCATCCCAGTGGCCTCCGCAATGGATTAGTCCACTCAGACAGTCATGAATCAGACAGGTGTCTCGTGTGCCATAATTGTTTTAATATATATTTGCCACTCCTCAACTAAAAAAATCTTGGTCGACCAACAGCCTATCGACCAAACAATCGACTAGTCGACTAAATGTGGTCAGCCCTACTGGGAATACAGATAAGCATCTGTTGGTATCAAATACCTTTAAAGAAAAAGTAGGGGTGTGGATCAGAAAACCAGTCAGCATCTGGTGTGACGGCGTGACCTCCTTCGCATAGAGTTGATCAGGCTGTTGATTGTGGGATGTGGAATGTTGTCCCACTCCTCTTCAATGGCTGTGCGAAGTTGCTGGATATTGGAGGTAACTGGAACACACTGTCGTACATATCGATCAAGGACATCCCAAACATGCTCAATGGGTGCCATGTCTTGTGAGTATGCAGGCAATTGAAGAACTGGGACATTTTCAGCTTCCAGGAATTGTGTACAGATCCTTGCGATATGGGGCCATGCATGGCGGCGGATGAATGGCACGACTATGGGCCTCAGGATCTCGTCACGGTATCACTGTGCATTCAAATTGCCATGGATAAAATGCACTTGTGTTCGTTGTCCATAGCTTATGCCTGCCCATACCATAAACCCACCGCCACCATGGGGCACTCTGTATACAGTCGTGGTCAAAAGTTTTGAGAATGACACAAGTATTGGTCTTCACAAAGTTCGCTGCTTCAGTGTTATGAGATATTTTGATTATATGGTATACTGAAGTATAATTACAAGCATTCCATAAGTGTCAAAGGCTTTTATTGACAATTACATTAAGTTTATGCAAAGAGTCAATATTTGCAGTGTTGACCCTTCTTTTGCAAGACCTCTGCAATCCGCCCTGGCATGCTGTCAATTAACTTCTGGGCCACATCCTGACTGATGGCAGCCCATTCTTGCATAATCAATGCTTGGAGTTTGTCAGAATTTGTGGGTTTTTGCTTGTCCACCAGCCTCTTGAGGATCGACCACAAGTTCTCAATGGGATTAAGGTCTGGGGAGTTTCCTGGCCATGGACCCAAAATGTCGATGTTTTGTTCCCCGAGCCACTTAGTTATCACCTTTGCCTTATGGCAAGGTGCTACATCATGCTGGAAAAGGCATTGGTCGTCACCAAACTGTTCTTGGATGGTTGGGAGAAGTTGCTCTCAGAGGATGTGTTGGTACCATTCTTTATTCATGGCTGTGTTCTTAGGCAAAATTGTGAGTGAGCCCACTTCCTTGGCTGAGAAGCAACCCCACACATGAATGGTCTCAAGATGCTTTACTATTGGCATGACACTGGACTGATGGTAGCGCTCACCTTGTCTTCTCCGGACAAGGTGTTTTCCGGATGCCCCAAACAATCGGAAAGGGGATTCATCAGATAAAATGACTTTACCCCAGTCCTCAGTAGTCCAATCCCTGTACCTTTTGCAGAATATCAGTCTGTCCCTGATGTTTTTCCTGGAGAGAAGTGGCTTCTTTGCTGCCCTTCTTGACACCAGGCCATCCTCCAAAAGTCTTTACCTCACTGTGCGTGCAGATGCACTCACACCTGCCTGCTGCCATTCCTGAGCAAGCTCTGCACTGGTGGTGCCCCGATCCCACAGCTGAATCAACTTTAGGAGACGGTCCTGGCGCTTGCTGGACTTTCTTGGGTGCCCTGACGCCTTCTTCACAACAATTGAACCTCTCTCCTTGAAGTTCTTGATGATCGGATAAATGGTTTATTTAGGTGCAATCTTACTAGCAGCAATATCCTTGCCTGTGAAGCCGTTTTTGTGCAAAGCAATGATGACGGCACATGTTTCCTTGCAGGTAACCATGGTTAACAGAGGAAGACCAATGATTTCAAGCACCAGCCTCCTTTTAAAGCTTCCAGTCTGTTATTCTAACTCAATCAGCATGACAGAGTGATCTCCAGCCTTGTCCTCGTCAACACTCACCTGTGTTAACAAGATAATCACTGACATGATGTCAGCTGGTCCTTTTGTGGCAGGGCTGAAATGCAGTGGAAATGTTTTTTGGGGATTAGGTTAATTTTAATGGCAAAGAGGGACTTTGCAATTGATTGCAATTCATCTGATCACTCTTCATGACATTCTGGAGTATATGCAAATTGCCATCATAAAAACTGAGGCAGCAGACTTCATGAAAATTAGAATTTGTGTCATTCTCAAAACGTTTGACCATGACTGTACACACTGTCATTAATTTATTTAGATATATTTTGTATATGCACAATATACGCTGAGTACACAAAACATTAAGAACAGGTGAAATCTATGATCCCTTATTAGTGTCACTTGTTAAATCCACTTCAATCAGTGTAGATGAAGGGGAGGAGACCGGTTAAAGAATGATTTTTAAGCCTTGAGACAATTGAGACATTGATTGTGTATGTGTGCTATTCAGAGGGTGAATGGGCAAGACAAAATATTTAAGTGCCTTTGAACGGGGTATGGTAGTAGGTGCCAGGCGTTTGTGTCAAGAACTGCAACGCTACTGGGTTTTTTACGCTCAACAATTTCCATACAGTGCATTCAGAAAGTATTCAGACCCCTTGACTTTTTCCATATGTTACAGCCTTATTCTAAAATGGATTAAATTGTTAATTTCCCTCATCACTCTACACACAAAACCCGATAATGACAACGAAAAACTGGTTAAAATGTATTAAAAATAAAAAACTGAAATGACATTTACATAAGTATTCAGACCTTTTACTTAGTACTTTGTTGAAGCACCTTTGGCAGTGATTACAGCCTGGAGTCTTCTTGGGTATGACGCTACAATCTTGGCACACCTGTATTTGGGGAGTTTCTCCCATTCTTCTGAGCAGATCCTCTCAAGTTCTGTCAGGTTGGATGGGGAGCGTCGCTGCACAGCTATTTTCAGGTCTCTCCAGAGATGTTCGATCGGGTTCAAGTCTGGGCTCTGGCTGGGCCAATCAAGGACATTCAGAGACTTGTCCCGAAGCCACTCCTGCATTGCCTTGGCTGTGTGCTTAGGTTTGTTGTCCTGTTGGAAGGTGAACCTTTGCCCCAGTCTGAGGTCCTGAGCGCTCTGGAGCAGGTTTTCATCAAGGATCTCTCTGTACTTTGCTCCATTAATCTTTCCCTTGATCCTGACTAGTCTCCCAGTCCCTGCTGCTGAAAAACATCCCCACAGCATGATGCTGCCACCACCATGCTTCACCATAGGGATTCTGCCAGGTTTCTTCCAGATGTGACGCTTGGCAGTTAGGCCAAAAAGTTCAATCTTGGTTTCATCAGACCAGATAGTCTTGTTTCTCATGCGGAGAGTCCTTTAGGTGCCTTTTGGAAAACTCCAAGCGGGCTGTCATGTGCCTTTTACTGAGGAGTGGCTTCCGTCTGGCCACTCTACCATAAAGGCCTGATTGTTGGAGTGCTTCAGAGATGGTTGTCCTTCTGGAAGATTGCATCTGAGCTGAATTTTGAGTCTCATAGCAAAGTGTCTGAATACTTATGTAAATAAGGTATTTCTATTTTTTATTTTTTATAAATTTGCAAAACAATCAAAAAACCTGTTTTTGCTTTGTCCTTTTGGGGTATTGTTTGTAGATTGATGAGGAAAAACATTAATTTAATTAATTTCAGAATAAGGCTGTAACCTAAAAAAATGAAGGGGTATGAATACTTTCCGAATGCACTGTATGTATCAAGAATGGTCCAACACCCAATGGACATCCAGCCAACTTGACACAACTGT
Organism: Coregonus lavaretus; assembly: GCF_964263955.1. NCBI lineage: Eukaryota > Metazoa > Chordata > Actinopteri > Salmoniformes > Salmonidae > Coregonus > Coregonus lavaretus. Next base: position 40,872,694 of record NC_139995.1, read on the forward strand.
GGGAAGCATAGGAGTCAATATGGGCCAGCATCCCTGTAGAACACTTTCGACACCTTGTAGAGTCCATGACGCCCCAATGAATTGAGGCTGTTCTGATAGCAACAGGGGGTGTAACTCAATATTAGGAAGATATTCTTAATGTCTTGTTCACTCAGTGTATGTGTGCAGCGAAATCACTGAGTGTTCGTTCGACATAGCGAATTAACAGCTTCAGGAATCCATCTGTTTTTCTATAATTTTATATAGCCTAAATTAAAAATAGCATACAATATTTTTTGATCGACAGGCCCGGATGGTTTCCAGAACCTCCTTTGCATGTAGAATCCTGACACACACAGACCGGGACATTCCCATGCCATTGTTGCCTCATTTTTGTTAATTGCATATTACTGTTTGAATAATTCATGATTATAAAAGAAAGCTAATTGTGATCCAAAATCTAACGTGACCAGGTACATTTTTCTCACTGGCACTCTTGCTACCAATTAAAATTGTGTGTCGCACTACCAAGTCAAATGGTCGCAAATGTGACTCTTTTTGTCGCAGTATCGAACCCTGCAGTAGCATAGTGAGCAGGGATCCACAGTAGGATTATACTCTTCACTAAGATCTAACTCCGTGCCATGCTTTAATGCTTTCAATGCACAGCTCCCAAATGCATTTACTCTGAGGCACGATACACTCTGAAAATGTAGGCCTATGCGTGTGTGTTTGATGTGTGTGTCCGTGAGTATGTGAATAAGAGTGTGTGTGTGTGTGTGTGAGTGAGTGCAACTCAGTGTTAGAATGTTTGGGTTACTCAGTGTATTCTCCTCCAGTGGGAATCTGTGTTGGATACAATTCGCACCTAGAACCATACGCTGTTAAGTTCTAAATACACAGGCTACTATGATCCCTTATTAGTGTCACTTGTTAAATCCACTTCAGTCAGTGTAGATGAAGGGAAGGAGACCGGTAAAGAAGGATTTTTAAGCCTTGAGACAGTTTAGACATAGATTGTGTATGTTTGCCATTCAGAGGGTGAATGGGCAAGTTAAAAGATTGAAGTGCCTTTGAACGGGGTATGGTAGTAGGTGCCAGGCGCACCGCTTGGATTGTATCAAGAACTCCAATGCTGCTGGGTTTTTCACGCTCAACAGTTTCCCGTACGTATCAAGAATGGCAAAAGGGGGTGCAACTCAATATTAGGAGGTGTTCCTAATGTTTTGTACACTCAGTGCGTAATATAGGCTTATTTACGCCACCGTGGTCAAATAGCCGATATTGATTGTTAAGGGACCTTCTAGTAGGTAGCACCTACCAATAACATGGGAATATTTTACCCCGCTCAATCTATACGACTTCAAACTAATTTTTCAGTGAGGTCCTGCCCCAGAACACCTTCCCTAAAACATTTCCCCACCCAGAGCTATCACTGCCACTGATAGATATGTACCTTACATGGGTGACTCCAGTCACTAAGACCACGCCATATAGATTGTTTGGTAACCTTCTCATAGGTAACACCTAAACATGGGAATCAATCACACTGCCCGCTCTATATGAAGTGTCTGTTTCGGGGGAGGCTTGTTGATGTGTCTCAACAAATTCCCCACTCCAGAACGATGCCCATACGAGTTTTTTTTTTTTCCCGGTTGAGCGTCCTATACGAGTACGTCCCGACCCCTAGAACTATGCGACAATAGACTGGATCGAGGGCCTCTATCCTCTCGGATTTAGTAACGATGGCTCTATACACCCATTACCGACAGAATTAATCCACCTATCACACACATACAGGATGTTTACTAAATGGCCATATGTAAGATTTGCTTAAACATTTCAAACTTCACTCTCTCAAGATACTTTGATTCAGCAATATCAAGGCTCACGACTAGTTGACAAACCGAATGCGTAGATAGCCCTTAAGGTACAAAGGAGGAATTGGTAAGAACATGCTTACCTTTATTTTTTGGCCAGCCTCCTACACTACTGATTCTCCATCCTCCCAAATCTGTTCCTTAAGCGTAATATCCTGCCGACAACGCCAAATGATAGGATGACCAATATCTCAATATATAAATAAACATATTTATCATACAAAAGAGCCCAAATGCCGAGCGATGTTTCACATGTTTACTCTCTGTGCTCCTCCGTGCACATCACAGGACTTCTTATCAGTCAGGAGAGGCCTTGAGTTATTGGGAGTACATATTCCTACAGTCCACTGCAGTCCACTAAATAATTACTCTTCTCATACATAAATAGCTTTAACCTAACACTACTTTAAATCTCTAAGGATATAAAAACAATCTATTCATACTAAGAGAATATAGTGATATAAAACAGTTAAGATATAAAACAGAAATATAAAAGAGTAATTTACAATCTATCAGCTTTCATACCTCACTTTATCCTATTGAAAGGCTCACAATTGCCTCCCCAGAGGAGAAAATAAAACACAATCGTTGATAATCGAAAGACAGCTTATCACCTCATTCCTTTTCCATTTCTCTGCTCCAGAGGACACAGACACACAGGGCCATTGATGATGGGTGGAGATTAGTCTTCTCTCTGATAGATATGACCTGGTTTTGTTTTGTCAGAGAACCTTTAAGGTTTTGTCATTGTAGAGGGAGATCTCAGAGGTGACTATGAAGGTCCTGACTGCCATGTCACATGGGCCTGATTGGTCTGACCTGGTTTAGCCGTTGATATGGAAGAGGCTGGAGTTGAAAAGTGTAATGACCAGGTTTTGAAGAGGTTGCAGAGACCATTACTTTTTCTCAGTTCATCTTTCCTCAAATCTTCTCTCCTCACCTCCTCAAAATGTGTTGGAAAAGAAGGTACGAGGGGAGGGACATTGGACCTTTCCCTACAATACGGTTGAGAAGGAGGCGAGGAGATGATGAGAGAAATCATGCACAGCCTAAATGAGTTAGAGCTCATGAGTACTTCACTCTGCCATGGAGAAACCTCCCTCTGCCTCTGAAGCTCCTCTACTTCCTCACTGTTGTCCTGGCTCTAGGCTGGAGGAGGGAACTGGAAAAAATGTATTCCTGGCCCCCTTTCTCCTCCTTTCTCCTCCTTACCCTTATACAAGAGGCTCGCTGGGCTCTGAGATTATTTTTGCAGACCGACCAGGGGATGTTGAACATTGAAGTTTGAACATGTTCTGTGGCCAACACCCTGGAAAAGGAAGCCACAGTTTCCATGAAAGTCTGTTAGATGGAAGCAGATAGCACCAAGGGAAAACAATATTTTGTCTGGAGCTGGTCGGGCTGGCCAATTAGGCTCCGATGGCTGTTTGATTTAGAGCTTCCTCTCTCTCTCTCTCTCTCTCTCTCTCTCTCTCTCTCTCTCTCTTTCTCTCTCTCTCGCTCGGTCTCTGTGTGTGTGTGTGTGTGTGTGTGTGTGTGTGTGTGTGTTTGTGTGTTTCAGGCTAATGTTCTAGAGCACGATGAGCTCTGATTAAAGACTGAGCTCAGAACTCTGAGACGGAACTGCCAAGGCGCCACTCTACTCTTATCTGATGGCAGACTAGGACTCCTAGTACTACAGTAGTACTCCTAGTACTGCCTAGGACTCCCAGTACTATAGTAGTACTCCTAGTACTGCCTAGGACTCCTAGTACTACAGTAGTACTCCTAGTACTGCTCCTAGTACTTCCTAGGACTCCTAGTACTATAGTAGTACTCCTAGTACAGCCTAGGACTCCCAGTACTACAGTAGTACTGCCTAGAACTTCCAGTACTATAGTAGTACTCCTAGTACTGCCTAGGACTCGTAGTACTCCTAGTACTGCGCCTAGGACTCCTAGTGCTAAAGTACTCCTACCTGTCATCAACCAGACCCCCAATTATTACATACACTGGTAATACCATAGGAATAGAAAACTATTTATATGGGTCATTCTGTATTTGAAGGGGTTTACTTTATGCCAGTAATTTACTTTGCTTTTATGATGACTGACAACTTTACAGTATGCACTGGTAGCTGTAAACCATTGTCTGAGTTACAGAGGAAATGGCATGCCAAGTCAATTCCAATGTGAGAAATCAAACCCACGCAGTTGACAAATTCTCACTTTCTGTGACAGGATTATAAAGGCAAGATCAAGCCACTTAGTATAACTATAATTTCTGAACGCTTTCATTGGGTGTTCTATTAGATTTTCTTTGACATCCTCTGCGTTTACAGTTTCAGAAGTAAATGCTCAAGTAAATTAAGCTCAAGCTTTACTCTGAAGAAATGAGAATCATTTTCAAGTGGCAGCTAGGGGAATGTGTTCTTTTTAAAGAGCAATCTAAGAGGTATCTCTCTCAGGAAGGAAAGATATACTACTAACTGAGGAGGCTAGATCAATGTTGTGTTGTCAGTGTGTCAATAACTACCACAGCACTAAGCCAGTCCGGTGTCTTTGTAATAAGCAAGGTAGAGAACAGTGCACACAAGTCAGCAGCATACTGTACTGCCTGCCCATAGTTCAGATGTATTCACTGCCTAGTATCCTTTGTCCATTGAGACATTTCCTGGTTGCTCCTGGTGGGGAAGTGACATTTGACTGTGCCCTACTAACCTCCAGGGTGCTTGTCTTTTTGAAATTGGGGCTCTAAGCTCCACTTCCTCAAGCAGAGCTATCACTCTGGTCATCATTCTGTCACTATGGATACATGCCATGATTGGTTTAACAGTCTGTGTGCCAGAATAATGCCCATGTCAAGCCCATGTATAGACTGCCCCATTCACCCACATAATGTGATTGTCATCATCATATTGGCCTGGTTTGAATATGAGACGGGAGATACTATGTGGAGGTTTGGGTTGCCCCCCCCCCCCTCATTCCTCTCCTTACCCCTTCCTGATGTACTGAACTACAGTCTGACTAATTGGTCATTAGATTGCAGTGACATGCCAGAGAGTGTAAAATTAAGTCACAGTTAGAATAAGTGGAAATCTCTCCATATTTGTCTCTCTATGGCTGCTTTCCAAATAGCACCCTTTTTCCTATATAGTGCACTACTTTTGACCGGAACTCTATGGGGTGCCATTTGGGATGTAATCTATTTATATTAGTAATATATGCCATTTAACAGACAATTTTTTCCAAAGCAACTTACAGCCATTACATTTACATTACATTTACGTCATTTAGCAGACGCTCTTATCCAGAGCGACTTACAAATTGGTGCATTCACCTTATAGCCAGTGGGATAACCACTTTACAATGTTTTTTTTTTTTTTTTTGGGGGGGGGGGGGGGGTAGAAGGATTACTTTATCCTATCCCAGGTATTCCTTAAAGAGGTGGGGTTTCAAATGTCTCCGGAAGGTGGTGAGTGACTCCGCTGTCCTGGCGTCGTGAGGAAGATTGTTCCACCATTGGGGTGCCAGAGCAGCGAACAGTTTTGACTGGGCTGAGTGGGACCTGTGCTTCCGCAGAGGTAGGGGAGCTAGCAGGCCAGAGGTGGATGAACGCAATGCCCTCGTTTGGGTGTAGGGACTGATCAGAGCCTGAAGGTACGGAGGTGCCGTTCCCCTCACAGCTCCGTAGGCAAGCACCATGGTCTTGTAGCAGATGCGAGCTTCAACTAGAAGCCAGTGGAGTGTGCGGAGGAGCGGGGTGACGTGAGAGAACTTGGGAAGGTTGAACACCAGACGGGCTGCGGCATTCTGGATGAGTTGTAGGGGTTTAATGGCACAGGCAGGGAGCCCAGCCAACAGCGAGTTGCAGTAATCCAGACGGGAGATGACAAGTGCCTGGATTAGGACCTGTGCCGCTTCCTGTGTAAGGCAGGGTCGTACTCTCTGAATGTTGTAGAGCATGAACCTACCGGAACGACAGGGTGTTGTCCAGGGTCATGCCAAGGCAAAGAGGATCGGAGGATCGGATGTCGTCAACCTTCTTTTCAAAATGGTTGACGAAGTCATCCACAGAGAGGGAGAGGGGGGGATGGGGGGATTCAGCAGGGAGGAGAAGGTGGCAAAGAGCTTCCTAGGGTTAGAGGCAGATGCTTGGAATTTAGAGTGGTAGAAAGTGGCATTAGCAGCAGAAATAGATGAAGAAAATGTAGAGAGGAACGAGTGAAAAGATGCCAGGTCCGCAGGGAGTCTAGTTTTCCTCCATTTCCACTCGGCTGCCCGGAGCCCTGTTCTGTGAGCTCGCAATGAGTCATCAAGCCACGGAGCTGGAGGGGAGGACCGAGCCGGCCGAGAGGATAGGGGACATAGAGAGTCAAAGGATGCAGAAAGGGAGGAGAGGAGGGTCAACCAGGACTCAGGAGATTGGAGGGAGAAGGATTGAGCAGAGGGAAGAGATGATAGGATGGAAGAGGAGAGAGTAGCGGGAGAGAGAGAGCGAAGGTTGCGACGGCGCATTACCATCTGAGTAGGGGCAGAGTGAGTAGTGTTGGAGGAGAGTGAGAGAGAAAAGGATACAAAGTAGTGGTCGGATGCCATGCGTGCATACATTTTACGTATGGGTGGCCCCAGCAGGAATTGAACCAAGACCTTTGGCGTTGCAAGCACCATGCTCTACCGACTGAGCCACACCAAAGCTGACCCTGTCCAGTCATTTATTTGTTTATTTGGAACCCCATTAGCTTTTGCAGAAACCACAGCTACTCTTCCTGGGGTCCACAGAAAACACAAAACATGACAAGTAACAAAACACTTATACACTGATAGACAAGAACAGTCACACACATTTTAAATACAATGATATACAAACAGTACAACAACAAAATAATACAAACAATGCAACAACAATGTATGTGTGTGTGCGTGTGTTTGTGTTTGTCCCCTCACAGTCCCCGCCTTTCCATGAGATGTTGTTTAATCAGTTTTCTTAAAGGTCATTTTACTGTTTGCTGAGTTCCATGCGATCATGACTCTGTATAATACTGTGCATTGCTGTGAATTCGTTTTGGACTTGGTGGCATGTCTTGTGGTGTATGTACAGTGCCTTCGGAAAGTGGACACCCATCTCTGCAGCACTCCACCAATCAGGCCTTTACGGTAGAGTGGCCAGACGGAAACCACTCCTCAGTAAAAGGCACATGACAGCCCGCTTGGAGTTTGCCAAAAGGCACCTGAAGACTCTCAGACCATGAGAAACAAGATTCTCTGGTCTGATGAAACCAAGATGGAACCATTTGGCCTGAATGCCAAGCGTCACGTCTGGAGGAAACCTGGCACCATCCCTACGGTGAAGCATGGTGTTGGCAGCATCATGCTGTGGGGATGTTTTTCAGCAGCAGTTGCTGGGAGTCTAGTCAGGATCGAGGGAAAGATGAACAGAGCAAAGTACAGAGAGATCCTTGATGAAAACCTGCTCCAGAGCGCTTAGGACATCAGACTGGGTCGAAGGTTCACCTTCCAACAGGACAACGACCCTAAGCACACAGCCAAGACAACGCAGGAGTGGCTTCGGGACAAGTCAGATCCCGGACTTGAACCCGATCGAACATCTCTGGAGAGACCTGAAAATAGCTGTGCAGCGACGCTCCCCATCCAGCCTGACAGAACTTGAGAGGATCTGCAGAGAAGAATGGGAGAAACTCCCCAAATACAGGTGTGCCAAGCTTGTAGCGTCATACCCAAGAAGACTCAAGGCAGTAATCGCTGCCAAAGGTGCTTCAACAATGTACTGAGTAAAGGGTCTGAATACTTATGTAAATGTCATATATCAGTGTTTTTATTTTTTATACATTTGCACAGAATTCTAAAAAACTGTTTTTGCTTTGTCATTATGGGGTATGTTGTGTAGGTTGATGAGGGGAAAAAACAATTAAATCCATTTTAGAATATGGCTTTCATGTAACAAAATGTGTAAAAAGTCAAGGGGTCTAAATACTTTCCGAATGCACTGTTTTGGTGTCTAAGCTGACTGTTATTTGATTATGCAGACAATCTGGAATTTTCATCACAGTAATATTTCTCATAAAAAGTAGAAGAGAAGCAGTTCATCTATCGTCAACCCTCAACCGTTAAAGGCTGGCATGCATGCTGTTGATGTTAGTTCTGTGTAGCGTGCTTCTTTGTTCTGAGCCAGTTGCAGCTTTGCTAGATCTTGCTTTGCTGCACTTAACCTTATTACTGGACAGTATTCAAGATGGGACAAGAACAGAGCCTGTACAACTAGAACGTTAGATGTTTGTGTCAAAAAGGCAGAACATATTTTTATAACAGACATTTTATCACAACAACTTTGTCAATATGACTTGACCATGATAATTGACCATCCAATGTAATACAGTACCTAGGAGTTTAGCTTCCTCAACTTGCTCAATGGTCACACGCTTAATGCACAAATACAATGTTTTTAGTTTTAGATGTACTTCAGACCAATTTATTATTGATCACCCATTCTGATACTGACTAACTCCTTATTTGGAATTTCAGTGAGCTCACAGACATGTTGAGTGTGGAATCATATGCATACATAGTCATTCTAGCTTTGTGTAAGACCAGTGGAAAATAATTTGTAAAAATAGAGAAGAGTAACGGCTCAAAGCAACTGCCCTAAGGGACACCACACTGTACATATGTGAGGTTAGAGAAGCTTCCATTGAAGAACCCTCTCTGGGTTCTATTGGATAAATAACTCTACAACCCTGTGATGGCAGGTGGTGTAAAACCATAGCAAGTGAGTTTCTTCAATAACAATTTATGATCAAGAGCATCAAAGGCTGCACTGAAATTTAACAATGCAGCTCCAACTATCATCTTATTATCCATCTATTTTAACCAATCATCTGTCATCTGAGTCACTGCAGTACAAGTTGAGTGCCCTTCTCTATATGCATGCTGAAAGTCAGCAGTTAACTTCTCTAAAAAATAGCATTGCATTTGGTCAAACACAATTCTCTCCATCAGTTTACTAAGCACAGGCAGGAAACCGATTGGGCGGCTGTTAGAGTCAGCAAAGAGTGCTTTACTATTTTTAGGCAGTGGAATTACTTTAGCTTCTTTCCACGCCTGTGGACACACACACCCATTTAGGCTTTGGTTAACGATATAGCAAAAAAGGGTGGCAATACAGTCTGCTACCATTCTTAATAGTTTCCCATCAAGGTTGTCTATACCTGGTGGCTTATCATTATTGATGGTTATCATTATTGATGAATACCAATAGTTTATCCACCTCTCCCACACTAACTTTACCAAATTCAAAATAGCAGTTCTTCTCTTTCATTATTATATATTTTATACAAAAATATGATGGTTCACTGTTCAATGTTGTAATTTCACATCTGAGTTTTACTAGTGACATAGTCATTTAAATGATTGGTAATATCGAAAGGTTTTGTTATAAATTACCCATCTTCAATGAACGATGGATATGAATTGGGTTTTCTGCCCATGATATCATTTAAGGTACTCCAAAGTATTTTTCCATTGTGTTTTATGTCATTTATCTTGGTTTGGTAATATCATTTCTTCTTCTTTTTGTTGTTCAGTCACAACATTTCTCAGTTTCTCAGTATGTCAACCAATCAGCTGAGCAGCGTGACTTTTTTCAAATCAAATCAAATTCTATTTGTCACATGTGCCGAATACAACAAGTGTAGATCTTACGTGAAATGCTTACTTACAAGCCCTTAACCAACAATGCAGTTCAATAAATAAAGTTAAGAAAATATTTACTAAATAAACTAAAGTTAAAAAATTTAATAAATCAAAAAGTAACACAAGAAAATTACATAACAATAACGAGGCTAAATGGGAGGTGAATGTAAATAGTCGGGGTGGCCATTTGATTAATTGTTCAGCAGTCTTATGGCTTGGGGGTAGAAGCTGTTAAGGAGCCTTTTGGTCCGAGACTTGGCACTCCGGTACTGCTTGCCGTGCGGTAGCAGAGAGAACAGTCTATGACTTGGGTGACTGGAGACTTTGACAATTTTTTGGGCCTTCCTCTGACACCGCCTAGAATGTAGGTCCTGGATGTCAGAAAGCTTGGCCCCAGTGATGTACTGGGCCGTACGCACTACCCTCTGTAACACCTTACGGTCAAATGCCGAGCAGTTGCCATACCAGGCGGTGATGCAACCGGTCAGGATGCTCTCGAAGGTGCAGCTGTATAATTTTTTGAGGATCTGGGGACCCATGCCAAATATTTTCAGTCTCCTGAGGGGGAAAAGGTTTTGTCGTGCCCTCTTCACAACTGTCTTGGTGTGTTTGGACCATGATAGTTTGTTGGTGATGTGGACACCAAGGAACTTGAAACTCTCGACCCGCTCCACTTCTGCCCCGTCGATGTTAATGGAGGCCTGTTCAGCCCTCCTTTTCCTATAGGCCACAATCATCTCCTTTGTCTTGCTCACATTGAGTGAGAGGTTGTTGTCCTGGCACCACACTGCCAGGTCCCTGACCTCCTCCCTATAGGCTGTCTCATCGTTGTCGGTGATCAGGCCTACCACTGTTGTGTCGTCGGCAAACTTAATGATGGTGTTGGAGTCGTGCTTGGCCACACGGTCGTTGGTGAACAGGGAGTACAGGAGGGGACTAAGCACGCACCCCTGAGGGACCCCAATGTTGAGGATCAGCATGGCAGATGTGTTATTGCCTACCCATACCACCTGGGGGCGGCCCGTCAGGAAGTCCAGGATCCAGTTGCAGAGGGAGGTGTTTAGTCCCAGGGTCCTTAGCTTAGTGATGAGCTTTGTGGGCACTATGGTGTTGAACGCTGAGCTGTAGTCAATGAACAGCATTCCCACATAGGTGTTCCTTTTGTCCAGGTGGGAAAGGGCAGTGTGGAATGCGATTGAGATTGCGTCATCTGTGGATCTGTTGGGGCGGTATGGGAATTGGAGTGGGTCTAGGGTTTCCAGCATGATGGTGTTGATGTGAGCCTTGACCAGACTTTCAAAGCACTTCATGGCTTTCGACATGAGGGCTACGGGGCGGTAATCATTTAGGCAGGTTACCGTCACTTTCTTGGGCACAGGGACTATGGTGGTCTGTTTGAAACATGTAGGTGTTACAGAATCGGTCAGGGAGAGGTTGAAAATGTCAGTGAAGACATTTGCCAGTTGGTCCATGCATGCTTTGAGTACACATCCTGGTGATCCGTCTGGCCCCGCAGCTTTGTGAATGTTGACCTGTTTAAAGGTCTTGCTCACATCGGCTACGGAGAGCGTGATCACACTGTCGTCAAGAACAGCTGGTGCTCTCATGCATGCTTAATTGTTGCTTGCCTCAAAGCGAGCATAAAATACATTTAGCTCGTCTGGTAGGCTCGCGTCACTGGGCAGCTCGCGGCTGGGTTTCCCTTTGTAGTCTGTAATATTTTTCAAGCCCTGACACATCTGACGAGCTTCAGAGCCGGTGTAGTAGGATGCAATCTTAGTCCTGTATTGACACTTTGCCTGTTTGATGTTTCATCTGAGGGCATAGCAGGATTTCTTATAAGCGTCCGGATTAGTGTCCCGCTCCTTGAAAGCGGCAGCTCTAGCCTTTAGCTTCTGGTTAGGAAATGTACGTACGGTCACTGTGGGGACGACGTCGTCGATGCACTTATTGATGAAGCTGGTGACTGAGGTGGTATACTCCTCAATGCCGTTGGATGAATCCCAGAATATATTCCAGTCTGTGCTAGCAAAACAGTCCTGTAGCGGAGCATCCTCGTCATCTGACCACTTCCGTATTGAGCGAGTCACTGGTACTTCCTGCTTTAGTTTTTGCTTGTAAGCAGGAATCAGAAGGATAGAATTATGGTCAGATTTGCCAAATGGAGGGCGAGGGAGAGCTTTGTATGCATCTCTGTGTGTGGAGTAAAGGTGGTCTAGAGTTTTTTTCCCTCTGGTTGCATATGTGACATGCTGGTAGAAATTAGGTAAAAGAGATTTAAGTTGGCCTGCATTAAAGTCCCTGGCCACTAGGAGCGCCGCTTCTGGATGAGCATTTTCTTGTTTTTTTATGGCAGGGTTCTTCAATTCCGGTTCTGGAGGGCCGAAACACTTCTGTTTTTTATTTCTACCTGGTAGTTAATTGCGCTCACCTGGTGTCCCAGGTCTGAATTAGCCCCTGATTAGAAGGAGAGGATGAAAAACAGAGGTGTTTCGGCCCTCCAGGAACGGAATTGAAGAACCCTGGCTTATGGCCTTATACAGCTCGTTGAGTGTGGTCTTAGTGCCAGCATCTGTTTGTGGTGGTAAATAGACGGCTATGAATAATATAGATGAGAACTCTCTTGGTAGATAGTGTGGTCTACAGCTTATCATGAGGTATTCCACCTCAGGCGAGCAATACCTCGAGACTTCTTTAATATTAGACATTGTGCACCAGCAGTTATTGACAAATAGACACACACCCCCGCCCCTCGTCTTACTAGACGTAGCTTCTCTGTCCTGCCGATACACAGAGAAGCCAGCCAGCTCTATATTATCTGTGTGGTCGTTCAGCCACGTCTCGGTGAAACATAAGATCAAATCAAATCAAATTGTATTTGCCACATGCGCCGAATACAACAGGTGTAGACCTTACAGTGAAATGCTTACTTACAAGCCCTTAACCAACAATGCAGTTTTAAGAAGAAAAAAAGTGTTAGGTAAAAAATAGATAGGTAAAAAATAATTAATCAGCAGCAGTAAAATAAAATAACAGTAGGGAGCCTATATACAGGGGGTACTGGTACAGAGTCAATGTGCGGGGGCACCGGTTAGTCGAAGTAATTGAGGTACTGTGTACATGTGGGTAGAGTTAAAGTGACTATGCATAGATAGTAAACAGAGTAGCAGCAGCGTAAAAGTGGTGGTGGGGTGGACAATGCAAATAGTCCGGGTAACCATGATTAGCTGTTCAGGAGTCTTATGACTTGGGGGTAGAAGCTGTTAAGAGGACTTTTGGACCTAGACTTGGTGCTCCGGTACCGCTTGCCGTGCGGTAGCAGAGAGAACAGTCTATGACTAGGGTGGCTGGAGTCGTTGACAATTTTTAGGGCCTTCCTCTGACACAGCCTGGTATAGAGGTCCTGGATGGCAGGAAGCTTGGCCGCAGTGATGTACTGGGCCATACAATATTACAGTTTTTAATGTCCCGTTGGTAGGATAGTCTTAATCGTAGATCATCCAGTTTGTTTTCCAATGATTGCACATTGGCCAAGGGAAGTGGTGGTTTACCTTCTCGTCAGCTAATTCTTACAAGGCACCCCGCCCTCCTCCCTCTTTTCCTCTGTCTTTTTTTTCATGCTGATGACGGGGATTTGGGCCTTGTCTTGACAAGGCAGTATATCTTTCGCGTCGGACTCATTAAATAAAAAATCTTTGTCCAGTTCTAGGTGAGTAATCCCTCTTCTGATGTCCAGAAGTGCTTTTCGGTCATAAGAGACGATAGCAGCAACATTATGTACAAAATGAGTTACAAACAATGCGAAAAAAAATAGAAAAATAGCACAGTTGGTTAGGAGCCCATAAAACGGCAGCCATCCCCTCCAGCACCATTCTCAATCTCCTCTTTTGCATCATTTATTTGAACCATAAAATGTTTCAATTCATCATCAATCCAGGGGGCTCCAACAGTTCTCACAGTTCATTTCTTAACAGTTGGATGCTTGCCAACAATTGGCACGAATAGTTGTACAAATACTTCCAGTGCTGCATCTGGATTCACTTCCTTAGGTCAACCTTGTTCCAGACAGAGTATTTATTTAGCTGTTAGTGATCTAATTGATGATTATATACTGTGAAGACAATGTATTGGTTATGTTGAAGTGGGTGTTACAGTTGTGTTTTACATATTTTGAGCCACACAAAGGCCGTGCTTCTGAGCAGTTAGATATGTAATCCTAAAACCATAGCTATCTTTTGCATTTTGCACTAACATTCCATGAACTACGTGAACCGATGGTTGTATGCACCAAATGGAAGAAAACAGATTGAAACAGGGATGGACTGCATGGACTAGACCACTACATGGACTAATTTTCGTTTTCCATTTTAAAGCGATTTCCTTTGCTTGCCCTTATGAACATAACCCAGTAGAATAATAGTTGGCCATATTGGGTGTGTTTGTGTTTTCTGAGCATTAATTCAGTGTTGTAATAGATCAGACTGTTTGGGTCACGACCCCGCCCAGCTAATGAGGCTGATTTAATGTCTGTCCGGGCGGAGCACCACTCTTTCGTACACGCACACACACATCAGGAAACGGGCGGAGGCCGGAAAACTACTGCTGCGGCTTTAATTTGAACTGAAAGGGGAGAAACAATTAAGCAACCTCTTGTCTTATCACATCGGTTGATGCTGAAATCTAAAATAACAAGCCTCTGATTATGCAAGCTGTTAATTGAGCTGTTTACGCAACGCAGCTGCTGGACGGCAGGTCATTGGGTGACTCTGAGAGGACGAGGATGCCATGAAACCAAAACAACACTTTTTAGCTGTATTTTGGGCCCATATTCATAATTTGTCTCAGGGTAGGAGCACCTACCTGGCAACATTTATTCTAGATCAACACTACCCCAGACGCATGATACACTTTCCCTTCTCTGCAAGGGTGAGAATTTTGTAGCTTCAGGTTTTCACATGGGGAACATTTTTCTCCGACCTACCTTGGGGGCTACCTCTCTCATCCGACCACCTCTGGCGGCGATGTCTCTCACCCAGACAGCTCTACCAGACGTCTAAGCACCTGCCACAGAGTTGCTCTCTAGGTCTGACCTCCAAGGCAGCTGCCTGGATATGTAGGGCTACTACCTGTGTGATATGATGAAATGTCGCTGCTATCCGGCTGATGTTTTATCAGGTGCTAAATCTGTTACTGCACTATCTTCCTTTATATGCTTCTGCTATGTACAGTAGAGTAGTCATACGCAACATTATAACAGCAGTGCCAAGTAAATCTACTTCATGTTAACTTTTATTTGACAAATGATTATTACTCTCCCTGACAGGTTTCATAATACCTCCTAATAGAATAGTGTTTTATATGAGCTATTAAGCAAATAGCTAAAACTGATAGATTGCCATAGTCTTATATTCATTACTTTGTCAGATTGAAAGCAACAACAACAGTACGTCTCCTCGTATCTAAACAATCGTATCTAATGTAGAATCAACTGCCATTTACCAAATGACACAGTGTGAAATGTCATAATGTAACACAATAAAAAAAGTATTTTCGCATGGCCTCAGTCCCTCATAAGTTTAGTCAATTTTTTTACATTTTTGGGACTCAGTCCCTCACATCCAGAGATGGTGAATATGGGTGATATTATGTTTCTACTGTGTGCTGTCTGATATAAGCAGGCGGTGTACAGTATATCTTCCTGTTGTGTGAAAGATGAAATATTGGGGTAAACACACTTGTTTATGAGCTACATCTTTCACTTTCTGTGGATGAGACTCAATTTGGCGACCCAGTTTTTGTTAACTGGTGCCTTATTCAATGTGTAAATAACACGCATACAAACAAGCTGAAAACAACAATGACTGGAACCATATTTTCCTCCTTGGCTCGGAAGAGATTTATTTGCAGCTTTAGAATCCAAATCCATTTTTCATTCTTCACTCACAGGAGAATAGTTGGATTTTCTAAATATACTGAAAAGTGACTGTACGGTACAATAACTCTAATCAGATATTACCTTGCATTTTCATATTACCTTGCCATTTTCACACCTTCCACCCCCATGATGATATAACCTGCTATGTTTTAGTAGAGCTAAGGGCCATTATAGTTGTCCTCCGAAGAGGAGGTGGAGGTTGGGCTGAAAAAGGAAAATAAAAAAAGGTATTTATATAGAGAGAGAGTTAAGTCCCACTACAACACACTGTTCTACACTAAATCATCCTCCCGATTCAGGCTGAAGCTGTTTCTAATTAATAATAAATTAATTTCCATCTTCTCCAAATGGTGTTCTCACTTCTCACTCTCGCCTCTAGCTGAGCCAGCTCAGTCAGATTCTGGTGATTCATCGAGGAGGTGTGAGGGAGAGGTACCACAGACTCGCACGCAAAGGCCACACAGCATAAGACACAGATAATATATTAAAGACACTTCCTCCAGTTACGCTCAGTTCCATCCTGGTGGAAACGTAGGAAGAGATATGTATTATTGACAAGCATATACAAGTTTTCTCCGTGCAAAATATATGTGCTCATGAATTCTATAGATTGCATTGTGGTGATAACATTGAGGTTGTGTATAGATTGAGTTGCTATGGCACAACCTTATTTCTCTGTCCCCTAATTGTGTTTCAATAAGTTCAATGGGCATCTATGATATGAATTAAAACATAAAACTATTGGAAGAGGTTATTCCAAGGTTGTTTTGTAAAAAACATTTAGGTGCTGAACTGACAAGGTCAAATGTACACTTCATATTGTGGAGGGAGCGTACGCTGTAACTGTAGCTTCAGACTTCCATGTGCTCTTTACTCTCCATGAGGTTGTGTTGTTTGTGATGACAGGGCGATGTTAGGCTGGCATGCACCCATGTTTCTGTCTAAGACTTCTCTGTTAAGAGCCGTGGTCTCAGGGAGATATCCCAGAAAGGTATCTGTTAAATCTCTACACATTATTTTCATTTTGACTGCTTCGTACTGTTTTCTCCAAGAACAGAACGGAAATGGATTTGACATATTAGTCATTTCTGACAGAGGCTCTTGTCCAGAATGACAATTAGGTTATTAGTCAAGAAATGCATGCTAAGCATAAAGTATAAGCTAAGTAGATTTTATTCATTTTATTATCATATTCTTGTTTTGATTTATTCATAGGTTGCACCTCTTGCCAGTCGGTCGCGTCGTGCCATTGTTATGAACGTTCTCAAGCCGCGCTCCACCATAGTGGTACTCTGTAGCTCAATTGGTAGAGCATGGCGCTTGTAACGCCAGGGTAGTGGGTTCGATCCCCGGGACCACCCATACGTAAAAATGTATGCACACATGACTGTAAGTCGCTTTGGATAAAAGTGTCTGCTAAATGGCATATTATTATTATTATAGTGGTGCCCAAAAGTCGTGATAAACCCAGTCATTCTGAATGGAGTCTAATTACTTTTTAGTCTAAATCACACAAAAGTGGCCTGGAAATACATTGACATTGATAAAGTAGGCAAATATTTAGTAGGAATCAACTTTGCCATCAATATCCTGTCGTTAAATGTACTTAAAGGTGCAATATGCAGAAATCACTCTGCCATTTCCTGGTTGCTAAAACTCTAATAGTTAGCCTAATTTCAGTTTATGTGACAAAACAAGCAAGTATGGTGTAGATAATCATTGCACCATCTAAACCGCTGCAAAACATATTTCCATAACCAAACATATTGAATTTTCAGCTGTTTGAAGCTGGTGTACAAAACCGAAAGTAGAAGACACAAAAACAAAACTTAAGAACATGAAGCATAGAAATGGTGCACATAGAACAGATGTACCGCTTCTTAGACTTGCTTTCAATGAGAGTGACAGATCTATAACTCACATTTCTATATTTATTTGGTCGGGTCACCCAAAAAGTTACATATTGCAAAGTCAATCTGGCGACTTCAAAATTATGACAAAAGTTTTTCCTTCTAATTATTTGCCTCCTTTTGAAATGTCGTTATATTTACAAGCCACTGTAATGCACTTTTGATGAAATCTTCATCAGTGCTAATTTACAATGTATTGAGTAGAATGCTCAGTCAAGAATCCATCCTTAAATCCCATGTATTATTATCTTATCCATCAGATATCCAATTTTCCTTCGCCCGCTAGCCTTTGAAGCCCACTGAACTGTTAGTTGTGCTTGCTGTACATGTATCTATTGTCCAATGATGATTTACTCTACTCATCCGAAGCAGCCGGCCGATAAGACTCTTGCTCCTCATCTCTTTGAAGGTGCAGGGCTCTCTGAATAGAAGATCAGACTCACACCGAGAAGGTTAATTAAGCTATCACAAGTAGCGAAGAAGAGATTCCCTTTCATAAACATATTAAATGTTTTTCCTTCTTCACCTTCTAAGTCACTCTCTTTCTCCCTGTTTGTCAGAGGTAAGTCATCTGAGGTTACTGAAACTTTACAGATGAAAAGAGGAGAGATTTCCTGGTTTGATTTCCCAGACTGCTGTGCTTGTTTAGTGCTAGTTAAACAGGGTGGTATTCATTAGGGCACTTAATAGAAACATATTTTTCAACAGAAAATGAAGATGAGGGTTTCTTATTGGACAAGTTCATGTAGTCTCCATGTTTCAGTCAGTTTCCTTCCATTTGATGCTAAATTAATACATCCCTGGAAGAGCTGTGGTCCTCTGTAGCTCAGCTGGTAGAGCACGGCGCTTGTAACGCCAAGGTAGTGGGTTCGATCCCCGGGACCACCCATACACAAAAATGTATGCACGCATGACTGTAAGTCGCTTTGGATAAAAGCGTCTGCTAAATGGCATATTATTATTATATTATAAGAGCTGTAGATTTGACTCTGAGTGAGGTAGGCCTACATGGCAGGGTGAAGTATGTGCGCTCCCAGGGAGAGGGAGAGCCAAGTTATAGTAATTTGTTATTTGTACACTAATCAGCTGCTTGGTTGTTGATGAGCTGAAGGGATTAGTGCTGTTTGCCTGAGCCCACTATTCTAAAGTAATACTGAGTCTATTATTCTAAAGGTGTACTGTATGGGGAGACACTCTAAACAAGATTCTGATGTCTCCTCTGCCCAGGCCTCATTTACATGACCCATCAGTACTATACATCTTTTTTTACTGATTAAATGCACAGTAATACAGCCTATTTCAGTTATAACACACCCACATGTTATGAAGCTCTTGGTTTACTAATATGACAAAACCTGATGTACTGAATGCCTGTGATAACATTGTCTCTGTGATATCATTATGGTTAAACCAGAATTAAAATCCTGTTTAATGTTTATTTTTACTTAGTCAGTCAATGAGAGATTATTTAGGCCTAGATTTCATAGTGTGCCTCCTCCATGAATGATCCAGACAGGTAAAATAAGAGCAATTTTCTTTCTGTGAACACTATAATAATAATAAAACTATAATAGTCAACACTGTTTTCAGTGAGGCACAGCAATGAGTGTATATATGAATGGACAAAGCCATCGGTCATGTGACACCATTCATTCCTATGTGAAGACTCAATAGCGCATTGAAGCCAAATTAAGTTGGTTAAGATGGCGTCTCATGGAGCTACTCCAGAAAGTGAGGTTGCAAGCTAGCTCAGTGCTGCCTCCTCCCATTGAGTAACTGAAGTTGAAGGTCCACTGGGGTACTGCAGGCTGCCATTAGCAACTAAATTCTTATAACTTCTTCTTTGTGTGATTTTTAGATAATTGGTTCAAGGACATACATCTGGTGTATTAGAAGCAATTATTGGTACCATGATTGTCTTCAAAAAAATGTTTTATGATTGACCACGAAGATTGCCATTTTTCCATTCACTATAATGGGGGATCCTGTTTTCTGCTAACAATGCCAGCAGTACCGCGGCCGGGCATGAACTTCTGTGGCTTCAATGAGATGGGGCAGTCGTTCTCCCCTGAGGCACAGGCAGGCAGACAGAATTTAGTTGACTAAGCTGTGTATTGAGCCTGTGCTCTTATCGTCTCTTCCTGCGTCACATTCTACTCTGTCACACCAAAGAGCTGCCTGACAGAAAGCATGTAAAGAGATACGCACATCAGAGGTGGGAGGGATAGAGAGCGAAGGAGGGATGGGGAGAGTGGCGGGAGGGATGGATGGTTGAGAGGAGGGGGAGAGGGGGAGAGAGAGAGGATGTGGGGGGTGGGCACTCTGTTGTAAAAAAAAGCTGTAAAAAAGCCTATATTGTGACAGGCTATCTGACGCCATGGAAACCGCCGCCTGCCTGAGCGAGAGCTAACTGAGAGTGGATGGCCAGCCCTGCAGCATGTCGTACAGCCTCAAACACATCCTGCTGGGTTTCTATTGAGCTACTGTCACTGTTGACATCGTAGAAAGTTCCGATGGAATCTCATCACCTAGCAAACATGATGTAGACACCTCAGGCTTCTATGTGTCAGTATTGAGTAATAATAATAATAATTATTAATTATTATTATTATTATTGAGTACTGTGGGGAATAATGGTCTAAAATCAGTCTGTCACATAATCCGGTTATAGAATTTGCGTCTCCCTCTGGGACTGTGGGACTATAGATAGAGGAAGGGACAGACAGGTAATTTTACCTCTGTTTGGAAACATGACCTGTGAGAGGGAGTATTAATGCGCATGCCCCACCCACCTAAGGATCTGTCTTTTTCAGCCATCTGTTTCCTGTGTCACTTAAATCTCACTGGAGTGATTGCGTTCATTTTACTCCTGTGACTTTCATACTCTTGTTTGTACCTGTTGTTGTTTTTCCCGTAAACGTTACGACCGTGGAAATGTTTGTAATGACCTGTCAAACACACCACAGTAATGGCTGAAATGGGCGCAATGGAATACGTTGTTTTACAGTTGAATCTATAAGAACGCTAAAGCTTTGTTGTGGATTTTTACGCACTGTCTCGACACTTACATCACAAGAAAGAGAAGAAAGATGGGTGTTAATTTTTCAGTAGAATTGAAAAAAGTAATAATTTTATACAGTTTACATTTTTACAAATTAGATACTCTGAAATGAAAGCAACTTCTGAAAATGAACACTTGGATTATAGTGATTATGTCTGATATCGCAAACAATGTGAAGTATCTTTAGATGTGTAATCTAGAGCCAAGCTTGTTGATTTTTAACCCGGGGGTATCCTACTATTGACACACTTGTTGAATTATGCAAGAGAATGTGATAGCAACAGTAATTAATGAGGCAGTTTAGACAGCGCAGGTAGGGTAGACAGAGAAAGTGTTTGGTGGATGCAGCCCTGTTCCACTCCTTTATGTTAATTAATTCAGCTATGCAAATACAGCCAGTGTATTTTTATGCAAATGAGGCACATATAATTTTATTGATTTTAACACACTGATACCTACACTACCAGTCAAAAGTTTGGACACACCTACTCATTCAAGGGTTTTTCTTTATTTTTACTATCTTCTACACTGTAGAATAATAGTGAAGACATCAAAATTATGAAATAACGCATATGGAATCATGTAGTAACCGAAAAAGTGTTAAACAAATCAACATCTATTTTATATTTGATATTCTACAAATAGCCACCCTTTGCCTTGATGACAGCTTTGCACACTCTTGGCATTCTCTCAACCAGCTTCACCTGGAATGCTTTTCCAACAGTCTTCAAGGAGTTCCCACTTATTCTGAGCACTTGCTGGCTGCTTTTCCTTCACTCTGCGGTCCGACTCATCCCAAACCATCTCAATTGGGTTGAGGTCGGGGGATTGTGGAGACCAGGTCATCTGAGGCAGCACTCCATCACTCTCCTTCTTGGTAAAATAGCCCTTACACAGCCTGGAGATGTGTTGGGTCATTGTCCTGTTGAAAAACAAATTATAGTCCCACTAAGCCCAAACCAGATGGGATGGCGTATCGCTGCAGAATGCTGTGGTAGCCATGCTGGTTAAGTGTCACCAGCAAAGCACCCCCACACCATAACACCTCCTCCTCCATGCTTTACGGTGGGAAATACACATGCGGAGATTATCCGTTCACCCACAAATCTCCAATTTGGACTCCAGACCAAAGGACACATTTCCACTGGTCTAATGTCCATTGCTCATGTTTCTTGGCCCAAGCAAGTCTCTTCTTATTATTGGTGTCCTTTAGTAATAGTTTATTTGCAGCAATTCGACCATGAAGGCCTGATTCACACAGTCTCCTCTGAACAGTTGATGTTGAGATGTGTCGGTTACTTGAACTCTGTGAAGCATTTATTTGGGCTGCAAATTCTAAGGCGTGTAACTCTAATGAACTTTTCCTCTGCAGCAGAGGTAACTCTGGGTCTTCCGTTCCTGTGGCGGTCCTCATGAGAGCCAGTTTCATCATAGCGCATGATGGTTTTTGCGACTGGACTTGAAGAAACTTTCAAAGTTCTTGACATTTTCCATATTGACTGACCTTCATGTCCTAAAGTAATGATGGACTTTAATTTCTCTTTGCTTATTTGAGCTGTTCTTGCCATAATATGGACTTGGTCTTTAACCAAATAGGGCTATCTTCTGTATACCCCCCTACCTTCTCACAACAAAACTGATTGGCTCAAACGCATTAAGAAGGAAAGAAATTCCACAAATTAACTTTTAAGAAGGCACACCTGTTAATTGAAATACATTCCAGGTGACTACCTCATGAAGCTGGTTGAGAGAATGCCAAGAGTGTGCAAAGCTGTCATCAAGGCAAAGGGTGGTTATTTGAAGAATCTCAGATATAAAATATATTTTGATTTCTTAACACATTTTTGGTTACTACATGATTCCATATGTGTCATTTCATAGTTTTGATGCCCTCAGAACAGCCTCAATTCTTCGGGGCATGGCCTCTACAAGGTGTTGAAAGCATTCCACAGGGATGCTGGCCCATGTTGACTCCAGTGCTACCCACAGTTATGCCAAGTTGCCTGGATGTCCTTTGGATGGAGGACCATTCAAATCAAATCAAAATCAAATCAAATTGTATTGGTCACATACACATTTTTAGCAGATGTTGTTGCGGGTGTAGCGAAATGCTTGTGTTTCTAGCTCCGACAGTGCAGTAATATCTAACAATTTCACAACATATACCCAATTCACACAAATCTAAGTAAAGCAATGGAATTAAGAATATATAAATATATGGACTAGCAATGTCAGAGCGGCATAGACTAAGATACAGTAGAATAGTATAGAATACAGTATATACATATGAGATGAGTAATGCAATATATGTAAATATTATTAAAATGACTAGTGTTCCATTTATTAAAGTGGCCAGTGATTTCAAATCTATGTACATAGGCAGCAGCCTCTAATGTGCTAGTGAAGGCTATTTAACAGTCTGATGGCCTTGAGTTAGAAGCTGTTTTTCAGTCTCTCGGTACCAGCTTTGATGCACATCTACTGACCTCGCCTTTTGGATGATAGCGGGGTGAACGGGCAGTGTCTCGGGTGGTTGTTGTCCTTGATTATCTTTTTGGCCTTCCTGTGACATCGGGTGCTGTAGGGGTCCTGGAGGGTTGGTAGTTTGCCCCCGGTGATGCGTTGGGCAGACCGCACCACCCTCTGGAGAGCCCTGCGGTTGCGGGCAGTGCAGTTACTGTACCAGGTGGGGATACAGTCCAACAGGATGCTCTCAATTGTGCATCTGTAAAAGTTTGTGAGGGTTTTAGGTGCCAAGACACATTTCTTCAGCCTCCTGGCACCACACTCCCAGAGCCCTCACCTCCTCCCTGTAGGCTGTCTCGTCATTGTTGGTAATCAAGCCATTCTTGATACACACAGGAAACTGTTGAGTGTGAAAAACCCAGCAGCATTGCAGTTCTTGACACAAAACGGTAGGCCTGGCACCTACTATGATACCCCATTCAAAGGCACTTAAATATTTTGTCTTGCCTATACACGGAGTGCATAAAACATTAGGAACACATTCTTAATATTGAGTTGCACCCCCTTTTGCCCTCGGAACAGCCTCAATTTGTCGGGGCATGGACTCTACAAGGTGTCGAAAGCGTTCCACAGGGATGCTGGCCCATGTTGACTCCAATGCTTCCACAGTTGTGTAAAGTTGGCTTGATGTCCTTTGTGTGGGGGACCATTCTTATACACATGGGAAACTGTTGAGCGTGAAAAACCCAGCAGCGTTGCAGTTCTTGTCACAAAACGGTAGGCCTGGCACCACCTATGATACCCCATTCAAAGGCACTCAAATATTTTGTCTTGCCCATTCACCCTCTGCATGGCACACATACACAATCCATATCTCAATTGTCTCAAGGCTTAAAATCCTTCTTTAACCTATCTCCTCTCCCTCATCTACTCTGATTGAAGTGGATTTAACAAGTGACATCAAAAAATGACCTAGATTCACCTGGTAGGCTGTCGTGGAAAGAGCAGCTGTTCTTAATTTTTGTACACTCAGTGTATATACCCAAGTTATCGTTACTGTGTATATACCCAAGTTATCGTTACTGTGTATATACCCAAGTTATCGTTACTGTGTATATACCCAAGTTATCATTACTGTGTATATACCCAAGTTATCGTTACTGTGTATATACCCAAGTTATCGTTACTGTGTATATACCCAAGTTATCGTTACTGTGTATATACCCAAGTTATCGTTACTGTGTATATACCCAAGTTATCGTAACTGTGTATATACCCAAGTTATCGTTACTGTGTATATACCCAAGTTATCGTTACTGTGTATATACCCAAGTTATCGTTACTGTGTATATACCCAAGTTATCATTACTGTGTATATACCCAAGTTATCGTTACTGTGTATATACCCAAGTTATCGTTACTGTATTTCTTCTCCGTGTTATTATGTTTTCTATTATTATTATTATTTTTTTCTCTCTGTATTGTTAGTCTACACCTGTTGTTTACAAAGCATGTGACAAATACAATTTGCTTTGACTTGATACAATTAGAACATTTATATGAAAGCATATATTTTTTTAATATTTGACAATAAATTGAATACATGAATTACCACCAAAATCCCTGAACTCCATTCATTATTAATCTGTGCCAATGAATTATATATATATATACATTTGAAGTCGGAAGTTTAGATACACTTAGGTTGGAGTCATTAAAACTAGTTTTTTAACCACTTTCTTTTTAACAAACTATAGTTTTGGCAAGTCGGTTAGGACATCTACTTTGTGCATGACACGAGTAACATATTATTTCACTTATAATTCACTGTATCACAATTCCAGTGGGTCAGAAGTTTACATACACTAAGTTGACTGTGCCTTTAAACAGCTTGGAAAATTCCAGAAAATGTTGTCATGGCTTTAGAAGCTTCTGATAGGCTAATTGACATCATTTGAGTCAATTGGAGGTGTACCTGTGGATGTATTTCAAGGCCTACCTTCAAACTCAGTGCCTCTTTGCTTGACATCATGGGAAAATCAAAAGAAATCAGCCAAGACCTCAGAAAAAGAATTGTAGACCTCCACAAGTCTGGTTCATCCTTGGGGGCAATTTCCAAACGCCTGAAGGTACCACGTTCATCTGTACAAACAATAGTACGCAAGTATACACACCATGGGACCACGCAGCCGTCATACCGCTCAGGAAGGAGACGCGTTCTCTCTCCCAGAGATGAACGTACTTTGGTGCGAAAAGTGCAAATCAATCCCAGAACAACAGCAAAGGACCTTGTGAAGATGCTGGAGGAAACAGGTACAAAAATATCTATATCCACAGTAAAACAAGTCCTATATCGACATAACCTGAAAGGCTGCTCAGCAAGGAAGAAGCCACTGCTCCAAAACCGCCATAAAAAACCCAGACTACGGTTTGCAACTGCACATGGGGACAAAGATCATACTTTTTGGAGAAATGTCCTCTGGTCTGATGAAACAAAAATAGAACTGTTTGGCCATAATGACCATCGTTTTGTTTGGAGGAAAAAGGGGGTGCTTGCAAGCCGAAGAACACCATCCCAACCATGAAGCACGGGGGTGGTAGCATCATGCTGTGGGGGTGCTTTGCTGCAGGAGGGACTGGTGCACTTCACAAAATAGATGGCATCATGAGGAAGGAAAATTATGTGGATATATTGAAGCAACATCTCAAGACATCAGTCAGGAAGTTAAAGCTTGGTCGCAAATGGGTCTTCCAAATGGACAATGACCCCAAGCATACTTCCAAATTTGTGGCAAAATGGCTTAAGGACAACAAAGTCAAGATATTGGAGTGGCCATCACAAAGCCCTGACCTCAATCCTATAGAACATTTGTGGGCAGAACTGAAAAAGCGTGTGCGAGCAAGGAGGCCTACAAACCTGATTCACTTACACCAGCTCTGTCAGGATGAATGGGCCAAAATTCACCCAACTTATTGTGGGAAGCTTGTGGAAGGCTACCCGAAACGTTTGACCCAAGTTAAACAATTTAAAGGCAATGCTACCAAATACTAATTGAGTGTATGTAAACTTCTGACCCACTGGGAATTTGATGAAATAAATAAAAGCAGAAATAAATCGTTCTCTCTACTATTATTCTGACATTTCACATTCTTAAAATAAAGTGGTGATCCTAACTGACCTAAAACAGGGAATTTTTACTAGGATTAAATGTCAGGAATTGTGAAAAACTGATATTAAATGTATTTGGCTAAGATGTATGTAAACTTCCGACTTCAACTGTGTATATATATATATATATATATATATATATATATATATATGTGTGTGTGTGTTATATATATATATATATATATATATATATATATATATATATATATATATATATATATATATATATATATATATTACACTGCTCAAAAAAATAAAGGGAACACTTAAACAACACATCCTAGATCTGAATGAATGAAATAATCTTATTAAATACTTTTTTTATTTACATAGTTGAATGTGCTGACAACAAAATCACACAAATATTATCAATGGAAATCAAATGTATCAACCCATGGAGGTCTGGATTTGGAGCCACCCTCAAAATTAAAGTGGAAAAACACACTACAGGCTGATCCAACTTTGATGTAATGTCCTTAAAATAAGTCAAAATGAGGCTCAGTAGTGTGTGTGGCCTCCACGTGCCTGTATGACCTCCCTACAACGCCTGGGCATGCTCCTGATGAGGTGGCGGATGGTCTCCTGAGGGATCTCCTCCCAGACCTGGACTAAAGCATCCGCCAACTCCTGGACAGTCTGTGGTGCAACGTGGCGTTGGTGGATGGAGCGAGACATGATGTCCCAGATGTGCTCAATTGGATTCAGGTCTGGGGAACGGGCGGGCCAGTCCATAGCATCAATGCCTTCCTCTTGCAGGAACTGCTGACACACTCCAGCCACATGAGGTCTAGCATTGTCTTGCGTTAGGAGGAACCCAGGGCCAACCGCACCAGCATATGGTCTCACAAGGGGTCTGAGGATCTCATCTCGGTACCTAATGGCAGTCAGGTTACCTCTGGCGAGCACATGGAGGGCTGTGCGGCCCCCCAAAGAAATGCCACCCCACACCATGACTGACCCACCGCCAAACCGGTCATGCTGGAGGATGTTGCAGGCAGCAGAACGTTCTCCACGGCCTCTCCAGACTCTGTCACGTCTGTCACATGTGCTCAGTGTGAACCTGCTTTCATCTGTGAAGAGCACAGGGCGCCAGTGGCGAATTTGCCAATGTTGGTGTTCTCTGGCAAATGCCAAACGTCCTGCACGGTGTTGGGCTGTAAGCACAACCCCCACCTGTGGACGTCGGGCCCTCATACCACCCTCATGGAGTCTGTTTCTGACCGTTTGAGCAGACACATGCACATTTGTGGCCTGCTGGAGGTCATTTTGCAGGGCTCTGGCTGTGCTCCTCCTGCTCCTCCTTGCACAAAGGCGGAGGTAGCGGTCCTGCTGCTGGGTTGTTGCCCTCCTACGGCCTCCTCCACGTCTCCTGATGTACTGGCCTGTCTCCTGGTAGCGC
Source organism: Coregonus lavaretus (assembly GCF_964263955.1). NCBI lineage: Eukaryota > Metazoa > Chordata > Actinopteri > Salmoniformes > Salmonidae > Coregonus > Coregonus lavaretus. Next base: position 40,900,181 of record NC_139995.1, read on the forward strand.
CTCCATGCTCTGGACACTACGCTGACAGACACAGCAAACCTTCTTGCCACAGCTCGCATTGATGTGCCATCCTGGATGAGCTGCACTACCTGAGCCACTTGTGTGGGTTGTAGACTCCGTCTCATGCTACCACTAGAGTGAAAGCACCGCCAGCATTCAAAAGTGACCAAAACATCAGCCAGGAAGCATAGGAGCTGAGAAGTGGTCTGTGGTCACCACCTGCAGAACCACTACTTTATTGGGGGTGTCTTGCTAATTGCCTATAATTTCCACCTGTTCAGTGGCGGCTCCTGAAAAAATTCTCAGGAGGGGCAATTTTTCTGATGATTTAGGTGACCTACACACATTTAAAAAAAGATATGTCCAGCAACAACATGAAGACAGGGGCAGCATATAAGTCAATACCAGAAGCATTTATTGACTGATCTCAAAAGTGTTGGCTTACCAGGGTTGGTGGAGCCCTCAGTTTCATCTTTGCCTCGCAAAGCTAACTCAAACACTCCGCAAAACTTCACACACTGGATTAGCCGGCTGAGGATGTGGCGGTTCTTGCTAATGTCGTAGTAAATATATTTGTTATAGTGAATATGGAATATGATATGTTGAGTAAAATGTTGTGCTAAGATCTATTTAGGTCAGGAGCTGGTTATAAGTTCTGTTCCTATCCAATAACAATGGACAAAAGGGTCCTATCTTGTCAGCCTTGTCAGCAGGTGGCCAAGGACAACACCCACGCCATAGGCCTCTCAGTTCTTCCAACTCACGAGTTCTTGCTCTGAGGACACACACACACACAAACACACACACACACACATCATCACTGTTAAACACACACACACACACACACATCATCACTGTTAAACACACACACACACACACACACACACACAAAAATCCCCTCTCTTAGGCTGAACATTTGAAGACAGAGAACCCGACTCAGAGCCAATGCAACAGTGACAGTAGCCTGCAGGGGACCTCGCCCAACTCATCAGGACCAATCAGAAGATCAGAACTTCTAGATTGAACCTACTTCATTTATTGCATAAAATGTCTGCACACAATGTTTCGGGGCTCTCTTCAGATAATAATAATAATAATAATAATAATAATAATAATATGCCATTTAGCAGACGCTTTTATCCAAAGCGACTTACAGTCATGCGTGCATACATTTTTGTGTATGGGTGGTCCCGGGGATCGAACCCACTACCTTGGCGTTACAAGCACCATGCTCTACCAGCTGAGCGACAGAAAGTGGATACTCATGGATGCGCATTGCAATTGTAAAATGTCAACACAATTGGAGACACCACGTCATTTTTGGAGACATGTTATTGACAGTAAACTATTGTAGATGCGACTGCTAACTAACTAAAACATTTTAGCTGGCTAGCTAATCATCTTAGCTAAATGTGGGGCAAACAATTCAGTTATTTACCGTTAATTTGAGGGATTGGGGTGAAAGAAATCAAGTTACATAGTGATACTTTACGATATACTGTATTGACAATATCGCAATATTTTAGCGCTAGTTGGCTGTACCTGCACCAAAACACCATTATTGTTCCTTCATAGCTTGTTCTCAATCTTTTCACATTGGGAGCCAATTTGTTTTCAGCACTTTTATTTCCATGACTGATCAAAACTCGTTCTCATGGCTTTCTGATCCCTCTGCAACAGACATATGGTGCGCAATAAAATCACAGTATCGAATCGCAATACGTATAGAATCATGAGACTCGCAATGCTGATGCATATATCTTATCGTGAGGTTCCTGGCAATTCCCAGCCCAAGTTCATTTGCCACAACAAATCTCTTCGCTAGCAAACGCGATGTCTTCTCCAAAACGGCAATGTGTCTCCAGCAATGTTTACTTTTTTGACGTTCTATGGCATCTCCACTTTCCAAGCATATATGACCACATGTAATATTTTGGTAAGTGATGCAAATAGTGAACTATGTAGGGCCAGGATGTAAAATATATGTAGCTGCAGCAATTTCTCTTATCTGATATGGTAAGTAATGGGGCTTAATTTATAGCTCCCTAAGAGTTTGACGAACGGGTCCGTGAACGCGATTCCAGATATATTTACCTCTGAATAAACTGCCTTTATTACACCATATCCACATCCAGTAAACTTGTGATTATCAACACTAACCTCATCGTTGTGGCGGCGGACAGCTAGCCTGTATCCCTCGTCATCCAGTTGAGTGAGTGGCAATGTCTTTTTTCGTTCGTACCAATTTTTGGAAAATCCTCGGGTGTAGGACTTTCCGCCTTTAGTAGAAACCTGTTGAATTATTAAATTTGGTCTGGGAGGTCCTAATTGTTTCGTTGCCAATTTATCTTCATTTGTTCGCCGACAAAAAGGAACTTCTTTCAAACAATCCACTCTTTTCTCAGTTACGTTCATGGTTACGTAACGTATGACGAAAGCGCGTAAGTGCAAGCCCACAGACACCCATTGAGATTGTATTGAAGGCTCTGAAATTTGAAAAAAATAGATTTTACATGGGAGTCTATGACAGAAGTTCTGGGCGATTTTCAATCTGACTGAAATCGCCCCAAAAGGGGGTGGAGCCATTTGAAGCACGACTTTAGCCTGATTCGACATTTAGTGGCAGTGTGGCACTGTGGCAGATCAGACGTATAGATTACAACACTGATAACTACTGTTGCCGTGATATAATTGATTAGAAAAAAAATCCCTTCCTTTTCCCGTTTGGCAGTGCGTCGCCCATATCGCCCTATTGAACAGGCCGTCCCTGCACCTGTTGGCTATTCTATTTGCACAACAGTATGTGAAATGTATTGTCAATCAGTGTTGCTTCCTAAGTGGACCGTTTGATTACACAGAAGTGTGATTGACTTGGAGTTACATTGTGTTGTTTAAGTGTTCCCTTTATTTTTTTGAGCAATATATATATATACACAGTGGGGAAAAAAAAGTATTTAGTCAGCCACCAATTGTGCAAGTTCTCCCACTTAAAAAGATGAGAGAGGCCTGTAATTTTCATCATAGGTACACGTCAACTATGACAGACAAATTGAGGAAAAAAAATCCAGAAAATCACATTGTAGGATTTTTAATGAATTTATTTGCAAATTATGGTGGAAAATAAGTATTTGGTCACCTACAAACAAGCAAGATTTCTGGCTCTCACAGACCTGTAACTTCTTCTTTAAGAGGCTCCTCTGTCCTCCACTCGTTACCTGTATTAATGGCACCTGTTTGAACTTGTTATCAGTATAAAAGACACCTGTCCACAACCTCAAACAGTCACACTCCAAACTCCACTATGGCCAAGACCAAGGAGCTGTCAAAGGACACCAGAAACAAAATTGTAGACCTGCACCAGGCTGGGAAGACTGAATCTGCAATAGGTAAGCAGCTTGGTTTGAAGAAATCAACTGTGGGAGCAATTATTAGGAAATGGAAGACATACAAGACCACTGATAATCTCCCTCGATCTGGGGCTTCACGCAAGATCTCACCCCGTGGGGTCAAAATGATCACAAGAACGGTGAGCAAAAATCCCAGAACCACACGGGGGGACCTAGTGAATGACCTGCAGAGAGCTGGGACCAAAGTAACAAAGCCTACCATCAGTAACACACTACGCCGCCAGGGACTCAAATCCTGCAGTGCCAGACGTGTCCCCCTGCTTAAGCCAGTACATGTCCAGGCCCGTCTGAAGTTTGCTAGAGTGCATTTGGATGATCCAGAAGAGGATTGGGAGAATGTCATATGGTCAGATGAAACCAAAATAGAACTTTTTGGTAAAAACTCAACTCGTCGTGTTTGGAGGACAAAGAATGCTGAGTTGCATCCAAAGAACACCATACCTACTGTGAAGCATGGGGGTGGAAACATCATGCTTTGGGGCTGTTTTTCTGCAAAGGGACCAGGACGACTGATCCGTGTAAAGGAAAGAATGAATGGGGCCATGTATCGTGAGATTTTGAGTGAAAACCTCCTTCCATCAGCAAGGGCATTGAAGATGAAACGTGGCTGGGTCTTTCAGCATGACAATGATCCCAAACACACCGCCTGGGCAATGAAGGAGTGGCTTCTTAAGAAGCATTTCAAGGTCCTGGAGTGGCCTAGCCAGTCTCCAGATCTCAACCCCATAGAAAATCTTTGGAGGGAGTTGAAAGTCCGTGTTGCCCAGCGACAGCCCCAAAACATCACTGCTCTAGAGGAGATCTGCATGGAGGAATGGGCCAAAATACCAGCAACAGTGTGTGAAAACCTTGTGAAGACTTACAGAAAACGTTTGACCTGTGTCATTGCCAACAAAGGGTAAATAACAAAGTATTGAGAAACTTTAGTTATTGACCAAATACTTATTTTCCACCATAATTTGCAAATAGATTCATTCAAAATCCTACAATGTGATTTTCTGGATTTTTTTCTCATTTTGTCTGTCATAGTTGACGTGTACCTATGATGAAAATTACAGGCCTCTCTCATCTTTTTAAGTGGGAGAACTTGCACAATTGGTGGCTGACTAAATACTTTTTTCCCCCACTGTATATATACAGAGCCTTCGGAAAGAACTCAGACCCCTTGACTTTTTCCACATTTTGTTACTTGACAGCCTTATTCTAAAATTGATTGAATAAAACAAATTCCACAGCTATCTATGCACAATTCTCCATAAAGACAAAGCAAAAACAGGTTTTTAGAAATTTTTGCAAATGTATTAAAAATTAATAACAGAAAAACATTTACATTACATTTACATTTAAGTCATTTAGCAGACGCTCTTATCCAGAGCGACTTACAGTTAGTGAATACATATTTTTTTTTATACTGGCCCCCCGTGGGAATTGAACCCACAACCCTGGCGTTGCAAACGCCATGCTCTATCAACTGAGCTACATCCCTGCCGGCCATTCCCTCCCCTACCCTGGACGACGCTGGGCCAATTGTGCGCCGCCCATGAGCCTCCCGGTCGCGGCCGGCTGCGACAGAGCCTGGATTCGAACCAGGATCTAGTGGCACAGTTAGCACTGCGATGCAGTGCCTTAGACCACTGCGCCACTTACATCAGTATTCAGACCCTTTGCTATGAGACTTGACATTGAGCTCAGGTACATCCTGTTTCCATTGCTCATCCTTGAGATGTTTTTTCAACTTGATTGGAGTCCACCTGTGGTAAATTCAATTGATTTTACATAATTTGGAAAGGCACACACCTGTCTAGATAAGGTCCCACAGATGACAGTGCATGTCAGAGCAGAAACCAAGCCATGAGGTCGAAGGAATTGTCCGTAGAGCTCTGAGACAGGATTGTGTCGAGGCACAGATTTGGGGAAGGGTACCAAAATATTTCTGCAGTATTGAAGGTCCCCAAGAACAGAGTGGCCTCCATCATTCTTAAATGGAAGAAGTTTGGAACAACCAAGACTCTTCCTAGAGCTGGCCGCCCTGCCAAACTGAGCAATCAGGGGAGAAGGGCCTTGGTTAAGGAGGTGACCAAGAACCCAATGGTCACTCTGACAGCGCTCTAGAGTTCCACTGTGGAGATGGGAGAACCTTCCAGAAGGACAACCATTTCTGCAGCACTCCACCAATTAGGCCTTTATGGTAGAGTGGCCAGAAGGAAACCACTCCTTAGTAAAATGCACATGACAGCCCACTTGGAGTTTGATAAAAGGCACCTGAAGACTCTCAGACTAAAGATGTTCTGGTCTGATGAAACCGAGATTGAACTCTTTGGCCTGAATGCCAAGTGTCACGTCTGGCGGAAACCTGATACCATACCTACGGTGAAGCATGGTGGTGGCAGCATCATGCTGTGGAGATGTTTTTCAGCGGCAGGGACTGGGAGACTAGTCAGGATCAAGGAAAATATGAATGGAGCAAAGTACAGAGAGATCCTTGATGAAAACCTGCTCCAGAGCACTCAAGACCTCAGACTGGGGCGAAGGTTCACCTTCCAACAGGACAACGACCCTAAACACACAGGCAAGACAATGCAGGAGTTGCTTCGGGACAAGTCTTTGAATGTCCTTGAGTGGCCCAGCCAGAGCCCGGACTTGAACCCGATCGAACATCTCTGGAGAGACCTGAAAATAGCTGTAACCTGACAGAGCTTGAAAGGATCTGCATAAAGAAGAATGAGAAACTCCCCAAATACAGGTGTGCCAAGCTTGTAGCGTCGTACCCAAGAAGACTCGATGCTGTGATCGATGCCAAAGGAGGTTCAACAAAGTACTGAGTAAAGGGTCTGAGTACTTATGTAAATGTGATATTTCTATTTTGTATTTTTTATAAATTAGCTAAAATGTCTAAAAACCTGTTTTTGCATTGTCATTATGGGGTATTGTGTGTACAGTCGTGGTCAAACATTTTGAGAATGACACAAGTATTGGTCTTCACAAAGTTTGCTGCTTCAGTATTATGAGATATTTTTGTCAGATGTTACTATGGTATACTGAAGTATAATTACAAGCATTCCATAAGTGTCAAAGGCTTTTATCGTCAATTACAGTACGTTTATGCAAAGAGTCAATATTTGCAGTGTTGACCCTTCTTTTTCAAGACCTCTGCAATCCGCCCTGGCATGCTGTCAATTAACTTCTGGGCCACATCCTGACTGATGGCAGCCCAATCTTGCATAATCAATGCTTGGAGTTTGTCCGAATTTGTGGGTTTTTGTTTGTCCACCAGCCTCTTGAGGATCGACCAAGTTCTCAATGGGATTAAGGTCTGGAGGGTTTCCTGGCCATAGACCCATCATTTTGATGTTTTGTTATCCGAGCCACTTAGTTATCACTTTTGCCTTATTGGAAGGTGCTCCATCATGCTGGAAAAGGCATTGGTCGTCACCAAACTGTTCTTGGATGGTTGGGAGAAGTTGCTCTCGGAGGATGTGTTGGTACCATTCTTTAATCATGGCTGTGTTCTTAGGCAAAATTGTGAGTGAGCCCACTCCCTTGGCTGAGAAGCAACCCCACACATGAATGGTCTCAGGATGCTTTACTGTTGGCATGACACAGGACTGATGGTAGCGCTCAACTTGTTTGGATGGCCCACACAATCGGAAAGGGTATTCATCAGAGAAAATGACTTTACCCCAGTCCTCAGCAGTCCAATCCCTGTACCTTTTGCAGAATATCAGTCTGTCCCTGATGTTTTTCCTGGAGAGAAGTGGCGTCTTTGTTGCCCTTCTTGACACCAGGCCATCCTCCCAAAGTCTTCGCCTCACTGTGCGTGCAGATGCACTCACACCTGCCTGCTGCCATTCCTGAGCAAGCTCTGCACTGGTGGTGCCCCGATCCCACTGCTGAATCAACTTTAGCAGACGGTCCTGACACTTGCTGGACTTTCTTGGCGCCCTGACGCCTTCTTCACAAAAATTGAACCTCTCTCCTTGAAGTTCTTGATGATCCGATAAATGGTTGATTTAGGTGCAATCTTACTAGTAGCAATATCCTTGCCTGTGAAGCCCTTTTTGTGCAAAGCAATGATGACGGCACGTGTTTACTTGCAGGTAACCATGGTTAACAGAGGAAGAGCAATGATTTCAAGCACCACCCTCCTTTTAAAGCTTCCAGTCTGTTATTCTAACTCAATCAGCATGACAGACTGATCTCCAGCCTTGTCCTCGTCAACACTCTCACCTGTGTTAACGAGAGAATCACTGACATGATGGCAGGTGGTCCTTTTGTGGCAGGGCTGAAATGCAGTGGAAATGTTTTTTTGGGATTAAATTAATTTTCATGGCAAAGAGGGACTTTGCAATTAATTGCAATTCATCTGATCACTCTTCATGACATTCTGGAGTATATGCAAATTGCCATCATCAAAACTGAGGCAGCAGACTTTGTGAAAATTAGTATTTGTGTCATTCTCAAAACTTTTGACCACGACTGTAGATTGATGAGGTAAAAAAAACAATTTAATCAATTTTAAAATAAGGCTGTAACACAATGTGGAAAAGGTCAAGGGGTGTGAATACTTTCCGAAGGCACTGTATATATATTTAAAATATAAAATGTATATGTTTTTCCTTTTAACCCCTTTTTTGTGATATCCAATTGGTAGTTACAGTGTTGTCCCATCGCTGCAACTCCCATACGGACTCGGGAGAGGCGAAGGTCGAGAGCCATGTGTCCTCGAAACATGACCCTGCCCAGTCGCACTGCATCTTGACACACTGCCCGCTTATCCCGGAAGCCAGCCGCACCAATGTGTCGGAGGAAACGCCCTACAACTGGCGACCGAAGTCAGCGTGCATGCGCCCGGCCCGCCACAAGGAGTTGCTAGAGCCCGATGGGATAAGGATATCCCGGCCGGCCAAACCCTCCCCTAACCCGGACGACGCTGGGCAATTACGACCAGTTACGTTGTCAGTCAACACTGCTTGTTTGTTTGTTGTCGCTGGTCGTCTTGCATATGGCCTTATTGGACTGGATGTGTGAGAGTTGCTGTGCCAAATGGCCATCATGAGGGGGCCCCTGCCAGGCAACCAGGCTGTGTGTGTGGAAGTTACGAGGGAGGCTGTGAGTCTCTACATGTCTGCTCATGCCCCCCCTCATTGCCTGTTTTACTTCAGCAAGAGACACAGCGGCTGATGTCACGTCAGACTAAACCACTTTGATCTGACACTGAAAGTAGCTACTTGGATCAACAAATACTCTCTTGCACATCAGTACTTAAGTGCCATTTTTAGGTCTTTCTCTGTCGGATGATTTCTCCTCAGTACTGAATTCATTGGGTTGGCTACACTTCCAGGACTACAATCTAGCTAGCTAGTTAACTTGGAGGTTTCTCGGACGATCTGATGTTGTAACTTGTCACTCATCCTTAAAAGCGTGCCTCGGTGCGCCACTGCTAAATTAATATAGGGGAAACAGTGGAACTGAATAGGTGTGGTATACTTTGCGAAGACACTTTTTCTAATAAATGTTTTGCTATAACATTATCTCCTGCATGTGAGTTCGCATGTATGAGGGGGACACAGCTACTGTATATTCACAGTAGGAGTAAATTACTACATCCCAGCATACCATACATTAGAGATAAAAACATGTATAAAGTAAATTGCAAACTATGTTATCTGTAATTCTTGAATCTAGCCTAATTGTAAATTACTGTGTTTGTGCTATAGAAGCAAGCCAGGTAATTATTAGATTCCTGTCTCTCCTCTAACCTCTCAGTGAAAACTCTGACTGGGTAATGGGCTATTTACATGGATATGGCTCATTGCTGCTGATACTGTATGGTAATGACAGAGGTCATATGGAAAATGTGCAAATACAATATCCCCCTGCAGAGCAGAGTGTGGTACCATAGCTGTGTGACCATGCTCATGTAGCCTGCTGCTGTATGCCTAAACCATGGCCTAATAATAATATTAGGTGTTTTTTTCACAAAGGCAAAGTAACAATGCAGCACATCAGACTTTTCTGAGTCAGTCATGATCATACTCTGTGTGCTTAAAAAAGGTGTGTGTGTGTGTGTGTGTGTGTGTGTGTGTGTGTGTGTGTGTGTGTGTGTGTGTGTGTACGTACGTGTCTGTGCATGTCTGTGCTTGCGTGTGTGCGGGTCTATGTACACAGTAGAGCTGGGCGATATGGACCAACATTCATATTGTGATAAATTCCCAGCTCTAGTACACGGTACACGTGTGTGTGTGCAAGTGCGTAAGCCTGTGTGTTTGCACACCCTTGTATCAGTGTGTAATTGACCATGATATGATGGTAGATTTGTGGTATCATGACGCCCTGTGAGGACCTGTCTCACCACAGCCCAGCCACAGCCCAGGGGTTCTCCTCATCCAATCGCCATCTCAAGCTGAATTATCCACACCATTTACAGCTTACTCTGGTTCACCGGTACCATGACAGCATCCCAAATGGCACCCTATTCCCAATATAGTGCACTAATAGGGTGTCAATAGGGTGTCATTTGGGATGTGGGTTGTGTCAAACAGGGAGGGGAAGGGAAGGAACCAGCTGCAATGGAGCCCATCGTCGTTGCCTACGGTTATAGGAAAGGCTCATTGCATGGTTCACACACAGCATTCTACATGAAATATGCTGTGGGACTGTTCCCTTCCACCATTTAGTGTGGTTCAGTGCCACTGTGTCATCAGGCAGGTATAGGGGAGAGGATAGGTATCAGTGGCCCAGGGTGGTGAAGTAGGGGTGGGGGGCAGTGGCAGCAAGGGTTGGGGGGTAGTAGTAGGACAAAGGGTGTTGTGTCATCATGGTTTATGAGGATGCTGCACTATCTCCATTCTACATGAAATATGAGTGTACATGGTCCCTTATTCCATCTAGAAATACTCTAGAAATGATCTAAGTAATAGTATTAATTTATTAACTTATTAAAATGACACATTTAAAATACTGTATATGTTACATTACTTGTAGGCCTAGGTGTTTTGCAAAGTTAAGTGTAGTAGAATCATGTTTTAATTTGTGCACATTTGTTTACGTCTGTCTCTCCAGGAATCAAGGAATGTATCAGTCAAGTTAATTAGCCTGGGCTATCAATAATGAAATAAATTACAGCTGTGTCAAGTTCTGGTGGCGGCCAAGGAAATCATGCTTTCATGTGTTGCTTGGTGGTGGAAGGACCAATGTAAAAACCCAACAGCATTGAGTAACATAACATGAGTCAATCATTGAGTTAAGTCTTCTTACCCATCACTTGGCCAAGGATTAAAAGCTTGTGGCAAGGTACAGAGAGACATTTAAGTATTTAAGACACTGACTGTGTCAGCTGTACTATACAGTGGGGAAAAAAAGTATTTAGTCAGCCACCAGTTGTGCAAGTTATCCCACTTAAAAAGATGAGAGAGGCCTGTAATTTTCATCATAGGTACACGTCAACTATGACAGACAAAATGAGGGAAAAAAATCAAGAAAATCTCATTGTAGGATTTTTAATGAATTTATTTGCAAATTATGGTGGAAAATAAGTATTTGGTCAATAACAAAAGTTTCTCAATACTTTGTTATATACCCTTTGTTGGCAATGACACAGGTCAAACGTTTTCTGTAAGTCTTCACAAGGTTTTCACACACTGTTGCTGGTATTTTGGCCCATTCCTCCATGCAGATCTCCTCTAGAGCAGTGATGTTTTGGGGCTGTCACTGGGCAACACGGACTTTCAACTCCCTCCAAATATTTTCTATGGGGTTGAGATCTGGAGACTGGCTAGGCCACTCCAGGACCTTGAAATGCTTCTTACGAAGCCACTCCTTCATTGCCCGGGCGGTGTGTTTGGGATCATTGTCATGCTGAAAGACCCAGCCACGTTTCATCTTCAATGCCCTTGCTGATGGAAGGAGGTTTTCACTCAAAATCTCACGATACATGGCCCCATTCATTCTTTCCTTTACACGGATCAGTCGTCCTGGTCCCTTTGCAGAAAAACAGCCCCAAAGCATGATGTTTCCACCCCCATGCTTCACAGTAGGTATGGTGTTCTTTGGATGCAACTCAGCATTCTTTGTCCTCCAAACACGACGAGTTGAGTTTTTACCAAAAAGTTCTATTTTGGTTTCATCTGACCATATGACATTCTCCCAATCCTCTTCTGGATCATCCAAATGCACTCTAGCAAACTTCAGACGGGCCTGGACATGTACTGGCTTAAGCATGGGGACACGTCTGGCACTGCAGGATTTGAGTCCCTGGCGGCGTAGTGTGTTACTGATGGTAGGCTTTGTTACTTTGGTCCCAGCTCTCTGCAGGTCATTCACTAGGTCCCCCCGTGTGGTTCTGGGATTTTTGCTCACTGTTCTTGTGATCATTTTGACCCCACGGGGTGAGATCTTGCGTGAAGCCCCAGATCGAGGGAGATTATCAGTGGTCTTGTATGTCTTCCATTTCCTAATAATTGCTCCCACAGTTGATTTCTTCAAACCAAGCTGCTTACCTATTGCAGATTCAGTCTTCCCAGCCTGGTGCAGGTCTACAATTTTGTTTCTGGTGTCCTTTGACAGCTCTTTGGTCTTGGCCATAGTGGAGTTTGGAGTGTGACTGTTTGAGGTTGTGGACAGGTGTCTTTTATACTGATAACAAGTTCAAACAGGTGCCATTAATACAGGTAACGAGTGGAGGACACAGGAGCCTCTTAAAGAAGAAGTTACAGGTCTGTGAGAGCCAGAAATCTTGCTTGTTTGTAGGTGACCAAATACTTATTTTCCACCATAATTTGCAAATAAATTCATTTAAAATCCTACAATGTGATTTTCTGGAGAAAAAAATTCTCAATTTGTCTGTCATAGTTGACGTGTACCTATGATGAAAATGACAGGCCTCTCTCATCTTTTTAAGTGGGAGAACTTGCACAATTGGTGGCTGACTAAATACTTTTTTTCCCCACTGTAGCAGAGAAAAATGCTAAGTTAAACTGGCCAAGTTACTCTAACGTGACTAAGCACTGAGACATTAACTTTTTAAGAAACCAGGCCTACTTGTAGCAGAAAAAGTCTTGAATCTAGTGAAAATACGGTATAATTCTCTAGCATACAGAAGAGAAAGCCTTTGTGGCCTTAACTTTCTTTCAGACATACATGAAGAAGCTGGTGAAAAGGCCTATTGTTGTTTAGACTGTTAGACAGAATCATTCTAGCTACCATCTGTGCTGCTCATACAGGGGATGTTGATGCTGAGTAGGCTTGGGCGGTATACCGTATATACAGTATACCGTGGTATAAAAGAATAATGTGCAAATATTGTACAGTCCAGGTGTGCAAAGTCTTAGAGACTTAACAGCTGTAATCACTGCCAAAGGTGATTCTAACATGTATTGACTCAGGGGTGTGCTAATGTAAATTAGCTATTTCATTTGCAATAAATTTGCAAACATTTCTAAAAACATGTTTTTACATTGTCATTATGGGGTATTGTGTGTAGATTGTTGAGAAAACAATATATTTAATCAGTTTTGAATTCAGGCTGTAACACAACAAAATGTGGAATAGGTCAAGGGGTATGAATACTTTCTGAAGACACTGTCAGTATTGTGATAATGTCATATTGTAAGGTCCCTGGCAATTTCCAGCTCTATCAAAGAGTCCAACAGCATACTGCACTTCATGGAATTATATAACTGCAGATGCTTAGTTCGCACCACAGTATCATATAGTATATTATGGATCTAGTTTTCTCACTAGATCTCTCTCTAGTTGAACTTGTGTAATTAAGCGTAGCGCTTTGGTCTTCTCGACTGCAATCAGGTTAGCCTGTCTTTCCCATGGTAACTAGTCACTTAGCAGGAGCCACACACACAGAGAGAGAGAGAGAGTATGTTAACAACTGCAATTTCTTCTACATTTCGGAGGACTTTCAATCTCTTTGCATCTCCCTATAGACGGTGAAACAGGATATGATATAGACGTTTTAACAAAAGAGCTGTTTCATAGTAATTCACGTCATTTGAGGCACCAAGGACCTCGATCTGATTCTGGCCTTGGATCAAGATTTACGTCAATGGTGGACAATGCTGAAGAACAGTGAGGTGGTTCTGGGAATGGCAGAGAGGCGTCAAGTCAAAAGTCAATGATAGAGAAAATGAGGAATTGAGAAGTGGCTTTTGTGTGAAACTTTCAAAATTATTCAAGGGAAAGAGAAAAGGTGAGTTTGGGGATAAGTCTGCCAGACAGAAAATTAAATGACAGAAATATTTTCTCAAGTCTCTGCCCAGATAGCAGACCTGTTTCTTCTTATGGGTAATGTCACATTCCCTTAACAGTGTGAACGTTTTGATACTTGTAAAGTTTAAACAGCCAGGCACTCCTCAATTTTAATCTTTCAACACCAATAGAGTGTTGCTTGTTCCCTACAAGGGGATGCTTACATCAGCAATAGCCTCTCTACTGACACTGTAATTTATCTCGTGCTGTCCAATTGCATGATTGGCCATACTTGAGCCTTAGCCTTTGTGTACCAACCCTGATCTGTCTTTATATGATGTCTAGGGATAATAATAAACCAAATATATTTGTGACAGTTTGAGATCTTTCATAGAGTATTCCTCAACAGCTAGTGGTTAGGATTCCTCAACAGCTAGCAGTTAGGATTCCTGGTTTTCACCCAGACGGCCTGGGTTCAACTCCCGGTCTGGGAACTCACATTCAGTGCGGCAGGTAGCCTAGCGGTTAGAGCGTTGGGCCAATAACCGAAAGGTTGCTAGTTTGAATCCCCAAGCCAATAAGGTGAAAAAAAGATGTCTGTGCCCTTGAGCAAGGCACTTAACCCCTAATTGCTCCAGGGTCGCTGTTGATAATTGCTGACCCTCGCCTTGACCTCACTGTCTGAGGGTGTCTCAGAGGTAGTTGAGATGTGCAAAAAAACATTTCCAAATAGGACAAATATAAGCAACCACCAGATTAGTATTATTGTAACAGTCTAGTGAGATTGATTGGTTAACTCAGTGTGACAGGATTACGTGACTTGGAAAATCCAACTGTTTGGAGGGCAAGTGAGGATCCAAGGAAACCATAGCATTTTCTCTCTCCCTTTAGTCTCTCTGTACAATTCTGATATACAAATTCAGTTTGACTGCTCCCAAAAACTAAACAAAATCCCCTTGAGCTCTCGTGATGCCAATCATGTTCACTGAATGGTCTGGCACACAAACTGCACCAGGTCTGTTCACATGCCTTCCAGTGGACTTGACAAGACTCTTCCAGGACCCAGAATGCCATCATGCTAATCTCTTTGCCAATCCTGATCAAATTAAGGGGTTAACCGACTTCATACAGGCCTGCAAGTTCCCTCACAGTCTCTGTGCCAATCCAGATCACATTCTTCCGGTGTGAGGAGTGAACAGACTTGACAGTTTCCTGACAGTTAGTCATGCCTCCGACAGGATTCTCTGTCTCTCTCAGCCCAATAAATGATGGAGCTGGAGGATAATGTTTCTGGCTTATCGGAGGTAATCCCGAACGGATGAACAAACACACACACACATATAATGTTCCTGTCATATCGAAGGTTCTTCAACAGATGAATTCATCACACCAAGAACTTCCCTAACCTCAACATTTCCCCTTTCCTTGTTCTTTGAAGCTACACTTTCTCACATAATATATTTAAAATAATGTAAGAATATTATCTAGGTGGAAGGGAGATATTATGTGGTTAAAAGCCCTCTTCCATTTTTCATCAAACTACTAACCACTGTGGTTTCCACTCTAGGCTACAGGTGAGTTGTTTGAGAATACTGAAATCAAGATGATTTAGTCATTTATGCTACATTCGGATTCCTGAGTGGCGCAGTGGTCTAAGGCACTGCATCGCAGTGCTAGCTGTGCCACTAGAGATCCTGGTTTGAATCCAGGCTCTGGCGTATCGCTGCAGAATGCTGTGGTAGCCATGCTGGTTAAGTGTGCGTTGAATTCTAAATAAATCACAGACAGTGTCACCAGCAAAGCACCCCCACACCATAACACCTCCTCCTCCATGCTTTACTGTGGGAAATACACATGCGTAGATCATCCGTTCACCCACACCGTGTCTCACAACGACACAGCGGTTGGAACCAATAATCTCCAATTTGGACTCCAGACCAAAGGACAAATTTCCACCGGTTGAATGTCCATTGGTCGTGTTTCTTGGCCCAAGCAAGTCTCTTCTTCTTATTGGTGTCCTTTAGTAGTGGTTTCTATGCAGCAATTCGACCATGATGGCCTGATTCACACAGTGTCCTCTGAACAGTTGATGTTGAGATGTGTCTGTTACTTGAACTCTCTGAAGCATTTATTTGGGCTGCAATTTCTGAGGGTGATAACTCTAATGAACTTATCCTCTGCAGCAGAGGTAACTCTGGGTCTTCCATTCCTGTGGTGGTCCCCATGAGAGCCAGTATCATCATAGTGCTTGATGGTTTTTGCGACTGCATTTGAAGAAACTTTCAAAGTTCTTGAAATGTTCCGTATTGACTGACTTTCATGTCTTAAAGTAATGATAGACTGTCGTTTCTGTTTGCTTATTTGAGCTGTTCTTGCCATAATATGGACTTGGTCTTTTACCAAATAAGGCTGTCTTCTGTATACCCCCCCCCCCCCCCCCCCCCCCACACACACACACACACACTTTGTCACAACACAACTGATTGGCTCAAAAATCCACAAATTAACTTTTATGAAGGCACACCTGTTAATTGAAATGCATTCCAGGTGACAACCTCATGAAGCTGATTGAGAGAATGCCAAGAGTGTGCAAAGCTGTCATCAAGGCAAATGGTGGCTATTTGAAGAATCTGATTTGTGTAACACTTTTTTGGTTACTACATGATTCCTTATGTGTTATTTCATAGTTTTGATGTCTTCACTATTATTCTAAAATGTAGAAAATTATAAAAATTAAGAAAAATCCTTGAATGAGTAGGTGTGTCCAAACTTTTGACTGGTAGTGTACCTTCAGAAGTCACATAATTAGTTAAATAAAGTCCACATGTGTGTGCAATCTAAGTTTCACATGATCTGTCACATGATCTCAGTATATATACACCTGTACTGAATGGCCCCAGAGTCTACAACACCACTAAGCAAGGGGCACCACCAAGCAAGCGGCACCATGATGACCAAGGAGCTCTCCAAACAGGTCAGGGACAAAGTTGTGGAGAAGTACAGATCAGGGTTGGGTTATAGAAAAATATTAGAAACTTTGAACATCCCACAGAGCACCATTAAATCCATTATTAAAAAATATTATGGCACCACAACAAACCTGCCAAGAGAGGGCCGCCCACCAAAACTCACAGACCAGGCAAGGAGGGTATTAATCAGAGAGGCAACAAAGAGACCAAAGATAACCCTGAAGAAGCTGCAAAGCTCCACAGCGGAGATTGGAGTATCTGTCCATAGGACCACTTTAAGCCGTACACTCCACAGAGCTGGAGTTTCCGGAAGAGTGGCCAGAAAAAAAGCAATTGCTTAAAGAAAAAAATAAGCAAACACGTTTGGTGTTCGCCAAAAGGCATGTGGGAGACTCCCCAAACATATGGAAGAAGGTACTCTGGTCAGATGAGACTAAAATCGAGCTTTTTGGCCATCAAGGAAAGCGCTATGTCTGGCGCAAACCCAACACCTCTCATCACCCCGAGAACACCATCCCCACAGTGAAGCATGGTGGTGGCAGCATCATGCTGTGGGGATGTTTTTCATCGGCAGGGACTGGGAAACTGGTCAGAATTGAAGGAATGATGGATGCCGCTAAATACAGGGAAATTCAGTCTTCCAGAGATTTGAGACTGGGACAGAGGTTCACCTTCCAGCAGGACATTGACCCTAAGTAAACTGCTAAAGCAACACTCAAGTGGTTTAAGGGGAAACGTTTAAATGTCTTGGAATGGCCTTGTCAAAGCCCAGACCTCAATCCGATTGAGCATCTGTGGTATGACTTAAAGATTGATGTACACCAGTGGAACCCATCCAACTTGAAGGAGCTGGAGCAGTTTTACCTTGAAGAATAGGCAGAAATCCCAGTGTCTAGATGTGCCAAGCTTATAGAGACACCCTCTGTAGCTCAGCTGGTAGAGCACGGTGCTTGTAACGCCAAGGTAGTGGGTTCGATCCCCGGGACCACCCATACACAAAAAAATGTATGCACGCACGACTGTAAGTCGCTTTGGATAAAAGCGTCTGCTAAATGGCATATTATTATTATTATTTATACCCCAAGAGACTTGCAGCTGTAATTGCTGTAAAAGGTGGCTCTACAAAGTATTGACTTTGGGGGGTGAATAGTTATGCACGTTCAAGTTTTTCTGTTTTTTTGTCTTATTTCTTGTTTGTTTCACAAAAAATATATATTTTGCATCTTCAAAGTGGTAGGCATGTTGTGTAAATCAAATGATACAAACCCCCAAAAAATCATTTTTCATTCCAGGTTGTAAGGCAACAAAATAGGAAAAATGCCAAGGGGGATGAATACTTTCGCAAGCCACTGTATGGTCCTTCGAGCCAGATGGTTGAGTTGGCTTGACTGGGTTTATTGCAGCTTGATTAGATCTTGCACATCCAAGTCCTCTTTACTATAGTCTTTCTGCCCGAAGGGTGACTGTTCCTTCCATCCATTTACTGGCAGCAGAGGCAGAGCCAGTCACTAGTATTATAATCAGCCTGATGAATGACATTGAGAAGGATTAACCGACTTTTTCACAACCCTCAGTTATCTGATCCCAGCGCGACTCCTCCCTTTCTCTGTTCCTTTTAAAGACCCAAATTATCCCAGCGCTGGTAAATGGAATGGAATCTATTTCTGATGGAAAATTAACACCAGATTAGACCCTCTTGCTAGTTGCACTTGGACAAAACTGACACGCGTGAAATTAGTATTTGAGTTGTTCCAGTGTTTGGTTTATTACACTCATTTATTTATTTGTATTGGCACTAACCAGCAATAAATGTTTCTCTCCTGCTGAAGAGATGGGCTGTTGGGTAAACATGGTACCAGTCTCTTAGGACCTCTAAAATAGAACTGGAAAAGAGACAGTTACTACATGGAACTGGAATAGAGACATTTCTAACATGGAAGTGGAATAGACAGTTCTAACATGGAACTGGAATAGAGACAGTTCTAACAAGGAACTGGAATAGAGACAGTTCTAACATGGAACTGGAATAGAGACAGTTCTAGCATGGAACTGGAATAGAGACAGTTCTAACATGGAACTGGAATAGAGACAGTTCTAACATGGAACTGGAATAGAGACAAAGGTATTGGAGGCTTGTCAATCAGGTGTGGGCGTGGCATGAAAACACTTGTTATTTGTCACGCCCTGGCTCTGGGTCTCCGTTATGTTGAGCCAGGGTGTGTTGTTTCTATGTGTTTTGTGTTCTAGGCTGATTATCTAGCTCATGTGTTTCTGTGTTGGCCGGGGTGGTTCTCAATCAGAGGCAACGAGTATCAGCTGTTGCTTGTCGTCTCTGATTGGGAACCATACTTTGGCAGCCTGTTTTCCACAGTGTTTTGTGGGATCTTGTTCCGTGTATGGTTTGTGTCTGTTACCTAGGACTTCACGTATCGTTTTGTTGTTTTGTTTCGTGTGGTGAATCAAAATAAAGTATGTTCACTCATCACGCTGCGCATTGGTCCACTTCTATCGACGATCGTGACATTATTTGAGTTAAGCTCTGTCCAGAACATGGTGCATGAACATACTTTGTCTCTTACAATTCAGTATTTTTAAGAAAAGATACAATAGCTATTTCAGCTGCTCGCGAAACAGTGAGCAAATATAAAGAAGTCACAGTGAGTAATATTTGAGGCATTGTACTGTACCTCCTCCCAGTTTTATCAAAGACTAGTATTTGCAAACAGACAAATGCAGGGTGGAGAGTGAGTCACCCTCAACTGTAACACACACACAGATATAACTGTATTTACAGCCTTGAGGCTGTTCTCCTCTTTATGAGCCAATAAACCGGGGAATAATGCAACAGCTTTCAACAAACAGTGGTTTCATCCTGACAGTGCTAGCTACCATCCTTTATTGTTAGAGAAGAATACATGTTGATTCAGCCAACAGCATTGTACTGTAATACAGTGTCTTCACATTCAGATGAGCCTTGTTGCCTCTTTTCCCCCTTTTCTAGTTAATTTAACATGTCCCTCCCCCTTTAACCAACGTACTGGAGAAATCCTTTCTTTCACCAGAATTAGTATTTTCCTTTTCAGCTAAAGGTGTTATATTATCTTTCTACAGTGTTAAGTAGGAATAGGTAAATGTGCAGAGTAGGACAAGGTCTATGGTTAATGAGGCGTGGAAAGCCATTCCTGAAAAGACATAGCCTATTCATTTATTCCTATACCAGGGCATGTACTCTATCACCCATTGTTTTAGACCATCGTTGTTTCATGTGGGTGAAATAAATACTAGCCTGGATTTCCCGGCTTCTCCTCGATCACAGGATGATGGTGTCTGGCTATGCAAGACTAGCTACAATGCCAACTGTGTCATTAACGTTCTATAACATGTCTGTCACCCAGCCCAACTGGACATATCACCTGTCTTTGTCCACATTGTTCACTGGTCCAGTAAATTGTCTCTCTGGTGTGACGGTCAAACAGTTACAAGCCACTAGAGTTAGCGGCAGGTGGACGAGCAATATCCACCGTCGTAGTACGGATGAAACCTGAGCTGGAATGTGAATCTAACTGAAGCTGGTTAGCTTTAGAAAACCCTGAGTAGATCTAGCTTGCTTCGAGGATCAGTCATGCTGATTCACAGTGTTTGGCTCTATGTCACTGACCTGGGCCCATCTGATCTGGGGTGACATGGGGATGGCGGCAGGGGCTGGCAGGGGCTTCCTGCTGGCTGGGGAAATTGAGTCAAACTCCTGTGGATTGGAAAGGCCAGAGGGCCTCATAAGAAAACAGTGGGACGGGGAGAAGCTCATGGATGGTTATTATAATGATTATATATTAAACAAAAAGGCCAAATACCCATTGTGTATACTTTGCTCATCGGTACAGTAAACGTTTTGTAGCCACGTAAGCCAAGATTGTAATGAATACATATAATTACCCATTGTTTAATCATGTCAATTGCCATGCTGTGAAGAAATTGCAGCAATGGTGAATACATAGTCAATATAATATCTGTAAAATAAATTCCCTCAACATTAGTCTTACATTTCTGTAAAGATGAGGTGGAAAATGATTAGGTAACTATTAGGTATGATTGAGGTTGGATACATAAATGTGCTGTAACTCTTCATGATGAGTGTGTGATGTTTCCTCGACTAACCGGTGCCCCCGCACATTGACTCGGTATTGGTACCCCCTGTATATAGCCTCGCTATTGTTATTTTTACTGCTACTCTTTAATTATTTGTTACTTTTTATTTCATATTATTTTATATTGTATTTTTTTGTGTTTTTTGTTGTTGTTGTTGGGTATTCTTTCTTAAAACTGCATTGTTGGTTAAGGGCTTGTAAGTAAGCATTTCACTGTAAGGTCTACACCTGTGGTATTTGGCGCATGTGACAAATACAATTTGATTTGATTGGATTTGTTGTTGACTGTGAGGAGGGGCATCAGGATTTGAGGCTGCAGTCAGAACTGTTTTCATAAAGCTGCAGGTTGTTTACCAAGTAAATTGCCGACAAATAATACAGAAGTGGAAAGCTCTGAGCTAGCTTTTGATCAGGGATTGCGTTCCAGAAAGGTGAACTCGAGGCTACAGCTCGAAAAAGCAAAAAGCATTTCAAGTTTAAGTGTGTGTAATTACGTTTCTGTGGAGTTTTTTCTCCGAGCGTATTATTTATTTTTATTTTTTCATAAATTAGTTTATATCTGTGGTGTGGTTATATTATGTGCCTTCCTGAAAACATGGGTTTTACATGGAATTAGGTTGTTTATTATTTTGAAGAAAACCGATGTGTTCATAAAGCATTAGATTTGTGGTTCCACCTGCTATAGTTAAGTGGATCAGGGTAGAGAGAGAGAGAGAGGAATATGTCAAACCAAGATGAGGTTTTATTTACAGAAGTAGAAAATACATGACATTTCCTCAGAGCCTGCTCTCTCTCACTACTGTAGCCTATACACGGGGTGTATAAAACATTTGGAACACATTCTTAATATTGAGTTGCACCCCCTTTTGCCCTCAGAACAGCCTCAATATGTCGGGGTATGGACTCTACAAGGTGTCGAAAGTGTTCCACAGGGATGCTGGCCCATGTTGACTCTAATGCTTCCACAGTTGTGTAAAGTTGGCTTGATGTCCTTTGGGTGGTGGACCATTCTTGATACACACGGGAAACTGTTGAGCGTAAAAAAAACTTCTTGACACATTCAAACCGGTGCGCCTGGCACCTACTACCATACCCCGTTCAAAGGCACTTAAATATTTTGTCTTGTCCATTCACCCTCTAAATGGCACACATACACAATCCATGTCTCAATTTAACCTGTCTCCTCTCCCTCATCTACACTGATTGAAGTGCATTTAACAGGTGACATCAATAAGGGATCATAGCTTTCACCTGGTCAATCTATGTCATGGAAAGAGCAGGTGTTTCTAATGTTTTGTGCAATCAGTGTATAAACAGTATCCTGTTGAGTGGGAAGCAGCTATCATTTGTTATTGCTATGGCTGAAGTGTGGGGGGATGTTATTTTACTGTGTGAGAACTACTGATTTTCTCTTGCTGTATTGAGACACAAACAGTGTTCTTTAGTCTGCACACTGTTGTGTGGCAAGCATATTTCCTTTATCCGCTCTTATTACTATGGCAAGACGTGTGTGTGCGTGTGTGTGCGTGTGTGTGCGTGCGTGTGTGTGCGTGTGTGTGTGTGTGTGTGTGCGCGTGCGCATGCTTTTCTTTAACTGTGTGAGATATTAGAGTGGCACTGGTACATACAGACACAAGCGATGACTGATGACTTCACTCCAGCTTGCTGATGCAGCTATTAGTGAGGAACACAGCCCAGATCCATAACGGCCGCTCTTCCATGGAATCCAGACCTGTCCAATCAATGCACGCTTCCAGGCGGTATGTGGAACGGGGAGAAGACGATTCATCCTAATTTAACTCGATGGACAAATCTGTAGCACTCAGGGGTCTAGTTTACTGCTTCAGCATGAGAAACTGGTGAAAAAATAATCTGAAAAATGCATGACTGCAGTGGTTTGCTCCTTGTGTGTGTGTGTGTGTGTGTGTGTGTGTGTACGTGTGCGTGTGCGTGTGCGTGCATGCGTGGGGGGGGGTCTAAGGTGACCACTTGAAAAGCTGCCTCATACCTTTAGGGAATGGCTTCATAGATGTTGTGTTAACATAGAAAAGTGTTTGAGTCTGCATACTGTACCTCTGCCTGTGATCCTGCATGCTTTTGTAGTTCCATTGGTCCCATTGTAGCGGTGAACAGATCAAGAGCAGCCTCGTCTTTCGATTAGGGATTATTCTGTAGGGGGAACTAGAGAGGATTAGAAGAGCAGACAGTGGATCAGGAAGGGTACTGCAGGGGGAAGTAGATTTTTCTACTGGCTCTACTGTCTCTTTCACTGCAAAGAGAGAGGTGGGAGGTGGGGTTTCACTCTCTGTCTCTGTTTAGGAACTGTAGTACTCTGAGACGCTTTTAAAATACAGGCCCAGATCTTAGTGCTGTGGATGGTATAACTGACTCTGTCTCTTCCTGTAGGGACCCACGGGTCTGGGGGTTGGGCCTCCTCCTACCCTGAGTGTGTGGAGAGGAACCAATCACCAGTGGATATTTCAGATGAGGATGCTCAGGTGTCTCAGGAGTACCAGGAGCTGACCCTCAATGGGTTCAACGCTGAGTCGTCCAACAAGACCTCCATGAAGAACACAGGGAAGACAGGTCAGCGTGCCCTCATTCATTCATTCATTCATTCATTCATTCATTCATTCATTCAGCACTCTTTGAATTCAACAGATTTTCACTTCCTTAGCAGGGTGAAACAGAGGTGGGTGCTTTCCTCAATGTTCAGGTCAGAAAACAGGTCAGCATTCCTTCACTTCAACAGAACTATTGGAGTAGAACAGGCTTAGGTTTTTAATTCTTTATCAGGGTGGGTCGAGACGATACATAAATACACACTATTCGATTATGATGTGTGAACGTTCAGTTTTGGCTTTACATAGTGTTAAACTTCACCTTGCATGTTTCTGCCGACACTTAAGCACAAAGGGTCTAGATCTTAAAAGTTGATCCTGATTGATTTTACAACTTTCCCTGCATGGTGCCTTGAACCACTTTGGCTTTAAACTGTGTTTGTCTGTGTATGTGTACGTATGTAGTGTATATGAATGTGTGTGGGAGTGTCAATGTAGTGTGTGTGAGGTTTATATGGTATGTGTATACAGTTGAAGTCGGAAGTTTACATATACTTAGGTTGTAGTCATTAAAAGTCGTTTTTCAACCACTCCACAAATCTATTGTTAACAAACTATCAGTTAGGACGTCTACTCTGTGCATGACACAAGTAATTTTTCCAACAATTGTTTACAGACAGATTATTTCACTTATAATTCACTGTATCACAATTCCAGTGGGTCAGAAGTTTACATACACTAAGTTGACGGTGCCTTTAAACAGTTCGGAAAATTCCTGAAAATGATGTCATGGCTTTAGAAGCTTCTGATAGGCTAATTGACATAATTTGAATCAATTGGAGGTGTACCTGTGGATGTATTTCAAGGCCTACCTTCAAACTCAGTGCCTCTTTGCTTGAAATCATGGGAAAATCAAACAGAAATTAGCCAAGACCTCAGAAAATAATGTGTAGACCTCCACAAGTTTGGTTCATCCTTGGGAGAAATTTCCAAATGCCTTTTCGAAGTCTGCTATGAATAGCAGGCCTGGTTTCCCAGATTTTCCATAGTGTTCTATTGTTTCCAAAACTTGCCTTATATTATCTCCAATGTATCTTCCATGTAAAAAACCTGTCTGATTAGACTGAATAATATCCGACAATACCTTTTTAATTCTGTGCGCTATACATTTTGCTAGAATGTTTGCATCAAAACATTGAAGTGTAAGGGGCCTCCAATTTTTTTTATGGACTGGATCTTTATATTTTCCACTTGTATCCTGTTTCAGTAATAATGAGATCAGACCTTCTTCTTGAGTATCAGATAATCTACCATTTACATAGGAGTGGTTAAAACATGCTACTAACGGTCCTCTTAGTATATCAAAAAGGTTTTGGTATACCTCGACTGGTATGCCATCCAACCCTGGAGTTTTCCCGGACTTAAAGTCTTTAATTGCATCCAGAAGTTCCTCCTCTGTAATTTCACCTTCACATGGCTGTTAATTTTACATTATCAATAGAAAAAAATCTCTACAATTAGCTTCAGTTAGAGGAGATGGAAGCGACTGAAACAAAAACATATGCTTAAAGTTCTTTGTTTCCTCCTTCAAAATATAATTTGGTGAATCATGGGTGTAACCAGTTTCATTAAATTATTTTTGGTAGCATTCCTATGTTGAAGATTAAAAAAGAATTTGGTGCATTTTTTCCCCATATTGCTTTACTTTTATAATATATTACACTTGATCTTTCTTGAATAAGTTTCTCAATTTATTTTTGTTTTTCCTCTAATTTATTCTGAGCCTCTATGTTACCGGTTTTATTGCCATCTATCTGTTCTGTTAGACTTTCTATTTCCTTTGTTAGTATAAACTCTTTTGACCTGAATTGCTTTTGTTTTCGAGATGAGTACTGAATTGCATGGCCTCTAAAGGCACATTTAAAGGTGTCCCATACAATAAGGGGATTTGTTGTACCTATGTTATGCCGGAAAAAGTCAGTTATAAATTCCTTTGTCCTAGTTAAAAATAAATTATCATCCAATAGGCTTTGATTAAATTTCCAATATCCTCGCCCACGTGGAAATTCAGTAAGAGTAATGTCTATGCCAATTATATGATGGTCCGACCGCATTCTGTCCCCTATAACACTTTTTAAACTTTTGGTGCCAACGAGAATGAGATAAGAAAGAAGTCAAGACGACTAGCTTGATTGAGTCTCCGCCATGTATATCTCACTAGATCAGGATATTTAAGCCTCCATATATCTACTAGTTCTAATACATCCATGAATTTCACAATTTCCTTAAGAGCATGTGGGTGATTGTTTGTGGTGTGATTTCCTTTACGGTCCATTGAGCTATTTAAAACAGTATTATAATAATATAATAATTTTGTCTTGAATTGCTTGCAGGGTTGATAATTTATTATATATATATTGTCAAAGAAGTGTGCACCATCATTATTTGGTCCGTAAAGGTTAATGAGCCATATCTGTTTATGGTCCAATAACGTATTTAAAATAATCCATCTACCTTGCGTACCAATAAAAAATACCGTAATGATTGAGTGTCCATATAGCTGTACCGTGATATTTGCATTGCTACTAAGTAACCCTTCAATTGTTCTCCACTAATTCCCCCGCTAAAGCCCCTCCCCATCTCAAGTTGAGTCGTCATCCCAGTGATCAGCATCCCACCCACGTCCCTCCGGATCCCTAGGGCCCCGAGAGGCCAGGACCCATCCATCGAAAACAGCACACAGTGCCACCCACAAAACAGAAGCAGATTAACCGCCAAAAGCATTTCCAATGCTGTCACCTCTCTCTCTCTCTCTATATATATACAGTCATGGCCAAAATTGTTGGCACCCCTGAAATTTTTCCAGAAAATGAAGTATTTCTCACAGAAAAGTATTGAAATTACACATGTTTTGCTATGCACATGTTTATTTCCTTTGTGTGTATTGGAATAACACAAAAAAAAACAGGAAAAAAGCAAATTTGACATAATTTCACACAAAACTAAAAAAATGGGCCGGACAAAGTTATTGGCACCCTTTCAAAATTGTGGATAAATAAGTTTGTTCCAAGCATGTGATGCTCCTTTAAACTCACCTGGGGCAAGTAACAGGTGTGGGCAATCTAAAAATCACACCTGAAAGCAGATAAAAAGGAGAGAAGTTGACTCAGTCTTTGCATTGTGTTTCTGTGTGTGCCACACTAAGCATGGAGAACAGAAAGAGGAAAAGAGAACTGTCTGAGGACTTGAGAACCAAAATTGTGGAAAAATATCAACAATCTCAAGGTTACAAGTCCATCTCCAGAGATCTAGATGTTCCTTTGTCCACAGTGCGCAACATGATCAAGAAGTTTGCAACCCATGGCACTGTAGCTAATCTCCCTGGACGTGGACGGAAGAGAAAAATTGATGAAAGGTTGCAACGCAGGATAGTCCGGATGGTGGATAAGCAGCCCCAAACAAGTTCCAAAGAAATTCAAGCTGTCCTGCAGGCTCAGGGTGCATCAGTGTCAGCGCGAACTATACGTCGAAATTTGAATGAAATGAAACGCTATGGCAGGAGACCCAGGAGGACCCCACTGCTGACACAGAGACATAAAAAAGCAAGACTACAGTTTGCCAAAATGTACATGAGTAAGCCAAATTCCTTCTGGGAGAACGTCTTATGGACAGATGAGACCAAGATAGAGCTTTTTGGTAAAGCACATCGTTCTACTGTTTACCGAAAATGTAATGAAGCCTTCAAAGAAAAGAACACAGTACCTACAGTCAAATATGGTGGAGGTTCAAAGATGTTTTGGGGTTGTTTTGCTGCCTCTGGCACTGGGTGCCTTGACTGTGTGCAAGGCATCATGAAATCTGAGGATTACCAAAGGATTTTGGGTCGCAATGTAGGGCCCAGTGTCAGAAAGCTGGGTTTGCGTCCGAGATCATGGGTCTTCCAGCAGGACAATGACCCCAAACATACTTCAAAAAGCACCCAGAAATGGATGGCAACAAAGCGCTGGAGAGTTCTGAAGTGGCCAGCAATGAGTCCAGATCTTAATCCCATTGAACACCTGTGGAGAGATCTTAAAATTGCTGTTGGGAAAAGGCACCCATCCAATATGAGAGACCTGGAGCAGTTTGCAAAAGAAGAGTGGTCCAAAATTCCGGGTGAGAGGTGTAAGAAGCTTATTGATGGTTATAGGAAGCGACTGATTTCAGTTATTTTTTCCAAAGGGTGTGCAACTAAATATTAAGTTAAGGGTGCCAATCATTTTGTCCGGCCCATTTTTTGAGTTTTGTGTGAAATTATGTCAAATTTGCTTTTTTCCTGTTTTTTTTGTGTTATTCCAATACACACAAAGGAAATAAACATGTGCATAGCAAAACATGTGTAATTTCAATACTTTTCTGTGAGAAATACTTCATTTTCTGGAAAAATTTCAGGGGTGCCAACAATTTTGGCCATGACTGTATATATATATATATATATATATATATATATATATATAACTATTTAAAAATATATATCTATTCAAATATCTTGCATATCTTATTTTCAATCATTATGAATTAATATGCGTAATAATGTCGGCAGTTCATGCGTAGGATTTTAACATGTACCCCGGATTGCCATTGTATTACATTTAATTTATTGACAAGCAATTATTATCCTAGCAAACAATTACCGTGGTCCATCCCATACTCCCCCCAACATCCCCACCCCCCCCACAACAGATGCGGGACAAACACACACGCACATACTCACATACTCCAACACACTCAACCCCCTTCCTCCACAATCAACCATAAAATCAGATGCTCAACGGTTGTTACATCCCAGAGCCCAACTCTGCATAGAAGTTAACACACTTGAATAATGCAACACGGCATGTAGAAATGTTTTAACTGTTCATTACAGTTCGCAAAACAATGTAATTAGAGGTCAGAACACTTTTACAATGCAAGACCAATACCGGTAGCTTCCAGCTTTAATTGTAGGCTAACCTTCCTTGTTAGTTTACAGCTGAATTCACTACCCATGAAATCAGCTAAAACACGCTCAATAACCCAATGCATGCACACACTCCTATTAAATATAATGCATTCACTGGTATTGTGAATAAACCTAGGCTACATCTTGCTTTACCCTGTTTTTTTCATTCAAATAAATGATTACCGTTATGTTATTTTGTAGGTTGATTTGAAGTTTAAAAAAAAGTATAATTGATTAATTAATGCATACATGGCTGTATCAAAAAAATTTGACATAAAAATGTTTAAATGTATTGACACTTAACTCAAAAGATGCCCAACGATAGAACAGAGCAGTAGCTGAGTTTATCTGTCTGGATGAAGTGCCATTCTGTGACTTTGGCTAAAATGTCTTTTTTTTGTTTGTTGTGGTGTCGTTTTGGAATCAAGTATCGTGATGGTATCCGGATGTGATACTAAACCTGGTATCGTGGCAACACTACTCTCCACTCATCTCCTCTTCTGTGTGCTTCTGCGTGTGTGTGTGTGTGTGTCTTTGTATATGTATGTGTGGGTGACTGTTGTCTATGACACTATCCATAGCAGGGGGATTGGTTTTCAGCTGTGGGGCTGTATGTTTTCAGTGTGCTTTAAGGAGCTTGTGAAAATCTCCTGAATCTGGGGCCTTTTCACTGCATGCTGAGCCTCTTTAGCTTAACAAACCCTAGCCTGGTAGACATGTACAGCCAGCTCCTCTCTCTGCTCTGCACAGGAGCTCAGCTCAGCCCACTACACACATCAAGTCCCCTCTACACATTCTCTCTCTCTCTCTCTCTCTCTCTCTCTCTCTCTCTCTCTCTCTCTCTCTTTCTGTCTTTCTTTCTTTCTGTCTTTCTTCTCTCTCTGTCTCTGTCACTTTGTCTCACACTCTTTCCCCTCATTCATACTGTCCATCTCTTCCACTGTCTTTTGTCCTGTCTACCTCTCTCTCTTTCTCTCTTTCCCTCTCTCCCTCCATCTCCCCTCTCTCTCTTTCTCTCACTTTCTTCCCCCCCTCTCTCCCTCCTTCCCTCCCTCCATCCCGTGACACTGCTTGTTCCACAGCTGTTTTTTTTACAGTCACTCTGGGTTTGTTTGTCCTCATGCTCATCCTCTCCTCTCCTCTCCTCTCCTCTCCTCTCCTCTCCTCTCCTCTCCTCTCCTCTCCTCTCCTCTCCTCTCCTCTCCTCTCCTCTCCTCTCCTCCTCAGTTGGCTTTGTTAATAAAAGAAGCCTTGCTGTAGCTGCATCTCATCTGGAGGGTCCAGCTAGGCTTAATCCACCTATAACAGTCAGGGGGATTCAGGGGCCTAATCTCGCTAATAATATCAGCTAGAGAGATGTTCAAGGGTTATGGATTAATCGAAACATGCACAGAGCACACTCACTTAGCTACCACGCCACAGACAGACAAGGGAAATGTCAGAGTTGTTCACATACGATGGAGTTTCAGGGCCTGTATTCATAAAGCGTCTCAGTATAGGAGGAGTGCTGTTCTAGGATCATGACCCCCCTGTCCATATAATATTTTTCATTATGATCTAAAAGGCATAACTAATCCTAGATCAGCACATCACTCTTCTAATATAGGCCCAGGTGTTGTGTGACTCAGACAAACTCAGCGGGACTACTAGAAATCCAGCATCAGTGTTTAGTGTTTACACCACACACAGCCTTTACTTATAATTGCATTTCCAAACTCCAACTCCTGAAGGGGGAATACTTCAACAAGACAAGCTGTAACTAACTTCAAAGCAAACTGCAAAGTCATGTTTTGTCTGTCCTCTTGCTTGCCTCATGATGAAAAAAAAATAGTGAATCATTAATGCTAATTAAACTGTGTTTGATAATGTATTTAAATGTAAAAAGCCCAGGGAAGGCTGTAGCCAGCAAGATGGTCCAAGCCCCTTTGATCGATCACAGATATCTTTTGACAGAGCGTGTTTACTGTAGGTTGCAGGGGTTAATTGATGGCTTCATTTTGTATTAAGGATCCCCATTCAACAGCTACTCCTCCGGGGTCTAGCAACATTAAGACAGTTATATACAATTTAAAATATTACATGACATTACATTTCATGACACTTTACCCAATACATTTAGTGTGTTCCCTCAGGCCACTACTCCACTATAACATATTTACCATGTGTACGTGTCTGTAGAGTGCGTGTCTTATCATGTGTATGTGTGTCTGTGCCTGTTTGTGTGTCTCTTCACAGTCCCCACTGTTCCATAAGGTGTATTTTTATCTGTTTTATAAATCTGATTCTACTGCTTGCATCAGTTACCTGATGTGGAATAGAGTTCCATGTAGCCATGGCTCTATGTAGTACTGTGCGCCTCCCATAGTCTGTTCTGGACTTGTGGACTGTGAAGAGACCTTTGGTGGCATGCCTTGTGGGGTATGCATGGGTGTCCGAGCTGTGTGCTAGTAGTTTAAACAGACACCTCGGTGCATTCAGCATGTCAACACTTCTTACAAAAACAAGTAGTGATGAAGTCAATCTCTCCTCCACTTTGAGCCATGAGAGATTTACATGCATATTATTAATGTTAGCTCTCCGTGTACATTTAAGGCCAATTGTAATTTTCCGAGGTCTCTCTTTGTGGCACCTGACCACATGACTGAACAGTAGTCTGGGTGCGACAAAACTAGAGCCTGTAGGACCTGCCTTGTTGATAGTGTTGTTAAAGAGGCAGAGCTGCACTTTATTATGGACAGACTTCTCCCCAGCTACAACATGTTTTGACCATGACAGTTTACAATCCAGGGTTACTCCAAGCAGTTTAGTCACCTCAACTTGTTACATTTCCACATTATTTATTACAATATTTAGTTGAGGTTTAGGGTTTAGTGAATGATTTGTCCCAAATACAATGCTTTTAGTTTTTGAAATATTTAGGATTAATTTATTCCTTGACACCCACTCTGAAACTAAGTGCAACTCTTGGTTAAATGTTGCAGTGATTTCACTCGCTGTAGTAGCTGACATGTATAGTGTTGAGTTGTCCGCATACATAGACACACTGGATTTACTCAAGGCCAGTGGCATGTCATTAGTAAAGATTGAAAAAAGTAAGGGGCCTAGACAGCTGCCCTGGGTCATTCCTGATTCTACCTGGATTATGTTGGAGAGGCTTCTATTAATGAACACACTCTGTGTTCTGTAAGACAGGTAACTCTTTATCCATAATATAGCAGGGGGTGTAAAGCCATAACACATACGTTTTTCCATCAGCAGACTATGATCGATAATGTCAAAAGACGCACTGAAGTCTAACAAAACAGCTCCCACAATCTTTTTATCATCAATTTCTCTCAGCCAATCATCAGTCATTTGTGTAAGTGCCATGCTTGTTGAATGTCCTTCCCTATAAGCGTGCTGAAAGTCTGTTGTCAATTTGTTTACAGTAAAATAGCATTGTATCTGGTCAAACACAATTTTTTCAAAAAGTATACTAAGGGTTGGTAACAGGCTGATTGGTCGGCTATTTGAGCCAGTAAAGGGGGCTTTACTATTCTTGGGTAGCGGAATTACATCTGCTTCCCTCTAGGCCTGAGGGCACACACTTTCTAGTAGGCTTAGATTGAAGATATGGCAAATAGGAGTGGCAATGTTGTCCGCTATTATCCTCAGTAATTTTCCATCCAGTCCCCGGTGGCTTGTCATTGTTGATAGACAACAATAATTTGTTCACTTCTTTCACACCCACTTTACGGAATTCAAAATGACAATGCTTGTCTTTCAGAATTTGATCAGTTATACTTGGATGTGTAGGGTCAGCGTTTGTTGCTGGCATGTCATGCCTAAGTTTGCTAATCTTGCCAATTTAAAAATCGTTAAAGTAATTGGCAATATCAGTGGGTTTTGTGATGAATGAGCCATCTGATTCAATGAACGATGGAGCTGAGTTTGCCTTTTTGCCCAAAATGTCATTTAAGGTGTTCCAAGGCTTTTTATTATTATTCTTTATGTCATTTATCTTTGTTTCATAGTATAGTTTCTTCTTCTTTCTCAGTTTAGTCACATGATCTCTCAATTTGCAGTACGTCTGCCAATTGGTTGTGCAGCCAGACTTATTAGCCATTCCTTTTGCCTCTTCCCTCTCAACCATAAAATGTTTCAATTCCTCATCAATCCACGGGGATTTAACAGTTTTTCCAGTCATTTTCACTGGAATAAGCCATTTCATAAATGTGTCAAGTGCAGCGTCTGGTTGCTCCTCCTCTGGTTGCTCCTCATTACACACCACAACATAGGAATCACTACACAACTTATTGTATGACCTCTTATACACTATATTAGACCCAGCCTTTGGAACTTTGCTTTTCCTAGTAATGGCTACTATATTGTGATCACTACATCCAATGGATTTGGATACTGATTTAAAGCAAATTTCTGCAGCATTAGTAAAGATTTAATTTATACATGTTTATTATTTAATTACGGTTCTGTTTGTAACTACCCTGGTACGTTGACTGATAACCTGAACCAGGTGGCAGGCAGTAGTTACAGTTTGAGTTTCTTGAGTGGGCAGCTTGATAAAAGCCAGTCAATATTTAAATCACCCAGAAAATATACCTCTCTGTTGATATCATATACCGTATCAAGCATTTCACACATGTTAGCCAGATACCGACTGTTAGCACTTGGTGGTCAATAGCAGCTTCCCACTAGAATGGGCTTTAGGTGAGGCAGATTAACCTGTAGCCATATTACTTCAACAGTATTTAACATGAGATCCTCTCTAAGCTTTACATGAATGTGGTTCTGAATACAAACGGCAACACCTCCACCTTTAGCATTTCTGTATTTTCTGTAGAGGTTGTAACCATGTATTGCTACCACTATATCATCAAAGGTATTATTAATATTTTTTTAGGGAGTAGATCAGCTTAATATTGCAGATAGATTGTAACTTCCATAAATGTAATTGTCTGCATCACTTCCAATCCCTGAATGTTTATACATATACACACATACATACATACATACATACATACATACATACATACATACACATACATATCCTTTATTTGTATTTTTTATATTCCCCTTTATTACTTTCCAACCCCACCACCCTTTCCCTAATTGGAGTAAACTAGTGAACAACAATGCTTAGGCCTCTACTTCCAGCTTATACTTACTATATACATTTTATGGACACAGTACATTTTACAATCATTATATTGTGTTTGTTTTTTCTCCTGAACTTCTTCTACTCTCAACCTCTCCGATTATTTTCATGATGTCCATCCAGTTTGCTTCTATATGCCATATCTTTCTAACTGTGCTCTTTCACAAAAGCTCCCAACCTACAACCTATATACTTATTATGGACACAGTATGCTTACATTATTAGTTATCTTGTAATCAGTTGTTGTTAGTTGTTATTAGTCCCATCCTTCAACTCCATTCAACACCACCCATCTATCTCTTAACACCATCCATATAGGATTTCTATTTGCCATATATTTTTCAACTGTACTGTGATGTTTTACAAAGGTTCTGAACCTTTCTATTCTCATTGTTTCTACAGATTGTAAATTGAAAATATTTTTTTTGGCTAAAAGTATTATTATATTATTGATCGATTGACTATGACTTTTCAGATCACCCAGTAATGCTATCTGCAAGGTTAGCTCCAGGTAAATATTGCAATCCTTTAGCCATTCCTGGACCTGTGTCCAAAAACAAGCTACAAATGGACAGTACCAAAACAAATTATCTAATGATTCTGTCTCTTCGCAGCAAAATCTGCAGAGCTGGGAAGATTGTATCCCCCATATAAATAACATGCTATTGGTAGCAAGATTTTTATATAATAATTTAAATGTAAAAATTCTACGTTTTGAATCCGGTGTCGTTTTGCGTATCAGTTCATATCATCAAAGGTATTATCTAAGTGAGTTTCAGAGATTGTCAGAATATGAATGTCATCTGTTACTAGCAAATTATTGATTTCATGAACCTTGTTTCTTAAGCTGTTAACGTGGGCTATTTTTAGTACTTTTCTGGGATGCTTGATTGTTTTCATTGCTTTACTGGGAAGGTTAGCAGAAATAGACATGCTCATGTTATTTATGTTAGTGCAGCGTGAGCTGCACACAGTGGACTTCCTACTAATGCACATCACCTCAGTGCTAACAGTATAACTCTGGTTCATAGGCACATGATTACTGCATACAATAGCTGTAGGATCAGCAGAGACATTCAGGGCATTTAGAGGGGCAGAAATCCGCCCACTCCTACCCCTCACACAATTCGCTGAACCTTTCACGGGCCCACGAGAAGCAGGATAGCATATGCCCGCTGCTCCCAGCGATAGGTCCAGACATCCCACAGCAGGCAGTGCCCCGTCAGATCCAAAGAGAGGAAAAGGAGCCAAACTTCGACAACCAAGCCGCTGCTGGAGTCAGCGTAGTTGGATTCAGCACAGCCGTCGCAGGCAATACCAGCGATGAAGGCGCGGGTAGATCAGGCACCAGTGCAAGGAAGCTATTCCTTATGTCAATCTGCTCCGAACCTCTCGCAGACGCTTTGGTCCGCTTAGCAGCATGCCGCTGCCTTCGGTTTCCACGACTTGTGACATGGTACCAGCGCTGATTGGAACAATCCTCTTGCTGTTCTCCGTCTACTCCACTACAAGATGGAGGAGGAGAAGCAGATGGATATGACTTCCTTGGCAGGCAAGTTCCAGGTAGCACAGGCCATTCGGATAGGGACAAATGACAAGGCGGGGATACATCCATCAGGCCCGAGCGGCGTCCAGCGACAGGAGTTGAGAATGAGAAAGTTCCAATTTGCGTTTTACCCATAAGTTCCCGCAGAATTTACATTTGCTTGCTAAGGATAACCACCTCATTCCTGTAATCCTCCGCAAGCAAACAATTGCCACATTGGAACTCCGGATTGTCAATATTGTCTCGGACAAGAGCGTAATAAACACAGCTTCTACAGCGCTGGAAACGTTTGTTAGCTATTCCAGGCGAAGCGGGCACCATTGCAACCTAGCTAGCTAGCTATCTGGCTAGCTGGTAGCAGGTGTTGACACAAACACTTAAGAACAAAATGTAAAAACTAAAAATACCACTTCGGAAACAACAGGCCGAAACAACAGGTCGAGGCGCAGGAGGTATCCGAGTTCGTGAAAGGAGTGTGTGGAGTTCGTGACAGGAAATTATGTCGTGGGGAGGTAATACCATAGAAAAGGGCCCGTATCCTTAAGACGCTGGGCAAAGCTCAATTTGTCACTGTAAGTGTTCAAAGCTTTCACATTCAGCTGAGGGTTTCTAGTTGAAGAGTTGGACTACAGTAACAAAGCCTTATGAAGCGTTGGAGCCTATTTAACACTAGATCCGCCAAGATAGTCAATCTGACCGTTTTAAATGTTGTGATTTCAATAACACAATTTCTATAAAAACCTTGAACCCACCTGTCCCTGACTTTTCCTAAATATGTGTATTTTACACTCTAGCAGTACTTTGAGAACATAATTACATTTTCATTAGTTTGTTATTGTAAGCTATATGTAAAAATGAAAAAATAAAAACAGATTTTTAAATGTTAAATACATTTTATTTGTTGAGTGCCTTTTTTACAACTATGAAAACAAATCATGTGCGTTGGAACACTATAAAAGCTTATTTTTATAACGACAAATCAAATAGAAATACCTAAACCACCTCAAGGTGAGGAGGAGGATAATTGAAGATACTGTTTGAAGAGGTAGGGTTTCAGATGTTTTCAGAAGATGGGCAGGGACTCTGCTGTCCTAGCTTCAGGGGGAAGCTTGTTCCACCATTGGGGTGCCAGGACAGTGAAGAGCTTGGACTGGGCTAAGCGGGAGCTGTCCTCCCTTAGGGGTGGGAGGGCCAAGAGACCTGAGGTGGCAGAACGGAGTGCTTGGGTTGGGGTGTAGAGTTTGAGCATAGCCTGAAGGTAGGGAGGGGCAGTTCCTCTTGCTGTTCTGTAGGTAGGCACCATGGTCTTGTAGTGGATACGAGCTTCAACTGGAAGCCAGTGGAGTGTGCGGAGGAGCGGGGTGACATTAGAGAACTTGGGAAGGTTGAAAACCAGGCAGGCTGTTGCGTTCTGGATAAGTTGCAGGGGTTTGATGGCACTAGCGGGGAGGCCAGCCAACAGCGAGTTGCAGTATTCCAGACGGGAGAGAACAAGTGCCTGGATTAGGACCTGCGCCGCTTCCTGTGTGAGGTAGGGTGGTACTCTACGGATGTTGTAGAGCATGAACCTGCAGGAGTGGGTCACTGCTTTGATGTTTGCAGAGAACGACACGGTGTTGTCCAGGGTCACCCCAAGGTTCTTTGCACTCTGGGAGGGTGACACTGTGGAGTTGTCAACCGTGATGGAGAGGTCTTTGAGTGGGCAGTTCCGTCTTGTTGAGCATGAGGTGGTGGGCCGACATCCAAGTTGAGATATATGCTAGACACACAGAGATGCGTGTCACCACCGGGTGTTAGAAGGGGGGAATGAGAAAAGTAGTTGAGTGTCATCCACATAGCAATGATAGAAGAGACCATGTGAGGATATGACGGAGCCGAGTGACTTGGTGTATAGAGAGAAGAGGAGAGGACCTAGAATCGAGCCCTGGGGGACACCAGTAGTGAGAGTATGTGGTGCAGACACAAATCCTCTCCACGTCACCTGGTAGGAGCGGCCTCGCAATTAGTCACGGAGCAGGAGGGGAGGGCCGAGCCGGCCGGGAGGAAAGGGGACAGTGCGAGTCATAGGATGCGGAAAGGGAGGAGAGTAGGGTCGAAGAGGCAGAATCAGGAGACAGAAGGGAGAAGGATTTAGCAGAAGGGAGAGATGATAGGATAGAAGAGGAGAGAGTAGTGGGAGAGAGAGAGCGAAGATTGCGACGGCGCATGACCATCTGGGTAGGGGCTGAGTGGTTAGGGTTGGAGGAGAGGGAGACAGAAAAGGAAACAAAGTAGTGATCAGAGACCTGGAGGGGGGTTGCTTTCCCTCTCCTCTTATCTTCTACCCTTATCTACTTTTTAGTCTCTTCCTCTCCTCCCCATGCCCTCTATCTATCTATCTAATCTATCTATCTGATGAAAGCTATTGACGGCCAAATTGTTATGTTTTTGATTGACGAAAAATAAATAATCAGCTTTTAAATGTGAGTGAGAGTCGCTTCTGTTTCTCTACTAATATTCCCTATACTCATTTGTATTCACTCTCCCATCTCTCCCCAGTGGCTGTGCTGCTGAAGGATGAATACTTTGTACGGGGGGCAGGACTGCCTGGACGCTTCAAGGCGGAGAAGATTGAGTTCCATTGGGGTCAGAGTAACGGATCAGCAGGGTCAGAACACAGCATCAACGACAGGAAGTTCCCCGTGGAGGTAAGAACAGATGGCCACAGAGGGCAGGGGCTGTAGGGGTTGGATCATATTGACACAGAGGACAGGGGGTGTAGGGGTTGGATCATATGGACAGGGGGTGTAGGGGTTAGATCATATGGACACAGGGGACAGGGGGTGTAGGGGTTAGATCATATGGACACAGGGGACAGGGGGTGTAGGGGTTAGATCATATGGACACAGAGGACAGGGGGTGTAGGGGTTAGATCATATGGACACAGAGGACAGGGGGTGTAGGTGTTAGATCATATGGACACAGAGGACTGTGGCCGATACGGAGAGAGTGAGAGACACAGTGATAGCCTACTGTGGCCGATACGGAGAGAGTGAGAGACACAGTGATAGCTACTGTGGCCGATACGGAGAGAGTGAGAGACACAGTGATAGCCTACTGTGGCCGATACGGAGAGAGTGAGAGACACAGTGATAGCTACTGTGGCCGATACGGAGAGAGTGAGAGACACAGTGATAGCTACTGTGGCCGATACGGAGAGAGTGAGAGACACAGTGATAGCTACTGTGGCTGATACGGAGAGAGTGAGAGACACAGTGATAGCTACTGTGGCCGATACGGAGAGAGTGAGAGACACAGTGATAGCTACTGTGGCCGATACGGAGAGAGTAAGAGACACAGTGATAGCTACTATGGCCGATACGGAGAGAGTGAGAGACACAGTGATAGCCTACTGTGGCCGATACGGAGAGAGTGAGAGACACAGTGATAGCTACTGTGGCCGATACGGAGAGAGTGAGAGACACAGTGATAGCTACTGTGGCCGATACGGAGAGAGTGAGAGACACAGTGATAGCTACTGTGGCCGATACGGAGAGAGTGAGAGACACAGTGATAGCTACTGTGGCCGATACGGAGAGAGTTAGAGACACATTGATAGCTACTGTGGCCGATACGGAGAGAGTGAGAGACACAGTGATAGCTACTGTGGCCAATACGGAGAGAGTGAGAGACACTGTGGCTGTCCTTTGCGATGCAGATAAATTCTCACCCCGATGGCAGGTGTGTGAATGTGATTAATCATTCAGACTGAGTCAGGAGTCAGAAGTGGAGAGAGACTTTCAGCATGTCAACACAGTGAACTTTCCAGCACCTAAAGCACTTAGCTTTGCGCTACCATTCAGTCTACAATGTTGAATCAGCTTCCTGTTTTTGAATCCTATGCATACAAGTGAAATAGAAGGGAGAGCTCTCCGTGTGTTACTTTTCTCTCTCCTGTCTCATAGACCTGGGAATTCTTTCCAGCTAGGTTTCTCTCTAGCCTAGGACTGTTCTTATAAAGCCTTCCCTCTGGCAGTCAGGGCCCGTATTCAATACGTTTCTCACATAAAACATTCCTTCCTTGTCTGTCTTTGTAGTGCTAGCTCTTTTCTTATAGAGCTTTTCTTCCCTACAGGCATGGTATGACTTCTGAT
This sequence comes from Coregonus lavaretus, assembly GCF_964263955.1. Classification (NCBI taxonomy): domain Eukaryota; kingdom Metazoa; phylum Chordata; class Actinopteri; order Salmoniformes; family Salmonidae; genus Coregonus; species Coregonus lavaretus. The sequence goes on from NC_139995.1 coordinate 40,939,278, forward strand.
TCTGAACGCCTGTATAATTACGATCATAATTATTTTCTCCTCACATCTTTCTGTGACAAATTAACCGTTAAAGGGCACTGGATGGATGATATACAGCCATTTTAATTTAAACAGTGCTCAGTGTGGCTCAGTTGGTAGAGCATTGCACTTGCAATATCAGGGTTGTGGGTTTGATTCCCACGAGGGGCCATAATGAAAAAAGTAAGTCGCTCTGGATAAGAGTGTCTGCTAAATGACTAAACTGTAAATGTATTAGCTGTTGTTCAAAAATCACTGGAGGATGTCTTTAAGTAGAGAGACTACTTTCTGGAGGACAATGCCATGCTGACTCACTTGCGTTTACATGTGAATTCTTAAAGAGATGGGTGAGCCTTAAGACGGTGTGAACGATGCTGAATGGGCGTAAACAAAGTAGAAAAATCTTTCATGGCCATTTCCTCCTACTTGTCTCCTAACTGGGATAACAAGTTTATCAACTGCAGCATCATTTTCCCATGTTTCCTCCAACTACAGTGATTGTGAAGCTCTGAGGCTTAAAAAGTAAAAAATAAAAAGCACAAAACTTGACTGAAGCTCACATAGATAAATCTGGACACATACAGTGCCGTCTAAAAGTCTTAACACTCCTGGACTTTTCACACATTTTGATGTTACAGCCTGCATTTAAAATGGATTAAATTTAGATTTTTTGTCACTGGCCTACACAAAATACCCCATAATGTCAAAGTGAAATTATGTTTTTTGAAATGTTTACAAATTAATTAAAAATTAAAAGCTAAAATGTTTTGAGTCAATATGTATTCAACCCCTTTGTTATGGCAAGCCTAAATGCATTCAGGACAAAATATTAGCTTAACAAGTCACATAATAAGTTGCAAGGACTCACTCTGTGTGCAATACTTGTGTTTAACATGATTTTTGAATGACTACCTCATCTCTGTACCCCACACATACTGTACAATTATCTGTAAGGTCCCTCAGTCAAGCAGTGAATTTCAAACAATGTCTCGCGAAGAAGGGTAAAAATCAAAAAGCAAACATTGAATATCCTTTTGAGCATGGTGACGTTATTAATTACACTTTGGATGGTGTATCAATATACCCAGTCACTACAGAGATACAGGCGTCCTTCCTAACTCAGTTGCCGGAGAGTAAGGAAACCACTCAGGGGTTTCATCATGAGGCTAATGGTGACTTTAAAACAGTTACAGAGTTTAATCGCTGTGATATGAGAAAACTGAGGATGGATCAACAACATTGTAGATACTCCACAATACTAACCTAATTGACAGAGTGAAAAGGAAGGAAGCCTGAATACAAAGTGTTATTTTTGGGGGAAATCCAATACAACACATTACTGAGTACAACTCTCCATATTTTCAGGCATAGTGGTGGCTGCATCATGTTATGGGTATGCTTTTAATTGTTAAGGACTGGGGAGTTTCAGGATAAAAGAGAAACAGAATGGAGCTAAACACAGGCAAAGTCCTAGATGAAAACCTGGTTCAGTCTGCTATCCATCAGACACTGGGTGATGAATTCACCTTTCAGCAGGACAATAACCTAAAACACAAGGCCACATCTACACTGGAGCTGCTTACCAAGTGTGGCCAAGTTACAGTTTTGACTTAAATCTACTTGAAAATCTATGGCAAGACCTGAAAATGGTTGCCTAGCAATGATCAACAACCAATTTGACAGAGCTTGAAGAATTTTGAAAATAATAGTGGGAAAATGTTCCACAATCCAGGTGTGGAAGGCTCTTACAGCCTTACCCAGAAAGACTCACAGCTGTAATCGGCGCGAATGGTGCTTCTACACTGAACAAAAATATAAACGCAACATGTAAAGTGTTGGTCCCATGTTTCATGAGCTGAAATAAAAGATCCCAGAAATTTTCCATATGCACAAAAGCTTATTTAGCTCAAATGTTGTGCACAAATTTGTATTTCATACCTGTTAGTGAGAATTTCTCCTTTGCCAATATAATCCATCCACCTGACAGGTGTGGCATATCAAGAAGCTGTTATAAACAGCATGATCATTACGCAGGTGCACCTTGTGTTGGGGGACAATAAAAGGCCACTCTAAAATGTGCAGTTTTGTCACACAACACAATGCCATAGATGTCTCATTTTGAGGGAGCGTGCAATTGGCATGCTGACTGCAGGAATGTCCACCAGAGCTGTTGCCAGAGAATTGAATGTAAATTTCTCTACCATAAGCCCCCTACAATGTCATTTTAGAGAATTTGGCAGTACGTCCAACCGGCCTCACAACCGCAGACCATATGTATTGTGTCGTGTGGGAGAGCGTTTTGCTGATGTCAACGTTGTGAACAGTGCCCCATGGTGGCAGTGGGGTTAGGGTATGGGCAGGCATAAGCTACAGACAACGAACACAATCGCATTTTGTTGATGGCAATTTGAATGCACAGAGATACCGTGACGAGATCCTTAGGCCCACTGTCGTGCCATTCATCCGCCGCCATCACCTCATGTTTCAGCATTATAATGCACAGCCCCGTTTCGCAAGGATATGTACACAATTCCTGGAAGCTAAACATTTCCCAGTTCTTCCATGGCCTGCATACTCACCAGACATGTCACCCATTGAGCATGTTTGGGGTGCTCTGGATCAACGTGTATGACAGCGTGTTCCAGTTCCTGCCAATATCTTGCAACTTCGCACAGCCATTGAAGAGGAGTGGGACAACATTCCATAGGCCAAAATCAACAGCCTGATCAAATGTAAGGAAATGTGTCGCTCTGCATGAGGCAAATGGTGGTCACACCCCCGAGTGGCACAGTGGTCTAAGGCACTAGAGATCCTGACTGTGCCACTAGAGATCCTGGTTCGAATCCAGGCTCTGTCCTAGCCGGCCGCGACCGGGAGACCCATGGGGCGGCGCACAATTGGCCCAACATCGTCCAGGGTAGGGGAAGGAATGGCCGGCAGGGATGAAGGTCAGTTGGTAGGCATGGCGTTTGCAATGCCAGGGTTGTGGATTCGATTCCCACGGGGGGCCAGTATGAAAAAATTAAATAAAAATAAATGTATGCACTCACTAACTGAAAGTCGCTCTGGATAAGAGCGTCTGCTAAATGACTAAAATGTAAAAAAAATGTAAATGTAATACTGACAGGTTTTCTATATATCATGGAAAAGTGGTGCGTGCATATGTATTCACTCCCTTTGCTATGAAGCCCCTAAATAAGATCTGGTGCAACCAATTACCATCAGAAGTCACATAATTAGTTAAATAAAGTCCACCTGTGTGCAATCTGTGTCACATGATCTCAGTATACAGTGGGGAGAACAAGTATTTGATACACTGCCGATTTTGCAGGTTTTCCTACTTACAAAGCATGTAGAGGTCTGTAATTTTTATCATAGGTACACTTCAACTGTGAGAGACGGAATCTAAAAAAAAATCCAGAAAATCACATTGTATGATTTTTAAGTAATTAATTTGCATTTTATTGCATGACATAAGTATTTGATACATCAGAAAAGCAGAACTTAATATTTGGTACAGAAACCTTTGTTCGCAATTACAGAGATCATATGTTTCCTGTAGGTCTTGGCCAGGTTTACACACACTGCAGCAGGGATTTTGGCCCACTCCTCCATACAGACCTTCTCCAGATCCTTCAGGTTTCGGGGCTGTCGCTGGGGAATACGGACTTTCAGCTCCCTCCAAAAATGTTCTATTGGGTTCAGGTCTGGAGACTGGCTAGGCCACTCCAGGACCTTGAGATGCTTCTTACGGAGCCACTCCTTTGTTGCCCTGGCTGTGTGTTTCGGGTCGTTGTCATGCTGGAAGACCCAGCCACGACCCATCTTCAATGCTCTTATTGAGGGAAGGAGGTTGTTGGCCAAGATCTCGTGATACATGGCCCCATCCATCCTCCCCTCAATACGGTGCAGTCGTCCTGTCCCCTTTGCAGAAAAGCATCCCCAAAGAATGATGTTTCCACCTCCATGCTTCACGGTTGGGATGGTGTTCTTGGGGTTGTACTCATCCTTCTTCTTCCTCCAAACACGGCGAGAGGAGTTTAGACCAAAAAGCTCTATTTTTGTCTCATCAGACCACATGACCTTCTCCCATTCCTCCTCTGGATCATCCAGATGGTCATTGGCAAACTTCAGATGGGCCTGGACATGCGCTGGCTTGAGCAGGGGGACCTTGTGTGCGCTGCAGGATATTAATCCATGACGGCATAGTGTATTACTAATGGTTTTCTTTGAGACTGTGGTCCCAGCTCTCTTCAGGTCATTGACCAGGTCCTGCCGTGTAGTTCTGGGCTGATCCCTCACCTTCCTCATGATCATTGATGCCCCACGAGGTGAGATCATGCATGGAGCCCCAGACCGAGGGTGATTGACCGTCATCTTGAACTTCTTCCATTTTCTAATAATTGCGCCAACTGTTGTTGCCTTCTCACCAAGCTGCTTGCCTATTGTCCTGTAGCCCATCCCAGCCTTGTGCAGGTTTACAATTTTATCCCTGATGTCCTTACACAGCTCTCTGGTCTTGGCCATTGTGGAGAGGTTGGAGTCTGTTTGATTGAGTGTGTGGACAGGTGTCTTTTATACAGGTAATGAGTTCAAACAGGTGCAGTTAATACAGGTAATGAGTGGAGAACAGGAGGGCTTCTTAAAGAAAAACTAACCGGTCTGTGAGAGCCGGAATACTTACTGGTTGGTAGGTGATCAAATACTTATGTCATGCAATAAAATGCAAATGAATTACTTAAAAATCATACAATGTGATTTTCTGGATTTTTGTTTTAGATTCCGTCGCTCGTAGTTGAAGTGTACCTATGATAAAAATGACAGACCTCTACATGCTTTGTAAGTAGGAAAACCTGCAAAATCGGCAGTGTATCAAATACTTGTTCTCCCCACTGTATATACACCTGTTCTGAAAGGCCCCAGAGTCTGCAACACCACTAAGCAAGGGGCACCACCAAGCAAGTGGCACCATGAAGACCAAGGAGCTCTCCAAATAGGTCAGGGACAAAGTTGTGGAGGAGTACAGATTAGGGTTGTGTTATAAAAAAATATCTGAAACTTTAAACATCCCATGGAGCGCCATTTAAATCCATTATTAAAAAATTGAAAGAATATGGCACCACAACAAACCTGCCAAGAGAGGGTCGCCCACCAAAGCTCACGGACCAGGCAAGGAGGGCATTAATCAGAGAGGCAACAAAGAGACCAAAGATAACCCTGAAGGAGCTGCAAAGCTCCACAGCGGAGATTGGGGTATCTGTCCATAGGACCACTTTAAGCCGTACACTCCACAGAGCTGGGCTTTACGGAAGAGTGGCCAGAAAAAAGCCATTGCTTAAAGAAAAAAATAAGCAAACACGTTTGGTGTTCGCAAAAAGGCTTATGGGAAACTCCCCAAACATATGGAAGAAGGTACTCTGGTCAGATGAGACTAAAATTGAGCTTTTTGGCCATCAAGAAAAATGCTTTGTCTGGTGCAAACCCAACACCTTTCATCACCTGAGAAAACCATCCCCACAGTGAAGCATGGTGGTGGCAGCATCATGCTGTGGGGATACTTTTCATCAGCAGGGACTGGGAAACTGGTCAGAATTGAAGGAATGATGGATGGCGCTAAATACATGGAAATAGTGAATAGTTATGCACGCTCAAGTTTTCTGTTTTTTTGTCTTTTTTCTTGTTTGTTTCACAATAAAATGTCACGCCCTGGCTCTGGGGACTCTTAAATGTTGAGCCAGGTGTGTAGTTTCTATGTTATGTTTTTCTATGTTGATGTTCTAGATCGTTTAGATCTATGTTGGCCAGGGTGGTTCCCAATCAGAGGCAGCTGTATCTCGTTGTCTCTGATTGGGGACAATACTTAGGCAGCCTGTTTGGCACTAGTCGGTGTGGGATCTTGTTCCGTAAAGGTTTGTTTTGTGTATCCTAGGACTTCACAAATAGTTTGTTTGTTGTTTTTGTTCGTGTTCAGTACTAAATAAAATGTACGCTTATCAAGCTGCGCCTTGGTCCGTATCTTCCATAAACAATCGTGACATAAAACATATTTTGCATCTTCAAAGTGCTAGGCATGTTGTGTAAATCAAATGATTCAAACCCCCCAAAATCTATTTTAATTCCAGGTTGTAAGGCAACAAAATAGGAAAAATGCCAAGGGGATTGAATGCTTTTGCAAGCCACTGTAAATCATTAGATCTGATTAATTTGATTCAATGCAATTCCATCTTTGAGGACTGCAACCATAGAAATACAATTTATTTATGCCTATTAAGCCATTGTCAACTTCCTTTCTGCTTATTTTTGCTGACAGCTCACTGTCAATTGCTCACTGACACCCTATGTTTACATATTAGGCTGTGGATTTCATACAGAACAAGTATTTGTTTGCAAATGCAACTGGGGCCATCACATCCAGGTGACTACCTCATGAAGCTGCTTGAGAGAATGCCAAGAGTGTGCAAAGCTGTCATCAAGGCAAAGGGTGGCTATTTGATTTTTTGGTTACTATCTGATTCCATATGTGTTATTTCATAGTTTTGATGTCTTCACTATTATTATACAATGTAAAAAATAGTAAAAAATAAAGAAAAACCCTTGAATGAGTAGGTGTGTCCAACCTTTTGACTGGTAGTGTATGATTATTGTTCCTTTTCTCAGAAAAGGGGCTTCAATTTTTGCTGCTTACTTGTCCTCCATTTTATCAAGTGCGCTCACTCACCGGCCTCCCTCTGAGCTATAGACTGATAGAGCCTCACCAACACAATGTCACAAATTAAAATAATGGCTTAGGGAGGGAATGGGTGGGAGATTCATTCCACTGTTGTGCCCCATTGGACACGGAACAAAGAAACAAAGAACCCAGATAAAATAAAGCCTAAACAAGCTGTATATTTGAATGTATAAGCTCTGAAGGGCCCTCGTGTGTGGGTGTGGGAATGTGGGTGGGTGGGGGTGTGGGTAAATGCGTATTCGCTACATAGCTTCTGGCTCTGGATCTTGTAGCTTCACAATGCAAACACCCAGGGGACATAGTTGTGTATGAGGATTTAACTTCAAACTCACTGACTTCAAAGTCTCGACTGTATACTGTAGCAGATCGGGGGGATAACTTTGTGAAGTGAGAGTATTTACAGACTGAGCTCATTCAGTGTCTCATTGGAATGATAAACGGATGGGAAATTGAAGTGTGTATCTGTGTGTGTGTGTGTGTTTGTGTGGTGTGTGCATGCGGGCGTGTGTATGTATCTGTGTGTGTGTGGTCGAGTGTGTGTGTGTGACCGTTATTCCTCCAGGAGTTGTCCAGTTTAGCATGGAACACTCAGCCCAGATAGGGCTGGCTGGGGTTCTGGCAGCTAAATCTACCCCTAAACCAGAAAGGGCTGTATGGGGTTCTGGCAGCAGGGATTGAGGTTCTGTTTAGCATGGAGCCCTCAGCCCAGAAAGGGCTGGCTGGGGTTCTGGCAGCTAAATCTAACCCAGATAGGGCTGGCTGGAATCCTAGCAGCAGATGGGGCTGGCTGGGGTTCTGGCAGCAGGGATTGAGGTGCAGTAAGTGCATGGGGAAATTACCCCTGACCTCTGGCACACAGAAAGGAAGAGAGGAAGTGCAATAGCAGTGGAATAAAGAGGAGAAAACTGCCTGTGGAAGCCACACCCACTGGATAAAGCACACAGACAAACACACAGACAAACACCCACACACACACACACACACACACACACAATTCACTGAAGTGAATTGAGTAGGAAAGCATTACTTTTTCCAAGGACTATTACAAAAAACCCAAGACTCCTGATACTCTCTATCAAGCACTCAAGATTGTCATCTGATGAATGTTCGGTCTTTTCCATTAATAAAATGTATCTAAAAGCTTTGAGCCATTTACTGTTTGACAGTCAAATGGCATATTTGTCATTCAATGGAAAATTGTCATTTTCATCATACGTTTTTCATTTTTGAGAATTTATAGATTGAATTGAGTCTGTAATACAGAGGACATATGTAAGTCATACAAGCGTGTTAACCCTCGCAAGGCTGCCGGCCCAGATGGTATCTCTAGCCACGCCCTCAGAGCCCTCATGTGCAGACCAGCTAGCTGTTGTGTTTTCTGACATTTTCTCTCTCTAGCTCCAGCTGTTATCCCCACCTGCTTCAAGAGGTCCACTATCCTCCTGTGCCCAAGAAAGGGAAAGTAACTGAACTGAATGACTACCGACCCATAGCACTCACTTCCATCATCATGAAGTGCTTCCAGAGGCTAGTCAAAGACCACATCACCTCCTCCCTCCCCGACACACTCGACCCTCTTCAGTTCGCCTACCGCCCTGACAGATCCACGGATGACGCAATCACCATTACACTGCACACTGCACTCACCCAACTGGACTAGACGAATGCATACAGTATGTGAGGATGCTGTTCGACTACAGCTCGGCCTTCAATACCATAGTGTCCTCTAAGCTCATCACAAAGCTCAGGAAACCTGGGACTGAACTCCTCCCTATGCAACTGGGTCCTGGACTTCCTGATGGACCACCCCCATGTGGTGAAGGTAGGCAACATTACCTCCTCCACTCTGATCCTCAACACTGGGGCCCCACAAGGGTGCATCCTCAGTCCCCTTCTGTACTCCAAGTATACCCACGACTCTGTGGCCTCACACAGTTCCAACTCCATCATCAAGTTCGCTGATGACACGACAAGGCCTGATTATCAACAACAATGAGACAGCCTAGAGAAAGGAGGTAGGCACTCTGACGGCCTGGTGCCAGGTAAACAACCTCTCCCTCAACGTCAGCAAAACAAAGGAGCTGATTGTCACTTCAGGAGGCCGCCGTGGAGACAGTCAAAAACAAAAAGCTGAAATGGTCAAACCACACAGACACTGGGGTGAAGAAGGCATGGCAGCGACTCTTCAACCTCAGGAGGCTGAAAAAACTTGGCCTGTCCCCGAGGGCCCTTACAGTGTTCTACAGGAGCACCATCAAAAGCGTACTGTCGGGCTGCATCACGGCCTGGTACAGGAACTCCACCACCGCTGACCGCAAGGCTCTACAGAGGGTGGTACGCTCAGCCGAATGCACCGTTGGGTGCTCACTGCCTGCCCTCCAGGACACCTACAACACCAGGTGTCGCAGGAAGGCCAAGAAGATCATCAAGGACCTCAGCCACCCGAGCCACGGCCTGTTCTCCCCACTTCCATCACTCAGTACAAGGGCAGTATAAGAGTATCATGGCAAAAACTATCAGACTGGCCAATAGCTTCTACCCCTATTCTATTATTTTACCAGGTAGAAAATAATTGACACAAATTAATTCAGAAACGGAGGAAGAAGATAGCTAGCTATAGCAAGCTAACGTTAGCAGCTGCCTCTTCAATAAGAAGCAACTGTGACAACATTGGTCCTAAGATCACAAAATAAAACTTTTCCATTGAGCCAAATCCACAATCCACCCCTCCAAAGAAAGCATGGCTCTGGGACTTCTTCGAAATGCCCCCAGATCCATGATCGAATCCATGGCCGAAGCGTTGCATTTCAGTTTAGTACGCACTCAGCAGGCTGTATAGAAAACTCTCCCAGAGCCACAAAATAGCCGATTTTACACAACAAGCAGCCCCCACAAACAACTTTAAAACTTGCTCGAATACAGTAACAGTGACCTCCATCGTAGAAGTACGTAAAATGTACATTCACTACTGTAAGTCGCTCTGGATAAGAGTGTCTGCTAAATGACTAAAATGTAAAAATTTTTTACAGCTGGCAGTTTACATTTGGTTAGTTTTATTAGTGTTATTTAGATGGAAGATGTGAGCTAAATGCAAAATAGCTAGCTAACATTAGCATGGAGGTAGCAAGCTAGCTCTTTCACTTAACCGATTCACTTCCTTTCTGACTGTCTCTGCTGGTGCTGCTGGCTGTTTGAGATGCTTTAGAAGCCTTATTGATGGTAGGGAGGTCATCCACTTTGAGAAGCAACTTTTTGCTGAAGCCCTCCTTCCATTGTTGATAGCTGTGGAAGTTCTCAGGGATGATATGTGCCCCGTAGATTGACGAGTAAACGCCCAATGCACCCGCCTCATTCTCACAAATGTATCCCACTTTTTGACAAGTTTTTCATTCATCGTGTGACGCTGACCACGGGGCATTGTGGGATTTTTTCCAAAGTTAGAGCTGATTTGGAGAAAACCTCAAACCCAACTTTTAGAACAACATTATAACAATTTATTTAAGAGTTTGTAAATTGGGAATGTTTTCTTGGGGTGCTCTGAGTTACTATTATATGTGTTTCTGGTGTTAGGAAATAAGTGCTACACTGCATTTTAAGTGTAAATCAGTCTTATTCACTTTCAGCCCTCAGGTGCATCCGTCTCATAACATACACCCATTACTGAAGAATCAAGCTATTGGGTTGAAGATAGACACACACACACACACACACACTCTAATCATCCGATTAGTTAGTCATTTGATATTGCCTGGCAGACAATCAGCACAGTAATCCTCGAAGACCTCCAGATCACCCCTGTCTTGTTTACATATCCTGACACACATGGACATGGTCCACCCCCTATGGTGATCACGGACCTGCACTGAGCTGCACTGAAACACACTGCCAAGTCGTGAGGCTGGCACTGGTGATTACTGAACCACATTGCCATATTGTGAGCAAGGCCGTTACGTAAAGACCAGTGGGCTGCACTGCCTGTGGCCCCTGGCTGATGTTCATGCTCTTTTTCAAAGCAGTGAAATGGTGGGATCAATAAATGGACCACCTGTTAGATCCCAGTCAGCACAGTGATTGATGAAGGAGCTATTTCCCCCACAGGAGGCCACAGGGATATCTGTTATGATAATGTATTAAAGTGTCACCTCTTGTTACATGCATTATACAAATATGAAATATGATATGAAATGTGATGTGTGCGTGCATGCTTGCATATGCTTGCAGCTACTATAACTGTTCTTGCGATGTGATTTCTTGTCCGTGTGTTGGTCTTGGTGTGAGCCTGTGCTTTGCTTTGTGCTCAAAGTGAACAACAAGGTGTCATTAACATTGCATATATTTCTGCCTCACCACCAAGTTGATTTACAACCAAAGTGTCTCATACGAGGTAGCACTAATCAGGCCGCTTGGGCACTTCCTGTTAAATGATAGAAGCAGGATGTTGTTTTATGGCTGTTGGTTCTCCCCTTGGCCCCACGGACAGTTATAATACATTGGTAGCATGGGAACACAACAGAGTATTAATACATGGGCAACATGGGAACACAACAGAGTATTAATTCAGGGACAACATGGGAACACAACAGAGTATTAATTAATGGACAACATGGGAACACAACCGAGTATTAATTCAGGGACAACATGGGAACACAACAGAGTATTAATTCAGGGACAACATGGGAACACAACAGGGAGTGTAACACAGACACATGAGAAGTGATGAATATCTAATGGACCAAATGAGGCAAATCACCCCAGTCTGTTTTTGTTTCACTTACCCAAAGAGTCTTGTCTTGATGTTTAGCTGTAACATCGACGTTAACCCACCGAAAACATCACCTGACTTCAACTTGTCCCTGAGTTGGAGTCCTTTTATGCCCTTTATTTGTCACGCCCTGACTGGGGACTCTTATTTGTTGAGTCAGGGTGTGTATTTTCTATGTGGTGATTGTCTATGTTGTATTTTCTAGTATTTGTATTTCTATGTTGGCCGGTGTGGTTCCCAATCAGAGGCAGCTGTCGCTCGTTGTCTCTGATTGGGGACAATACTTAGGCAGCCTATTGGCACTAGTGTGTTGTGGGATCTTGTTCCGTGTTAGGTATGTTGTTTGTGTACCTTGGACTTCACGTTTCGTTTATTGTTTTGTTGTTGTTTATTCGGTTCAAATAAACATGTATGCATATCACGCTGAGCCTTGGTCTTGACCCATCCATGAACGAACGTGACAGAAGATCCCACCAAACGAGGACCAAGCAGCTTGTCCAGGAGCAGACAGCCTGGACCTGGGAGGAGATCCTGGACAGTAAGGGATCCTGGACTTGGGAGGAGATTCAGGCTGGGATGGATCGCCGTCCTTGGGAGGAGACAGTGGAGGCCTGGTATAGAGAGGAGAAACGGCGCCAACAGTGCCGACGACGGAGACCCGAGAGGCAACCCCAATAAAAGTTTGGGGGGGGGGGCACACGGTGTGGACGACGAGACAGCAGGAGGCCGTTAAAGGGCGGGTCTGCAGGTTAGGAGAGGAGGCCACCATGTTACGGGGGCTATTGGTTCAGAGGGAGCAGGAGTTATTCGGTCAGAGGGAGGCGCTACAGGAGGCTAAAAGGGAGAAGGAAAGTGTAGAGGCACGGCGAGAGGAGCTGGTTAGGCAGCAGAAGGAGCGGGGGTTAATAAAGGAACCCAGTCCCGCTCCTCGCACCAAGCAAGTGGTGCGTGTCGCCAGTCCGGTCCGGCCCGTTCCTGCTCCCCGCACTAAGCCAGTGGTGCGTGTTCCCAGTACGGCCCGACCTGTTCCTGCTCCTCGCACCAAGCCAGTGGTGCGCGTCGCCAGTCCGGCCCGTCCTGTTCCTGCTCCTCGCACCAAGCCAGTGGTGCGCATCGCCAGCCCGGTCCGGCCTGTTCCTGTCCCTCGCACCAAGCCAGTGGTGCGCGTCGCCAGCCCAGCCCGGCCTGTTCCTGCCCCTCGCACCAAGCCAGTGGTGCGCGTTGCCAGCCCGTTCCGGCCTGTTCCTGCTCCTCGCACCAAGCCAGTGGTGCGTGTGTCCAGTCCGGCACGGCCCGTGCCTGTTCCACCGTTGCCTGGTTCGGCACCGGTCAGCTGCTCTACTCCGGAGCCGGAGCAGTCTGCTCCACCGGTGCCCAGTTCAGCTCCGGTCAGCTGCTCCACTCCGGAGCCAGAGCAATCCGCTTCACCGGGGTCCAGTCCAGCTCCGGTCAGCGGCTCCACTCCGGAGCCAGAGCAGTCCGCTCCACCGGTGCCTGATCCAGCTCCGGTCAGCTGCTCCACTCCGGAGCCAGAGCAGTCCGCCCCACCGGGGTCCAGTCTAGATCCGGTCAGCGGCTCCACTCCGGAGCCAGAGCAGTCCGCTCCACCGGTGCCCAGTCCAGCTCCGGTCAGCGGCTCGAGTCCGGAGCAGTCCGCTCCACCGGTGCCCGGTCCAGCTCCGGTCAGCGGCTCCAGTCCAGACCCAGACGTCAGCCCCTCTCCAGGTTCGGGGTCTCCCACACCAGGGTCCAGACAGGGCTTGGAGTATAGTGGGAGGAAGGAGAGGGGAAGCAACGCGCCGAGGTCTAGACCAGACCAGGGGCGCAACAGGGAGGCGAAGAGTGAGAGGTCGTCACGCCCTGAGCCGGATCCGCCTCCGAGGCGGAATGCCCACCCGGCCCCTACCCTGTTATGTATATGTTGTGCGGTCGGAGTCCGCACCTTTGGGGTGGGGTACTGTCACGCCCTGACTCTGGGGACTCTTATTTGTTGAGTCAGGGTGTGTATTTTCTATGTGGTGATTGTCTATGTTGTATATTCTAGTATGTGTATTTCTATGTTGGCCGGTGTGGTTCCCAATCAGAGGCAGCTGTGACTCGTTGTCTCTGATTGGGGGCCATACTTAGGCAGCCTATTGGCACTAGTGTGTTGTGGGATCTTGTTCCGTGTTAGGTATGTTGTTTGTGTACCTTGGACTTCACGTTTCATTTATTGTTTTGTTGTTGTTTATTCGGTTCAAATAAACATGTATGCATATCACGCTGCGCCTTGGTCTGACCCGTCCATGAACGAACGTGACATTATTGCTATATGTGTTGTGTTATAGGTGCCACAACAAGTCACAAATGACTCATGGCTTGAAGTTAGCTATAACATTGTTAAAGGGAAACTTTTAAAAATGTAATCTCCAGCACCACCCCAACATCAACATATGTGAGAATTGCGTGTTTCTATGTTTTTTAGTAAAAAAGATAGAGGAAGATAAGTGTTTCTAATGACATCATCGGTGTGCATTGTGTGATTTTGACCAATTGTGAGTAGGCATTGCCTACTGATTGTCTACTAATTGGTTGATGATGTCATTGGAAACACTTCTCTTTCTCTATCTTTTTTACTACAAAACATAGAAACACACCATTTTCACATATGCTGATGTTGGGCTAGTGCTGGAGACGATGAATATGAAGTTGAACATTTTTGAAGTCCTGACGTCAACTTCTCCTGAATCAGTGTGATTTTTATGTGCTTTATGTTCATTTTAGCATAATTAGTTGTGGTAGTTGCCCCATTTTATCACTATGAAAGTATGACACTGACATTTAGCTGTAACATCGACACTCTGCTTTCATACCTGACTGGAACTTTAACTGATTCAGTGTGACTTTTATGTTCTCTGTGTTCTTTATAGCTACATCGGTTGTGGTAGTTGCCCTTTTTATCGCTATGTAAGTATTTGATAATTGAGTATCAGGTGTGCTCTAAGTGTGCCCTCGACAGGAGTTGGTCTTGTGTGTGCCAGGCTTGGTGAGGGAATGAAGCCTGGGGGGGCTAAAGCAGAGCTAAGCTAATTGGCTAATGTAGCTAATAACGTTTGAATGGTGATGGATGGCTAGTGCCTTGCTAGCTGTGTGTGTGTGTGTGTGTGTGTGTGTGTGTGTGTGTGTGTGTGTGTGTGTGTGTGTGTGTGTGTGTGTGTGTGTGTGTGTGTGTGTGTGTGTGTGTGTGTGTGTGTGTGTGGACGTGTGGACGTGTTTAACTAAACTTGTGGGTACCAGAAGTCCCCACAAAAATAGTAAACAAACAAAAATTTGAGCAACTGGAGACATTTTGTTAATCCCCACAAGGTAAAATGCTATTTCTAGGGGGTTTAGGGTTAAGGTTACAATTAGTGTTAGGGTTAGAATTAGGTTTAGAGTTAGAGTTAGGGTTAGGAGCTAGGGTTAGTTTTAGGGTTAGGGTTAAGGTTAGGTTTTCTGGTTAAGGTTAGGGTAAGGGTACAGGTTAGGGTTAGGGGTTAGAGAAAATAGGATTTTGAATGGGACTAAATTGTGTGGCCCCACAAGGTTAGTTATACAAGACTGTGTGTGTGTGTGTGTGTGTGTGTGTGTGTGTGTGTGTGTGTGTGTGTGTGTGTGTGTGCGCGTGCGTGCGTGCGTGCGATAGATAGCCATTGCCCTGCTAGCTCTCAGACAGACAACAAATGGGTGCCATTAAGGACTGCAGTTAAAGGAACTTGAGGAAAGTGATTAAGTATAATTAGCTGGATTGGACCACTTGCCTTTGTACCTGTTATACTCTATGCATTGATTTACTGTTTATTTATTTTCTCCTCAATGCAATCTGTCATCAGCAGCAACCTTGGTTGTCAAGGGTATTGTTGGAGTGTTCTGTTGCATGTTGTCTGGAAGGTGCTTCACTAGGATATTGATGAATGAGCTTAGCTTGTATAGTGTGTGTTAGCTGTTAAGCTAGGTATAGTGTGAAGGCACCAATTGGTAGATGTGTAAATATAAAATAAGTTATTGATTAGGCTTTGAATGGTGTATCATTACACCCACTCAATACAAAGATACAGGTGTCCTTCCTAACTCAGTTGCCGGAGAGGAAGGACACTTCTCAAGGATTTCACCATGAGGCCAATGGTGATTTTAAAACAGTTACAGAGTTCAATGGTTGTGATATGAGAAAACTGAGGATGGATCAACATTTTTCTATTTTTTATTTTTAGTCATTTAGCAGACAGTCTTATACAGAGCGCCTTAGTTAGTGAGTGCATACATTTTCATACTGGCCCCCCGTGGGAAACGAACCCACAACCCTGGTGTTGCAAGCGCCATGCTCTACCAACTGAGCTACAGGGGACTACATTAATGAAGTTACTACACAATACTAACCTAAATGACAGAGTGAAAAGAAGGAAGGATGTAAAGAATATACATACTCCAAAACATGCATCCTGTTTGCAACAAGACCCTTCAGTAATATTGCAAAGAATGAACTTTTTGTCCTGAATAAAAAGTGTTATGTTTGGGGCAAACAACACATCACTGTGTACCACTCTAAATATTTTTAAGCATGGTGGTGGCTGCATCATTTAATTTTTTTTACATTTTAGTCATTTAGCAGACGCTCTTATCCAGAGCGACTTACAGTTAGTGAGTGCATACATTATTATTATTATTATTTTCATACTGGCCCCCCGTGGGAATCGAACCCACAACCCTCTACCAACTGAGCTACATCCCTGCCGGCCATTCCCTCCCCTACCCTGGACGACGCTGGGCCAATTGTGCGCCGCCCCATGGGTCTCCCGGTCGTAGCCGGATATGACAGAGCCTGGATATCATGTTATGGGTATGCTTGTCATCGGCAAGGACTAGGGAGTTGTTTTTAGGATAAAAAGAAACAGAATAGAGCTAAGCACAGGCAAATTCCTAGGTGAAAACCTGGTTCAGTCTTCTTTCCAACAGACACTGGGAAACAAATTCACCTTTCAGCAGGATAATAACCGAAAACACAAGGCCAAATCTATACTGGAGTTGCTGACCAAGACGACATTGAATGTACCTGAGTGGCCTAGTTACAGTTTTGACTTAAATCAGCTTGAAAATGGCTTTCTAGCAATGATCAACAACCAACTTGACAGAGCTTGAAGAATGTTTTAAAGAATAAGGGGCAAATATTGTACAATCCAGGTGTGCAAAGCTCTTAGAGACTTATCCAAAAAGACTCACAGCTGTAATCGCTGCCAAAGGTGTTTCTAACGGGTGTATACTTATCTAATCAAGATATATTAGTGTTGTATTTTTCATAAATGTTTTATAAATGTTAGAATTTGTCTTCCACTTTGACATTACAAAGTATTTTATGTAGATCGTTTACCAAAAATGACAATTAAATCTATTCTAATCTCACTTTGTAACACAACAAACTGCCGTTTGCGTCTTTGACAAACAAACATCTTCTGATGATGTGCCATAGCTTCTGTATAAGACACAACACCTTGTGTGTGTATTAATGCACCAGACAGAGGACCACTCTTGTGCATTATCTACTGTCCCTGAACAGTTCAAGGCTGTCTGATGGCTGATTCATCCAATTATTCCTGGCTGGAGAACAGCAGCACGGCTCAGTGCCTACTCATCTGATTAAAGAGAGAGGATAGACAGAGAGAGTGAGAGGGAGGGAGGGATAGAGGGAAGCAACAGTAGAGCAACAGACAAGTTCTGATACAAACACACAGGGTGAGATGGGGATGTGGCGGCTACAACCGTTTGATGAGGGGGTAGCTTTCATATTCAGTTTGTGTGAAGAGTTTGTGTTCAAAACTTTGGTTGCATTTTGATTCTGATTTTGTTGATGGCTAGCACCTCTTTGATGGTGCTGTTATCTCCCAGCATTGTGGTTGTATTTCACCCATTCACTCTCACACACACACACCAAACACACACACACACACACACATCAAGTACACACGCGCATAGGCCTACATTTTTAGACAGTATCGTGTCTCAGAATAAATGCATTTGGGAGCTGTGCATTGAAAGCATTAAAGCATGGCACGGAGTTAGATCTTAGTGAAGAGTATAATCCTACTGTGGATCCCTGCTCACTATGCTACTGCAGGGTTCGATACTGCGACAAAAAGAGTCACATTTGCGACCGATTGACTTGGCAGTGCGACACACAATTTTAATTGGTCGCAAGGGTGCCAGTGAGAAAAATGTACCTGGTCACATTCGTTTTTGGTTCACAATTAGCAATTTTTGTATCATCATGATTTATTCAAACAGTAATGTGCAATTAACCAAAAACAGAAAACAACTGCATGGGAATGCCCTTGTCTGTGTGTGTCAGGGCTCAATTGCACGGGAATGCTCCTCTCAAAAAGTGTCAGGGCTCGACATGCAGGGAAGGTTTTGGAAACCCTCCAGGCCAGTCAATGGAAAAAATATTGTAATAATGCTATTTTCAATCTAGGCTATATAATTGATTTAAAAAAAACATGTTGATTATTCAAGTGACATCAATAAGAGATCATAGCTTTCACCTGGATTCACCTGGTCAGTCTATGTCATGGAAAGAGCAGGTGTTCATAATGTTTTGTACACTCAGTGTATAGCCTATAGATAATCTGTTGGGCAGAGAGAGCACACAGCGCTCAAACATCTGGTTGTTGCGTGTAGCACCTTACCGAAGACCGACAGCGGTAGGGGTAGGAGACAAGTTATGATATCTACCAGTAAATGCTGAGGCAAGAATGGGTATGCAAAGCAAGTATTTAAAAAGTTAAGTCTGTTGAATATTTGCGATGCGCAATTCAGTCATCATGGAATAGCCTACCTTGACAATCAGACATTTCCTCTAGGCTATACGGTCCTTGAAAAGTCATTGAAGTTATGGTAGCCAAAGCTCTACTCCTCCAATATAATGATTCTGTGATTTCATTTCTGATCAGTTTTTATGAGAGATGTAGCCGCTTTCGTTTGTTTCCCGCCGTTTCAATTGAAGGGTGTTGCGCTAGTCTGTTGTGTTAGTTGCGGTAAAACCATGTGAGGTTATTATGAGCAAGACAACATCGAATGTTGGCTTCAACTTGGGTTTCCATACAAAGCATTCCATTACAAAGGGAACCCTGTTTTTGGTCGCTTTCTCATTTTAAAACATAATACAATAACACATCAATAACTCTTCAACATCTAAAATGCGAGACTGAGTAGCTACCACATGGACAGACTTCATTAGTGTGTTTGTGTCGGGAGCATGCTGTCTATTTAGTTAGGCAATGCCCACATTATTCAGACATATTTTAGAATATAAAAAGTACATTTTGGGGGGAGTTTTTTCTTCTTCTAGGCTATTACAACAATTAAATATAACATATAGGTCCTTGAAAATTACAATTAAGTGCTTGAAAAAGTCCTTGAAAGTCCTTGAATTTGACTTGCCAATGTCTGCATGAACCCTGTATAGGCGACTTGCTCAGCCCGCAAATGAAAGTTTAAATCACCTGCTATTAAAATGATGTACGCATCATTCGCTTTGCAGTCAGATCTAGACCCGGCCAGTATATTTTTCATTTGGGCCAGTAGCTTTCAGTTGCATGGTACTGGCAAATTTACCTGTACGCCGAGCCCTGCTGTGTACGGTGTTCGTAGGGCCTATATGTCTACCACTTTGTTTAGCCGTTAGCGATGCTAGTGATAGCCTTTGGGTAGATGGAAAGAACATATAGCACATGTTGCACTTTATTTTAACAGTCTCTTTTCTTTGCTGTTACAGCAAATCTATCCAAAATAATGTAATAACACAACGGCATGCTAATTTAAAAGATCGCTAGTCATTATTAGCCTGGTTCTGTATGGAATGCAAGCACATTATGGGACACAGGCCAGGTGAATTTTAATAATTTTAATTTTAAAAAATAGTGCGACCAAATCATGTGCTGGTGCCACCAACTGAAAAAGTTAATAGCACCAGTGCCACCAGTGGAAAAAGATACAACAGCCCTAATATTTTCCAAGCTATAGCACACAATATTTTACATACAGCAGGTTTTTAGGACCAAATAGTTTGGTCTGCTTCATGTGGAACAATGGGTGGAGAATGGCGCTGCAATGGATAGCAGCTGTTTTACGGGCTCCTGACCAATTCTACTATTTTGTTTGCGCTGATCTTAACTTTTTTTGTACATAATGTTTCCACCATCGTTTCCTATAACCAAAAAGAGCTCCTGGACATCAGAACAGCGATCACTTACCTCGATTTTGATGATGATTTCTACTTCAATGAGTCGGAGGCGCAGGACATACTGCTCCCTGCACCAGGCCCTAATCCCAGAGACTCGGAAAAGAAAAAGGCAGCGAAACTATGTCGGCAAGTACATAAACCGCCTCTACCCGAACGTATAATCACTGAACAAACTGGACAAGCTCTGATTAAGACTATCCTATCATCAGGACCTGAAGAACAGTAATATGCTGTTTCTCTGAGTCATTGGTTGAACAAGGACATAGATAATATACATCTAGCTGGTTTTTCTATGCATCGGCAGGACAGAACGGCAGCGTATTAGGGGAGGTAAGCTCAAGGGGGGAGGTGTGTGTCTCTTTGTTAACAGCTGGTGCACAATCTCTAATATTAAGGGAGTCTCGAGGTTCTGCTCACCTGAGTTAGAATACCTCATGATAAGCTGTAGACCATACTAGGCTTGAGCAGAATACCGCATATACGGTATACCGGGTTATTTGGAAATAGCCACGGGATGGTTTTTCAATACCGTTGAAACTATTTCTTTGAAGTTTGTCAATACATTTTAATATTTGCAGCTATGTTTTAAATAAATACCAGCAGTCAACTTGTGCAATGTGTTAGGAGATAAAGCAGATTGCGTTCTTATTTCACCTGTCACATTATTTTACATTATGAAGCTTACTTAGTTCCCCAGCACAGTTGAGCTAGTCACGTGTTTGTTTGTAAATAGCACAACAGAAGAAAGCGGTGTCCCGCTGTGTATTGACAGGGGTCGCGTTTTATATTGAAAGTCAACAGTGTTTCTTTGCTTCAATAGACTGATCAGGGAGTGCAACTATAGTTTTCCTTCACAGTAGTGCACCACATTTGGCATAAATTAGCTTCATTTTCATCAGATGACAACAGAAGTGCAACGCTATTTGGCTGGCAGCCACACAAGTAAATGAGCTTACAATGAAAAAGTAAAAACAGTGCATGGCCATCATATTTCTAATGTTTAGGCCTATCATAGAAAGAATGTAGCCAGCTACATTTCCTAATGTTTTGCTTAAAGTGAATCTTGCATTTTACCAAAGAAAAGTAGGATGGCTACACCGAGAAAAGTACCAGGGAAAAGTAGCTCCACATCAGTCAGAGTCTGTCCGTTGGTGAATTCTCTTCCGAGTTTAGAAGTGCAAATGAAGCACAAAATGAGTCTGATGCCAAGCAGAAATTACAATAAGAAGCATTTTAGATCTGTGTTTACAAAACGCAGCAAGATATTTCCTATGCGTTCTTATGCAGAATAATGTGTTAACATGACCCCTAGTTTAACTTGCTATCTAAGTAAATGGCTGAATTAATAAGGTGACAGGGCATCATATTGTGTTAGCTTTCTGCCGTGTTTGAGAAGGAAAAGCACTTTGGATGCGTTATTTGTACAGCTGCCACTGCTATCTTGATTTCCAGACATGCTGCTGGGAGAGCCAGTACTGCAGCGTCAAAACTTTGTTCATTTGCACAATGTCTCTCGTTCACATTTGCTTGTAAATGTCCAAAATCACCAAAAATGACATTCAGTAACTCCTACATATATATGTATAACTTTATGAGCTGGATTGCCTGTCTTTGCAAATTGTTTATTTTATTTTGCGCTTGTTAGCATATTTAGCTAGCATCCTCCATGGAAATGTGTTATTACTTGTGCAAAATGTGTTCACATTCTGGTAATAGACGGCCAATGTTTGTTTTTGCGTAATACCGTATATCCCGGGATGAGAAAAAGACGGTATGAAGATACGAAAATCTGGATACCGGCCTACCCTAGACCATACTATTTACCAAGATAGTTTTTATCTATATATTTTTTTAGCTGTCTACAGTATTTACCACCACACTAAGACCACACTCAATGAGCTGTATAGGGACATAAGCAAACAAGAAAATTCTCATCCAGAGGCTGCGCTCCTAGTGGCCGGTAATTTTAATGAAGGGAAACTGTAATCCGTCTCCCCTAATTTTCTACCAGCATGACACCTGTGCAACTAGAGGCGAAAAAACTCTAGATCACCTTTACTCCACACACAGAAATGCGTACAAAGCTCACCTTAGCCCTCCATTTGGCAAATCTGACCATAACTCTATCTTCCTGATTAAAGCAGATTGCTTTTGAATAATCTGTCCATATAACATTCTTCCAAGAGTCTTGATGATCATCCAGGTGCTTTCAGGTGCTTTTTGGCAAACTTGAGTAAATTTTTTGGACGACATAGGTCCCATTATACTTGGCGAAAACCAAACACTGCATTCCACAGTAAGAACCTCATACCAACGGTCAAGCATGGTGATGGTAGTGTGATGGTTTGCAGAACCTGGACGACTTGCCTTAATAAAAGGAACCATGAATTCTGCTCTGTATCAGAGAATTCTACAGGAGAATGTCAGGACATCCGTCTGTGAGCTGAAGCTGAAGTGCAGCTGGGTCATGCAGCAAGACAAAGATCCAAAACACACAATCAAGTCGACATGAAAAGCAACAAATTAGAAGTTTTGGAATGGCCTAGTCAAAGTCCAGACCAAATCCCAATTGAGATGTTGTGGCAGGACTTGAAACGAGCAGTTCATGCTTGAAAACCCACAAATGTCGCTGAGTTAAAGCAGTTCTGCATGCAAGAGTGGGCCACAATTCCTCCACAGCGTGTGAGAGACTGATCAACAACTACAGGAAGCATTTGGTTGCAGTCATTGCAGCTAAAGGAGGCACAACCTGTTATTGAGTGTAAGGGAGCAATTACTTTTTCACACATGAGAAATGGTTGTTGCGTAACTTTGTTAATTAAATTAATAAAATAAGTATCAATTTTGTTTGTTATTTGTAAAGTCGGGTTCCCTTTATCTAATATTAGGTTTTGGTTGAAGATCTGATAACATTCAGTATAAAAAAATATGCAAAAATAGAGAAAATCAGAAAGGGGGCAAATACTTTTTCACGGCACTGTATGAGTGAATGTTGTTTATTGACTACAGCTCATTGTTCAACACCTTAGTGCCCTCCAAGCTCATCATTAAGCTAAGGACCCTGGGACTGAACACCTCCCTTAGCAACTGGAACCTGGACTTCCTGACAGGCCACCCTCAGGTGGTGAGGGTAGGCAACAACACATCCGCCACGCTGACCATCAACACAGGGACGCCCCAGAGGTGCATGCTTAGTCCCCTCCTGTGCTCCCTGTTCACCCACGACTACGTGGCCGTGCACGACTCGGTCTGATCACCGATGACGATGAGACAGCCTATAGGGAGGAGGTCAGAGACCTGGCAGCAACCTCTCCCTCAACATCAGCAAGACAAAGGAGCTGATTGTGGACTACAGGAGAGCCGAGCACTCCCCCATTCACATCGACAGTGCTGTAGTGGAGCGGGTCAAGCGTTTCAAGTTCCACATCGCTAAGGATCTATCATTGTCCATACACACCAATACAGTCATGAAGAGGGCACGACAAAGCCTCTTCCCCCTCAGGAGGTTGAAAAGATTTGGCATGGGCCCTCAGATCCTCAAAATGTTCTACAGCTGCACCATTGAGAGCATCTTGACTGGCTGCATCACCGCTTGGTATAGCAACTGCTTGGCATCGAAACACAAAGCGCTACAGAGGGAAGTGCGTATGGCCCAGTACATCACTGGGGCCGAGCACCCTGCAATCCAGGACCTTTATACCAGGCGGTGTCAGAGGAAGGTCATAAAAATTGTCAAAGACTCCAGCCACCCAAGTTATAGACTGTTCTCTTTGTTACCGCATGGCAAGCGGTACCGATGCACCAAGTCTGGAACCAACAGGACCCTGAACAGCTTCTACCACCAAGCCATAAGACTGCTAAATAGTTAGTTAAATAGTTAACCAAATAGCTACCTGGACTATCTGCATTGACCCTCTTTGCACTAACTTTTTTGACTCATCACATAAGCTGCTGGTACTGTTTATTGTCTCTCACTTTATTCCTAGGTATATGTACCTCAATTACCTCGTACCCCTACACATCGACTCTGTACTGGTACCCCATGTATATAGCCAAGTTATCGTTATTCATTGTATATTTATTATTACTTTTGTTATTACGTGTTTTACTTTTCTATTATTTCTCTATTTTCTTTCTCTCTGCATTGTTGGGAAGGGCCTGTAAGTACGCATTTCACTGTTAGTCTACACCTGTTGTTTACGAAGCATGTGACAAATAACATTTGACAGATTATAATTTTTTGCCATGGAAGAAATATTGCCATACTGGGATCGTCCCAGCCCGAGTAGAACCCTGCTGCTACTGTCAGAACATCGGGATACAGTACAGCACTGGGATGGGAGATTATGCTACTGTAAGTACAGCGGCATACAGTATTACAGTACAGGGCTGGGATGGGAGATTATGCTACTGTAATTACAGCGGCATACAGTATTACAGTACAGGGCTGGGATGGGAGATTATGCTACTGTAAGTACAGCGGCATACAGTATTACAGTACAGGGCTGGGATGGGAGATTATGCTACTGTAATTACAGCGGC
This sequence comes from Coregonus lavaretus, assembly GCF_964263955.1. Lineage (NCBI taxonomy): Eukaryota > Metazoa > Chordata > Actinopteri > Salmoniformes > Salmonidae > Coregonus > Coregonus lavaretus. Next base: position 40,963,581 of record NC_139995.1, read on the forward strand.
ATACAGTATTACAGTACAGGGCTGGGATGGGAGATTATGCTACTGTAATTACAGCGGCATACAGTATTACAGTACAGGGCTGGGATGGGAGATTATGCTACTGTAATTACAGCGGCATACAGTATTACAGTACAGGGCTGGGATGGGAGATTATGCTACTGTAATTACAGTGGCATACAGTATTAAAGTACAGGGCTGGGATGGGAGATAATGCTACTGTAATTACAGCGGCATACAGTATTAAAGTACAGGGCTGGGATGTGTGATTGCAGTGGGTTTGAGAGAGAGAGAATGATAGAGAAGAGGGGGGAAAGAGAAACTAGTATTTTTCAACAAATTATTTTATAACCATTGAAAGTTGTACTGTTTATTTGCATAGCAACCTACTGAAAGGAAATATGATTTGTGTACCTGCCAGTGTTCGCTGCATTCTGTCCAAATAATTTATTTATTCTGACGCGCTAGAACCACTTAACTTAAGAATTAAATAAAGGTTAAATAAATAAATAAATAAGTAAAGAGTCACCTCTAATGTTCTGTCTGTTCTCTGTTCTCTCTCTCTCTCTCTCTCTCTCTCTCTCTCTCTCTCTCTCTCTCTCTCTCTCTCTCTCTCTCTCTCTCTCTCTCTCTCTCTCTCAATTCAGTTCAATTCAATTTAAGGGCTTTATTGGCATGGGAAACATATGTTTACATTGCCAAAGCAGGTGAAATAGATAATAAATAAACAATAACAAATTAACAGTAAACATTACACTCACAAAAGTTCCAAAAGAATAAAGACATTTCAAATGTCATATTATGTCTGTATACAGTGTTATTATGATGTGCAAAAAGTACAAAAGGGAAAATAAATAAACCTAAATATAGGTTGCATTTACAATGGTGTTTGTTCTTCAGTGGTTGCCCTTTTCTTGTGGCAACAGGTCACAAATCTTGCTGCTGTGATGGCACACTGTGGTATTTCACCCAATAGATATGGGAGTTTATCCAAATTGGATTTGTTTTCAAATTCTCTAATATGGTCATACATTTGGCAGGAAGTTAGGAAGTGCAGCTCAGTTTCCACCTCATTTTGTGGGCAGGGTGTACATAGCCTGTCTTCTCTTGAGAGCCAGGTCTGCCTACGGCGGCCTTTCTCAATAGCAAAGCTATGCTCACTGAGTCCGTACATAGTCAAAGATTCCCTTAATTTTGGGTCAGTCACAGTGGTCAGGTATTCTGCCACTGTGTACTCTCTGTTTAAGCCAAATAGCATTCTAATTTGCTCAGTTTTTTTGTTGTGAATTCTTCCAATGTTTCAAGTAATTATCTTTTTGTTTTCTCATGATTTGGTTGGGTCTAATTGTGTTGCTGTCCTGGGCACTGTGAGGTCTGTTTGTGTTTGTGAACAGAGCCCCAGGACCAGCTTGCTTACGGGACTCTTCTCCAGGTTCATCTCTCTGTAGGTGGTGGCTTTGTTATGGAAGGTTTGGGAATCACTTCCTTTTAGGTGGTTGTAGAATTTAACGGCTCTTTTCTGGATTTTGATAATTAGCGGGTATCGGCCTAATTCTGCTCTGCATGCATCTCTCTCTCTCTCTCTCGCTCTCGCTCTCCTCACAGATGCAGATCTACCTGTACAACTCCGATGACTTTGACAGTCTCAGTGCGGCTATCAAGGAGAAACGCATGATTGCTGCGATGGCTGTGTTCTTTGAGGTAAGACTGGGCTGTGTTTTTGTTTGAGAAGTTCTGTTGGTCTCAGTTGTTCCCAAACACAATGAAACAGGAGGGTAGAGGGTAGGAATACAGGACTCATTGGGAAATATGAACAACAGTAGTGGATACACTGATCGAAAGCTGCTTGCTCTCCTGAGGCACATCTTTCTTCCTTGTCCTCTCTTTCCTTCCAACTTCCCATATCCCTATTATACATACAGTGCATTCGGAAAGTATTCAGACCCCTTCACTTTTTCCACATTTTGTTACGTTACAGCCTTATTAAAAAATTGATTCAATTGTTTTTTTCCCTCATCAATCAACACACATTACCCCATAATGACAAAGCAAAAACGGAAAAATCACATTTACATAAGTATTCAGACCCTTTACTCAGTACTTTGTTGAACCACCTTTGGCAGTGATTACAGCCTCGAGTCTTCTTGGGTATGACACTACAAGCTTGGCACACCTGTATTTGGGGAGTTTCTCCCATTCTTCTCTGCAGATCCTCTCAAGCTCTGTCAGGTTGGATGGGGAGCGTCGCTGCACAGATATTTTCAGGTCTTTCCAGAGATTGGGTTCAAGTCCGGGCTCTGGCTGGGCCTCTCAAGGACATTCAGAGACTTGTCCCGAAGCCACTCCTGTGTTGTCTTGGCTGTGTGCTTAGTCTCGTTGTCCTGTTGGAAGGTTAACCTTCGCCCCAGTCTGAGGTCCTGAGCGCTCCTGAGCAGGTTTTCATCAAGGATCGCTCTGTACTTTGCTCCGTTCATCTTTCCCTCGACCATGACTCGACTCCCAGTCCCTGCCGCTGAAAAACATCCCCACAGCATGATGCTGCCACCACCATGCTTCATCGTAGGGATGGTGCCAGGTTTCCTCCAGATGTGATGCTTGGCAAGGAGTCTCATGGTCTGAGACTCCTTTAGGTGCCTTTTGACAAACTCCAAGCGGGCTGTCATGTGCCTTTTGCTGAGGAGTGGCTTCCGTCTGGCCACTAGTGCTGCAGAGATGGTTGTTCTTCTAGAAGGTTGTCCCATCTCCACAGAGGAACTCTGGAGCTCTGTCAGAGTGACCATCGGGTTCTTGGTCATCTCCCTGACCAAGGCACTTCCCCCCCTATTGCTCAGTTTGGCCAGGCGGCCAGCTCTAGGAAGAGTCTTGGTGGTTCCAAAGTTCTTCCATTTAAGAATGATGGAGGCCACTCTGTTCTTGGGGGCCTTCAATGCTGCAGAATTTTTTTTGTACCCTTCCCCAGATCTGTGCCTCGACACAATCCTGTCTCGGTGCTCGACGGACAATTCCTTCGACCTCATGGCTTGGTTTTTGCTCTGACATGCACTGTCAACTGTGGGACCTGATATAGACAGGTGTATACCCTTCCAAATCATATCCAATCAATTGAATTTACCACAGGTGGACTCCAATCAAATTGTAGAAACATCTCAAGGATGATCAATGGAAACAGGATGCATCTGAGCTCAATTTCGAGTCTCATAGCAAAGGGTCTGAATACTTATGTAAATAATCTATTTCTGTTTTTTATTTTAAATACATTAGCAAAATAAAATCCAAAAATCTGTTTTCGCTTTGTCATTATGGGGTATTGTTCTACAGCTGAGGATTTTTATTTTATTTAATCCATTTTAGAATAAGGCTGTAACGTAACAAAATATGGAAAAAGTCAAGGGGTCTGAATACTTTCCGACAGCACTGTAAAGTGTAGATAAACTATTCTACTATGTGGTTGTCTGATTCTTCTATTCATAACTCGTTTTGGTTCCAGAGGAAAAGTAAATATGGACTGTTCTAGCATCTTCATCTTTTTTTTTCATGTTCCATATTTTTGGGCGTGGTGGCTAGGATTTAGCCACAGTAAAGTGACTGCAGCGGAAACACTGGTTCTATTTCTATTATATTGATGTGGTCTATTACTTAGAAGCACTCTATCGTAACACTCAGGGCCACACAGACAAAGTGGCCGGGACCGTTCCTCTCTGACAGAGAGGCAGGCAAGTTGGAATGGGGACACAGGTGTTTCTAGGTCTGTGGATAGACAGTGACGGACCTTGTGTGTGTGAAGACCTAAATGCTACCACTGTGTTTCTGACAGCCCTGTCGCTTACAGCAATTAGCATCAGCGCGCGCACACATGTATCCAGCTGAAAGAGCAGGAAACACACATACACACAGACACACCAGTTTACCATATCTAATCGAGCTGCATTTGGGCTCCCTGAGGGTGTGTGAATGGTCACTAAGGGGTTCATGTTATTATCCACATTCAGCACTTAGTTACAGACTATTACTCTCATTGGACTGACCTGAATTAGGAATGGGAAGGAAGAGGAGGAGGAGGAGTGGTCCCCATGTCCCAACACGGTTTTATTCCCCCGTAGTGTAAATAGGACATTGGGAATGTTGGTAATAAATGTGATACGTGTACTGAACTGAGTGTGGGTACTGTAACTGCTGTTCTGGGCTGTCCTGTAAAAGAGCCTGTCTCTTGTTTGTTGTCTTCAGGTGGGGTGGAGAGACAATCCAGCCGTAGAGCCCATCATCCAGGGACTGAAACGGGTTGTACACCACGGTGAGTACACCTGGCACTCACACTACTACTGTCACTCTCTCTCTCTGTGTTCTTCTAAAAAGGACATTGGCTTTATCACTTTCGCTATAATTCATAATAATAATCTACCAACTGAGGTACTCAAAGCTCTTTACATAGTAATGGTGAAACTCACCTCATCCCCAACGACCATTTTATGTGCCAGAACGCTCACCACACATCAGGTGAGGAGTGATTTATACCAATTAGGAGGATTATTAGGTGGCCATGATGGAATTAAGTGGCCATGTCATTGGGGTTCACACCCCTACTCTTATGATAAGTGCCATGGGAATTTTAATGACCACAGAGGGTCAGGACATCCGTTTAACGTCCCATCCGAAAGACGGCACCCTACGCAGGGCATTGACCCCTTCACTGCTTTGGGATCTGCTTAGCCCTCCAACACCACTTCCAGCAGCATCTGGTCTCCCATCCAGCGACCGACCAGGACCAACCCTGCTTAGCTTCAGAGGCAAGCCAGCAGAGGGATGCAGGGTGGTATGCTGCTGGCTATAGAGGGCTTTCAGTCACACACAAGAGCACTCAATGAATGTCCTCAAAAAAATACAACTAAAAAAGAGACAGAGAAATGATTTCCCAAGGACATAGTTGTTGTTGTTTATGTTGTTTGTGAGGTTAATGTGAGGTGATTGCTTCAAACATCACACATCTCCCAGACTGTCTATCTTCAGACATCACACATCTCCCAGACTGTCTGTGAATAGAGATTCTGCACCTCTCATCTGGTCTTCCATCCGTTTGTTCAGGCTTTTGAAGATACTTAACCTTGGTGTTCATTATTAATCCCACATTAAAGTCTGACCACAAACTGTGAGCCCAGTCTTACATCAAGAGGAAGGCAGTACAGCGAGTTACCACCACTCCCTGCTTCTCTCTCTGTGTAGCGCTGCGAAGAAGAGACGGAAAAGTGAATTGCATCTAAACCTCAATTAGTCTCGTTCGCTCACACACACTAACACACACACACAGAGAATTTACACACACAGCAGCAGCATCAGATGCATGCTCGCTTGCACCATTAATGTTTAATGCTAGGGGGACACAGACAGACGTGCCTAGCTGTGATGTGTGTTGTCTGAAAGTGGAGTTAGCTGGTGTCACTACAAACATGAGTTATGCCGTGTCTCTACCAGCCCGTATCCGAATATGCTTTAGCATGTTTCCCTAATCCTCTGCTCCGTCTGCCTATACATACATACACACACACACACACACCGGCCTGAACAAATTGCCCCTCGGGGATTAATAAAGTTGTATTGTATTGTATACGGAGCCATGCCGCTGTGTCTATATGTGTGCGTGCACGCTTTGTGTGTACCAACACATACGGCTGGGTTAACAATGTGCTTCTGACGTAGATCTCTTTATGTGTGTCCACTCAGAGACAGACCGAGAGAAAACATATTAATGGAAGAAGGGAATAAACTGAGAGCATATGGTCTCTTTACTCATGCTGATTCATCTCACACAACTGGAGCTCCTCCGTGCTTCTCTGGGTCTTTCTCCAATTCATTACACTGACTATCTATACTGGATGATCTGCCATGGCTGGAACGGGGCTAGAATGGGGCTAGCAGGCAGGTGGTATTGCTAGATTTAGTGGACTAAAAAGCATGCTCAATGGAGAATCTCCAATGAAAGTGTTTTTTAGACAAGGAATAGGCCTATTCCTTAACTCCGGGAAACTGCCCTCTGTGTTGATCATTCAGACTTGTGTTGCATGTTTAATCCAGAGTCCCACGCTGTTGGGGGAAGGGTTGGGTTGTTGTTCTGAATGTCCAAGGGAGGCTCCTGGTCCTCTGGCTGGGTACTTATGTGAGTCCCAAATGTTACCCTATTCCCATAGGGCTCTGGTCAAAAGTAGTGCACTACATAGGTAATAGGGTGCAATTTGGGATGCACACTAATATCCTCTTCTAGCTAGTTGGAGGTGGCGGTGGTGGGCTTTCCGCCAGCTCGTTAGCTTCAGCCATCCATCCATCCATCCATTAGCAGGTCTGAGGCAGCACCACCATACGGCACTAGGCTGTGCTACTACTGAAACAGCCCACGATGTCGGGAACAGAAAGGGGCTGTGCTGTCTGAGGTCAGGTAGTAGAGATGCTGTGACTACTGAAACATCCCACGATGTCACGAACGGAAAGGGGCTTCCATTGGGACACGTCTGCTGTACAGTCACGTCCACTGTCTCGTCCCATGTCCCATCCACACTCCATAGTCCACAGTGTGGCGTCCTCTTTATCCTTCCATAGTAACCTACATGACTGTTAGTAGGATCTCCCTCGTACCTACATGGCATGGTTTATATCTTAACCCCAAGCTCAGAGTCCTGCTGCCACCACAGATTGTCTCCAGCTACCACTTTACTACCCCAGATTGTGACAGCAGCCTCTAAACACAGGAGTATGTATCTCCCTGTGGTTACAGCGGGCTACAGCTGCCCATCGATGGATTAGTTGTCAGAGCAGGAGACCTTATCTGATCGTCCTCTCCTCCTCTTCCTCTTCCTCTCCTTTCTGCTAAGCCCTGATGTTGCCAAACAAATGCCAGAAGGAGGTTTTTAGGCAGGAAATGTCCCTGTAAAACAGGATGCCAGCAGTAAAGCAGAAGGAGGTTTTTAGGCAGGAAATGTCCCTGTAAAACAGGATGCCAGCAGTAAAGCAGAAGGAGGTTTTTAGGCAGGAAATGTCCCTGTAAAACAGGATGCCAGCAGTAAAGCAGAAGGAGGTTTTTAGGCAGGAAATGTCCCTGTAAACATGATGCCAGCAGTAAAGCAGAAGGAGGTTTTTAGGCAGGAAATGTCCCTGTAAAACAGGATGCCAGCAGTAAAGCAGAAGGAGGTTTTTAGGCAGGAAATGTCCCTGTAAAACAGGATGCCAGCAGTAAAGCAGAAGGAGGTTTTTAGGCAGGAAATGTCCCTGTAAAACTGGATGCCAGCAGTAAAGCTCTTAGAGTGATGTTCCCAATAACTGGCAGTTGTAAATAAACACGGATCCTCCTACCTGATTTAAAATAAAATACTAGTCCTATGGGTGATTATGCACAGTAAATAAATTCCCCATACTCTAAACATTTGGGGATTGAAATAGGCGTAAAGATACAATATAATGTCAATATTTTCTATTGAATTATGTGGGAATAATTATACCTACACTTTGTTTACAGTGTGTGGGTCTCTGAGTGTGCGTGGGTCTCTGAGTGTGTGTGGTGTCTCTGAGTGTGCGTGGGTCTCTGAGTGTGTGTGGGTCTCTGAGTGTGTGTGGGTCTCTAGGTGTGTGTGGGTCTCTGAGTGTGTGTTGGTCTCTGGATGTGTGTGGGTCTCTGAGTGTGTGTGTGTCTCTGGGTGTGTGTGGGTCTCTGGGTGTGTGTGGGTTTCTGGGTGTGTGTGGGTCTCTGAGTGTGGGTGCGGCTGTGTTTGTGTGTTTCTCTGTGTTGATGTGTGCATTCCTGTGCTCTCTCTCCTCTCCCCTAAATAGAATGATGATATGTTAGTTTGTGTTTCTCTGTGTTAATGTGTTTCTTTGTGTTTCTCTGAGTTGATGTGTGTGTTCCTGTGCTCTCTTTCCTCTCTCCTCTCAAAGAGAAGGATGCTGTGTTAGTTAGTTTTTCTCCGTGTTTATGTGTGTATCTGTTCTGTCTCTCCCCCTTTCAGAGAAGGAGACATTCCTGAGTCCATTTATCCTGAGGGATCTGCTACCATCATTGTTGGGGAGTTACTACCGCTACACAGGCTCTCTCACCAGCCCGCCCTGCAGCAAGGTGGTTGAGTGGATCATCTTCTCCAGACCCGTCTTACTCTCCCACTCACAGGTCAGTTAAACATGCACGCACACACACACACACACACACATTTTGGGGAGTAAAAATATATTCCCATTCAAAATCCTATTTTCCCTAACCCTAAGCCTAACCCCTAACTCCTAACCCTAAACCTAGCCCTTAAGCCTAAAATAGCATTTTAACAAATTCAGGGCTTGAAAAAAACCTACCATGTCAGAACATTCTGGTGACTTGTTAGGATATTCTGGTCCTGATAAGGTAGGAAAACATGTACACACACACACACACACACACTATCATCTCGGCTTGGGCGGTATACCGCATATACAGTATATTGGGTATTTGGAAAAAGCCATGGGATGGTTTTTCAATACCATCAATACAATTGAAACAACATTTTTTCATTTCAACTGTAACATTATTTGAAGCTTACGGTAGTCCCCAGTCACATGGTGTTTGTTTACAAGCACACAAGGACAAGAGTCCTGAGCCTTGTGAGTGACTCATGGTTGTGCAGTGCCAGGTAATCTAATTACAGTATGGAATGAACAACTAAATGTTTACCAGCTAGATATCTTATAACTATTAAGTTAACTATCTAAAAGGTGCTAAATGCTCTGCAGTTGTGCATTTGGCTTGATTTAGTAGCTAGTTAGCTATCTAGCTGTGGTTAGCTTCTTCCAAAATCAAGCATTCGCTTGGTAACAGCAGAGAATCCCCTCCTGGATCAAGAGCCTTGCTGGCTAATATTTGTTTTGTGTGTGCAGCAAACTGTGAGTAGCATTGTTGAGTTACTTGTATACTTGTATAGTTTAGGTCAGAAACTGTACAATATGTTTGCAATGCGCTTGTTACCATTTAGTTAGCATTCTCTATGGGATTTGACATGTACTTGTTAGCATTGCTAAACTTCGGATTACAGAGTATCATTGGGGTTTGAACATAGCGCCCTTTGTGTTCAGTGCCGGTCTTACCGGATATTCTGGTATGGGACAAGGTTGATATGAAGGTATGACAATTTGGAGAAGCTTACTATCATCCCTCTGTTTCTATACACCAACCTGCTCCTCCCCTCTTCCCCTACTCCCTTCCTCCTCCTACCCTTCCTCTCCTCCCTCCTCCTTCTCTTCCTATGTGTATAAAACATTAACTGCCTATGTGGTGGGTGATTAAACGGGTGTAGCCAATTACTGCTACAGTATGTGAATTATAGTGGCTGTGAACACATGCAAACAGACTGGCTGCGGGCAGCTACAGGCTTTTAAATTCCTTCTGACACCAGGTTGACTATCACACTAAATACTGGAGGTGACTGCATATTTACTGCAAATGACCTCTCCTACCATTACCTACACATCACACCACGCAATCTCCCAGCTGCTTTATAAATATACTGCTGCTATAGAAATAATAAAATATAGCACATCAAGTGCTTGGCTTTGAATAATCCTTTCTGGGCGGCAGGTAGCTTAGTGGTTAAGAGCGTTGTGCCAGTAACCGAAAGGTCGCTGGTTCTAATCCCCGAGCCGACTAGGTGAAAAATCTGTCGTTGTGCCCTTGAGCAAGGCACTTAACCCTACTTGCTCCTGTAAGTCGCTCTGGATAAGAGCGTCTGCTAAATGACTAAAATGTAAAAAAAATGTAATAAGACATGGTCTTATGATCTTATTTCGATTATCTTACTATGTGCAACGCTTGGTTATATACACATATATTTACATATCTCCTTGAGTGTACATTGTATATTTGAAGAGCTCCGGACGAGATTTGTCCACAAACCTGCAGCAGAGGACAAATCCTTTGTTGTGTATTGGATCACTGGACGTAGAGTATTGACTGTGTACTGCAATGTTTCATGGCGTTCATAGATGGTCTCTTATGAATACATAATTCATTTTTCCGTGCGTCCATAGAAGACATTGATTCTAGCCAATCTTTAATGGTTAGTCATTACAATGCTCTGCAGGACGTCAGTCAAAGAGATCGATGGCAGCAACTTTGCCCCTTTGAAATGTTACACACTCCTGGAGCCAGTCGAGCAGAACAGAGGCACGTTTATGTCCTTTGCTTCAGGGACACACATACACATACACATGCACCCCCTCCACCCAACACACACACACACGAAACAATCACACGCACACTCACACACTGCTTCTGCCTTACTGAAACCTATCCCTCTCTCTCTCTCTTCTGTGTCTAGCTGGAGGCATTCTACTCCATCTTCACCACAGAGCAGCAGGACCATGTGAAGTCAGTAGAGTACCTGAGGAACAACTACAGACCACTCCAAGACCTGGACAACAGGGAGGTATTGAAGTCCGCTGTTAAAGACGCCTGGCAGAGGGACCTGACTGACAGCCTGGGATTGGGTACAGACGGCATCACAGACGCATCCAGAGGTACCACACTATACGCTCTCTTACAGTCAGTCAGTTAGTTAGTCACCAGACACATCCAGAGGTACCACTACACCTGATCTGATCTGACCTTACGCTACTTCTCACCATGTCACTCGGTCTTTCACTTAGTGCCTGTCATTTATCTATACCAGCATTTCCCAAACTCGGTCCTGGGGACCCCTAGGGGTACACATTTAGTTTTTTGCCCTAACACTACACAGCTGATTCAAATTATCGAAGCTTGATGATTAGTTGATTATTTCACTCATATTCACTCATAAGTTTATTAATTCAATCAGTCTTTCAGTTGTTTATTGCCTTTCTTTGTCTTTGTATGAAATATTTTTTCTTACTTTATTTTGCATTACAAACATTGTTAGTTGAGGCTCCGCTAAAACCGGTCGAGTCCATCCAGAAAGGCCCCTGCCTCTTTAAACATTGGCTGTCTTTGTTTTGAGTGTGGCTGGCAGAGAGAATTGAATGGGAGTGATTGTGATGAAGTGGTAGCTAGCGCTGTAATGGGCTACATGACTGAGTAATCATCATTAATATGCATACAAAAAATTGTCATACAAATGAAGTTGTGAAATCGCTCTGTCTCGCTCTCATCTTTCTTCCATTTCCTTTCCCATCTCCCTTTCTCTCATAATAGACGTATCCTCTCTGATCCCTGGGTCTAGTAATATATAGATATGTAGAGTATAATAGCCCTTCTCCTCCTCTCTGATCTCCTCTCCTCCTCTCTGCTCTTCTCTCATCCACTCTGCTCTCCTCCTCTCCTCTCTGCTCACCTCCTCTCTCCTCTCCTCCTTTTTGATCTCCTCTCTCCTCTCCTCCTCTCTGCTCTTCTCTCTACTCTCCTGCTCACCTCTGACCTCTGCTCTCCTCTCTGCTCTCCTCTCTGCTCTCCTCCTCTCTGCTCTCCTCCTCCCTGCTCTCCTCCTCCCTGCTCTCCTCCTCTGTCCTCCTCTGCTCTGCTCTCCTCTCTGCTCTCCTATCCACTCCTATATGCTCTCCTTGGCTCTCCTATCTTCTCTCTTCTCCTCTGCTCTCCTCTCATCTGCTCTCCTCTGCTCTCCTCTCATCTGCTCTCCTCCTTTCTGCTCTCCTCTCCTCTCTCCTCTTCTCTGCTCTCCTCCTCTCTGCTCTCCACTCTGCTCTCCTCTCTGCTCTCCTCTCCTCCTCTCCTCTTCGCTCCTATCCTCTCCTCCATCTCTCACCCAACCTAACCCTCTCCTCACACCCTACCTCCATTTCATGTATACATAATTCACACTATTTTCACATAATTTTTTCAGTGGAATAACGGAGCAATGTAAGACCGAAAATGTAGAGCTTCCTGCCTTGACACTGGTTGTAGACAGCCTCTGAATCCATTGTCTAGTCACTCAACACTCCATGCGCAGACAGACAGACATACTGACGGCCACATGGATACAGATGCCTTTCTGGTGACCATACTGTGGCCTACATCACCACCTTGAGGTTATGTATAGTACTGCAGCCATACAGTGTGTGAGTGAGTGAGTGAGTGAGTCATCCTCTGATCTATTCTCTAGTACCACAGATGAGACGACTGACTCACTTAAATATAGAACCACAGAAGATTACTAAAGTAGTCAACAACACCACACACGCCTGACTCCTGTTTCAGATGTATCATACACACTGGTCCCTCTATTCCTCCACCCCTCCAATCCTTCGTCCCACCTTCCTACATCCCTCTGTCTCTCTAGCCCTCCACCCATCCATCCCTACTTCCTCCATCTCTACATCCCTCTGTCTCTCTAGCCCTCCACCCTTCCATCCCTACTTCCTCCATCTCTACATCCCTCTGTCTCTCTAGCCCTCCACCCTTCCATCCCTACTTCCTCCATCTCTACATCCCTCTGTCTCTCTAGCCCTCCACCCTTCCATCCCTACTTCCTCCATCTCTACATCCCTCTGTCTCTCTAGCCCTCCACCCTTCCATCCCTACTTCCTCCATCTCTACATCCCTCTGTCTCTCTAGCCCTCCACCCTTCCATCCCTACTTCCTCCATCTCTACATCCCTCTGTCTCTCTAGCCCTCCACCCTTCCATCCCTACTTCCTCCATCTCTACATCCCTCTGTCTCTCTAGCCCTCCACCCTTCCATCCCTACTTCCTCCATCTCTCCATCCCTCTCTCTCTATCCCGCCATCCCTCCTTCCTCCATCCCTCTATCTCCGTCTCTCCATACCTCCATCCCTCTATCGCTCCATCCAGTACCCTAGAGACTGGTTGGTTGGACTATACCAGAGCCCTGTGTGTTGAGGCTCAAGGCTAGTGTCTTTATGAGCTTATGTTTTCTTTCAGTCTGGTTAAAGCTGGTCCTCTGGAAACCAACGGCTGGGTGAGTCAGCAGTCAGACAGTAATAAAATATGTAGTTTCTCCTCAGGCTGTCTGCCTGCGACCCACGCACGTAACACATACACACACCTTGCCATTATCAGATCAGACTGAGAGCTGGTGAGATGTAAACACAGCCTGCAGTCCGCCGCTCCGAGCGAGTCCTTTTATTTTTACCTGTTTGTTTGTCTGTGTCACCATCATCGTTTCATTAATCAGAAAAACACTTCTCAAGGCTCTCTCTCTCTCGCTCTTTCTCTTTCTTTCTCTTTCTTTCTCTCTCTATCTTTTCCTATCCTCTTCCGCCCAGGGTGGTTTTTATTGTCTTATAAATCATTTCTTTACCGTTTTCTCTCTCAATCCATCCGTCTCCTCATTCCTCTTCCCTCTCTTTCACCCCTCCTTCCCTCTCCATTCTGATTTTCCTCCCTCAACCCCTCCCTCCTTCCCCCCCACCTCCCTCCCTCACCAGTCTGCAGCAGTGCCCCAATCAACATGAAGATCCAGCCGCTGAACGGCACTGCCCTGGTGGTGAGCTGGCAGCGCCCGCTAGTGGTCTACCACCCGCCTATCACCAGCTTCATGGTCTCCTACAGCTGGGTGAAGAGCGACGTGGCCTACGAGAAGACCTTCACCAAGACTGGAGACCAGAACATGGTGAGACACACAGACAGAGAACACTGTACAGACTGTCAGTCAGTCACAGTCACCTGGCTGGAAATAGACACTCCAGGTCTGTCTGTCACAAATCAAATCACATTTTATTTGTCACATGCTTGGTAAACAACAGGTTTAGACTAACAGTGAAATGCTTCTTTACGGGCTCTTCCCAACAATACAGATATACATTTTTTTTTAGAAATAATAGAAATCATAATAACACATGAATACACAATGAGTAACGAGAACTTGGCTATACAGTATACATGGGGTACCAATTTGTAAGTCGCTCTGGATAAGAGCATCTGCTAAATGATGTAAATGTAAATGTACCAGTACCGAGTCGATGGGTACGAGGTAATTGGGGTAGATATGTATATATTCAGAAAGTATTCAGACCCCTTGACTTTTTCCACATTTTGTTACGTTACAGCCTGATTCTAAAATGAATTAAATAAATAGAAATCCTCAGCAATCTGCACACAATACCCATAATGACAAAGCAAAAACAGGTTTTTAGAAATGTTTGCTAATAAAAAACAGAAATATCTTATTTACATAAGTATTCAGACCCTTTGCTATGAGACTCCAAATTGAGCTCAGGTTCATCCTGTTTCCATTGATCATCCTAGAGATGTTTCTACAACTTGATTGGAGTCCACCTGTGGTAAATGAAATTGATTGGACATGATTTGGAAAGGCACACACCTGTATATATAAGGTCCCACAGTTGACAGTGCATGTCAGAGCAAAAACCAAGCCATGAGGTCGAAGGAACTGTCCGTGGAGCTCTGGGACAGTGTCGAGGCACAGATCTGGGGAAGGGTACCAAAACATTTCTTTAGCATTGAAGGTCCCCAAGAACACAGTGGCCTCCATCATTCTTAAATGGAAGAAGTTTAGAACCACCAAGACTCTTCCTAGAGCTGGCCGCCTGGCCAAACTGAGCAATCGGGGGAGAAGGGCCTTGGTCAGGGAGGTGACCAAGAACCTGATGTTCACTCTGACAGAGCTCTAGAGTTCCTCTGTTGAGAAGGGAGAACCTTCCAGAAGGACAACCATCTCTGCAGCACTCCACCAATCAGGCCTTTATGGTAGAGTGGCCAGACGGAAGCCACTCCTCAGTAAAAGGCACATGACAGACCGCTTGGACTCTCAGACCAAGAGAAACAATTCTCTGGTCTGATGAAACCCAGATTGAACTGTTTGGCCTGAATGCCAAGTGTCACGTCTGGAGGAAACCTGGCACCATCCCTACGGTGAAGCATGGTGGTGGCAGCATCATGCTGTGGGGATGTTTTTCAGTGGCATGGACTGGGAGACTAGTCATGATCGAGGCAAAGATGAACGGAGCAAAGTACAGAGAGATCCTTGATGAAAACCTGCTCCAGAGCGCTCAGTACCTCAGACTGGGGCGAAGGTTCACCTTCCAACAGGACAACGACCCTAAGCACACAGCCAAAGCAACGCAGGACTGGCTTCTGGACAAGTCTCGGAATGTCCTTGAGTGGCCCAGCCAGAGCCCGTACTTGAACCTGATCGAATATCTCTGGAGAGACCTGAAAATAGCTGTGCAGCAACGCTCCCCATCCAACCTGACAGAGCTTGAGAGGATCTGCAGAGAAGAATGGGAGAAACTCCCCAAATACAGGTGTGCCAAGCTTGTATCATCATACCCAAGAAGACTCAAGGCTGTAATCACTGCCATAGGTGCTTCAACAAAGTAAAGAGTAAATGGTCTGAATACTTATGTAAATGTTATATTTCTGGTTTTAATTTTGTATAGATTAGGAACATTTTCAAAAAAAACTGTTTTTGCTTTGTCATTATGGAGTATTGTGTGTAGATTGATGAGGAAAAAAATGTTTTAGTCAATTTTAGAATAAGGCTGTAACCTAACAAAATGTGGGAAAAGTCAAGGGGTCTGAATACTTTCCGAAGGCACTGTAGGTAGGGATAAAGTGACTAGGCAAAATAGTTAGTGCAAAAAAGGGTCAATGCAGATAGTCCTGGGAAGCTATTTTGTTAACAATTTGGCAGTCTGATGGATTGGGGGTAGAAGCTGTTCAGGGTCCTGTTGGTTCCAGACTTGTGCATCGGTACCGCTTGCCATGCGATAGAGAGAACAGTCCATGACACACACACTGCACTGAGACTCCCACAGTGATGTGTCTGATGGGCAAAACTCCCTCAAGTCTAATGTGTCAGTGAGAGGTGAAATGGTCTCATACCATCACTGTAACGTGTGATCTCAGTTAAATTTTCTTTTTAAAGCATGGCAGTCTTCTCATTCAGCCAGTGATTGTTGTTGATATAATTCATGCCTTCACGTTAGTTTCCAACTTGAATGTGTTGACTATTTAGACTTGCCAAATGGAGCCTAACGTGTCCAACTATGATGTGTCTAAATACACTATATATACAAATGTATGTGGACACCCCTTCAAATTAGTGTATTCGGCTTTTTCAGCCACACCCGTTACTGACAGGTGTGTAAAATCGAGCACACAGCCATGCAATCTCCATAGACAAACATTGACAGTATAATAGCCCTACTGAAGAACTCAGTGACTTTCAACGTGGCACCGTCATAGAATGCCACCTTTCCAACAAGTCATAGAATTTCGGCCATGCTAATGCTGCCAGGGTCAACTGTAAGTGCTGTTATTGTGAAGTGGAAACATCTTGGAGCAACAATGGCTCAGCTGTGAAGTGGTAGGCCACACAAGCTCCACAGAACGGGACCGCCGAGTGCTGAAGTGCGTAGCGGGTAAAAATTGTCCGTCCTCGGTTGCAACACTCACTACCGAGTTCTAAACTGCCTCTGGAAGCAACGTCAGCACAATAACTGTTCATCGGGAGCTTCATGAAATGGGTTTCCATGGCCGAGCAGCCGCACACAAGCCTAAGATCACCATGCACAATGCCAAGCTTCAGCTGGAGTGGTGTAAAGCTCGCCACCATTGGACTATGGAGCAGTCCGACCAATCTGGGTTTGGCGGATGCCAGGAGAACGCTACCTGCCCCAATGCATAGTGCCAACTGTAAAGTTTGGTGGTGGAGGAATAATGGTCTGGGGCTGTTTTTCATGGTTAGGGCTAGGCCCCTTAGTTCCAGTGAAAGGAAATCTTAACGCTACAGCATACAATGACATTCTAGACGATCCTCTGCTTCCAAGTTTGTGGCAACAGTTTGGGGAAGGCCATTTCCTGTTTCAGCATGACAATGCTGGGGCGGCAGGTAGCGGCAGGTAGCTTAGTGGGTAAGAGCGTTGTGCCAGTAACCGAAAGGTCGCTGGTTCTAATCCCCAAGCCGACTAGGTGAAAAATCTGTCGATGTGCCCTTAAGCAAGGCACTTAACCCTAATTGCTCATGTAAGTCGCTCTGGATAAGAGCGTCTGCTAAATGACTAAAAATGTAAATGTAAAAAAAAAAATGCCCCCGTGCACCAAGCGAGGTCCATACAGAAATGGTTTGTCGAGATTGGTGTGGAAGAACTTGACTGGCCTTGCCAAAGCCGTGACCTCAACCTCATCGAACACCTTTGGGATGAATTGGAACGCCGACTGCGAGCCAGGCCTAATCACCCAATATCCGTGCCCGACCTCACCAATGCTGTTGTGGCTGAATGGAAGCAAGTCCCCGCAGCAATGTTCCAACATCTAGTGGAAAGCCTTCCCAGAAGAGTGGAGGCTGTTATAGCAGCAAAGGGGCAAACTCCATATTATTGCTCATGATTTTGGAATGAGCTGTTCGTCAAGCAGGTGTCCACATACTTTTGGTCATGTAGTGTGTATATAAATGAAGCCAGACAGAGAAGGATTTGGCTGTGAACGATCATTTAAAAGGAATAAACATGGTCTGCAGGAAAACACTGTCTCAGGAGAGACGATGCTGAGACGTCCATCTCTCTTTGCCTACAATCAATCACCACCGTCTCGCTCTCTCTCTCTTCCTTTTGCCATATCGCCACACTCCCTCATTCTTCCCTCACGTCAGCCCCCTTTCTCCATTCTCTGCCCACTTCATTTCCATTTTTATTTTCAATCTCCGTCCTTATCTGGGTTATATCAGGGACCTGCAGGCATCCTGCAATCATAGTTGAATCAATTGAAAACCACTCAAGCCCTTAGTTTCACATCCCCTCTTCTCATATCCCCTTCGGCCAATGCAATAACCCTCCATTCTGGAGACCATCTGTGACATAATTAACTTTAACCAGAGTGGCCTCTGATGCATCAGACAGTGCAATGATGGACAGGTAAGGACACAGAACGGGTAGGTGAGGACACAGAGAGGAGTAGGGGGTAGGTGAGGACACAGAGAGGAGTAGGGGGTAGGCGAGGACACAGAGAGGAGTAGGGGGTAGGCGAGGACACAGAGAGGAGTATGGGGTAGGTGAGGATAGAACAGACGCTATGGATCCCTAGCATGGGCGTGAGCTGCCAGTATTGACACTCACTGAATGTAAATCATATGTGAATCGTTTCCTTAGGCCTTTGATGAAGTGTGGATGTCCCATATGTACAGGACTCAGTGACAGGGTGTGTCTATGTCTGTCTGTCTGACTCTCATTCTCTCTCTTGCTCTCTATGCCTCTCTGTCCATCCTACAGAAGGCAGTGATAACCCAAGTGTCTCCAGACATCCTGTATCTGTTCAGAGTCCAGGCAGTGTGCCAGAGAGACCTACGCAGTGACTTCAGCCAGACACTGCTCTTAAGAGGTAACCACACACCATACATAACACGGCATATACAGTACAACCCTATGGATGAAGTCACATAATCCTA
Organism: Coregonus lavaretus; assembly: GCF_964263955.1. Lineage (NCBI taxonomy): Eukaryota > Metazoa > Chordata > Actinopteri > Salmoniformes > Salmonidae > Coregonus > Coregonus lavaretus. The sequence continues at coordinate 40,981,915 of NC_139995.1, forward strand.
AATACTAAGAACAAACTCTTGTCTTTGTTCCAAATGCATGTGTAACCTTTTCCTCTGTTTACTATTCTAGCTAACACCACCAGGATATTTGAGGGAACACGGATAGTGAAAACTGGAATGGTGAGTAAAGTGCAGATCATTTGTGTTGTCCAGAAGATGGCAGCATAACAATTTATTCTGTGATGTGCCAACATGATTTGAAATGGCAGGATACTGACTCTCTCTCTCTCTCTCTCTCTCTCTCTCTCTCTCTCTCTCTCTCTCTCTCTCTCTCTCTCTCTCTCTCTCTCTCTCTCTCTCGCTCTCGCTCCACCCCCCTACCCCTCTCCTTCCCTCTCCCCCCTCCCCCCCCTCTTTCCCCCAGCCCACCATCTCCCCAGCCTCCTCGGCAGACATGGCTCCTATCAGCTCAGGCTCCTCCACCTGGACCTCCTCTGGTCTCCCCTTCTCCTTCATTTCCATGGCTACGGGGGGCATCGGCCCATCCTCCAGCGGCAGTCAGGCCACAGTGGCATCGGTGGTGACCAGCACCCTGCTGGCCGGCCTGGGCTTCAGCGGAGGGGTCATCTCCTCCCTGCCTGGCTCTCTCTGGCCCACCCAGGCCCCTGCAGCCAGCCCTGGGTCTAACCCTGGCCCGGGTCCCAACCCCAGCCGCCAGCCTGCCCAGTCCCAGGCCTCCACTGAGCCCCCTACAGCCCCTCTGGGTGGTTCTGACACGGACACCCCCACAGAGGAGAAGGAGGCGGGGGTGGACAGGGAGGCCGAGGGGGAGGAGGGAGAGGGAGAGGAGGATGAAGGGGAAGACGACAGGAGGAAGAAGAATAACAAGACAGCGCCTGATGAGGTGGAGACGCAGCTGAACGGCACAGTGGTCAATGAGCCCTCCTCCTACACCCCCACCCCCACAGCCAAAGAGAAAGGACAGGGGCAGGGAGAGCCTGTGGCTAACAGCACCACTGTGCCTCCCAGTGTAAGGGAGGACCGACTGGTCAGAGTGGACAGTAGCTCAGGGCCCACGGTGCAGCCAAAGAACGACACAGCAGAGAGAGAGATGCAGATTCCCCAGAGCCCAACACGATCACCAAAGACTGGTGGGGAGGAGAAGAGCCTTTGGCCTTTCTCTGTCCACACTGGTGAGTAGAACTCTCCGTATAACCCATATATTTTTCCTCTTTTTAGCACAACTACACTGAACAAAATGATAAACGCAACATGCAACAATTTCAAAGATATAAGGAAATCTTTCAATTGAAATAAATTCATTAGGCCCTAATCTATGGATTTCACATGACTGGGAGTACAGATAGGCATCTGTTGGTCACAGATACCTTTAAAAAAAAGGGATCTGGTGTGACCACCATTTGCCTCATGCAGCACGACACATCTCCTTTGCATAGAGTTGATCAGGCTGTTGATTGTGGCCTGTGGAATGTTGTTCCACTCCTCTTCAATGGCTGTGTGAAGTTGCTGGATATTGGCGGGAACTGGAACATGCTGTCAATCCAGAGCATCCCAAACATGCTCAATGGGTGACATGTGTGGTGAGTTTGCAGGCCATGGATGAACTGGGTCATTTTCAGCTTCCAGGAATTGTACAGATCCTTGCTACATAGTGCCGTGCATTATCATGCTGAAACATGAGGTGATGGCGGCGGATGAATGGCATGACAATGGGCCTCAGGATCTCGTCACGGTATCTCTGTGCATTGAAATTGCCATTGATAAAATGTAATTGTGTTCATTGTCCGTAGAAATACGTTTTTTGTGAGTATGGAAAGTTTCTGGGATTTTTTATTTCACCTCATGAAACATGGGACCAACACTTTACATGTTGCACTTATATTTTTATTCATTATAGTTGTACAATGGAGATATTCTACACAATATTTAGACCTATAAAATGTAATTTTAGTTTGCTGGATCACCCTTAACCCCACTGCAGCCTGTCATGTTAAACAGGCTGTGTTATTATATATGGTCATATCAACAGTAAATATGAGACAGACAGGGCCTATTTTATACGTTAGCCTTGGGACCATCCCCAGCTTCAGTATGTGGCAATAGACTGAGACAAATAGCTCAATTTCTGAGTGCCACCATAATATCACAGAGAGAGAGCCCTTGAGAAAGTAATGGAACTATTCTACAGCCTGAGGGGCCATTACCTAGCCTGAAGGGCCATTACCTAGCCTGAGGGGCCATTACCTAGCCTGAGGGAGCATTACCTAGCCTGGGGGGCCATTAGTTTGGGGCATGCTCTGAGGCATATTTTCAGGAGCAAACTGCCTGCCTGCCTGCCTGCCTGCCAGCCTGCCAGCCAGGAAGAAAACAGAGAAAGTAAACCAGGGTATTTGTTTTATGAATAACAAAGTGTTTGTCGATGCTCCATTATAAATGTCCTTATTCATTCTGAATAAACTCATTTAGATGAGTCGCGCTCCAAGCCTCAGGGTTAACCTAGTCACTTATCCTACTGATGAGGCCATCACACTGAAATTATTATTATTATTATATAATTTTTCTGAAGTGGAACTGGTTGTTTGAAGGCTGAGATTTCCCTGAGTGGCCCAAATATTCTGACTTTGATTTGTGTTAAAGTGTTTTGGGTGTAGATGTGTGACACAGCCTGTGTGTATGTCTCCCCTTCCACCCCTCCACCTCCACCTTTCCAGACAGGACCAGTGTGTTCAACATGACCCGCAGCCCTCACCCTGGGGTGGGCAGGATGGAGTGGATCGTCCCTCTGGTGGTGGTCTCAGCCCTCACCCTGCTCTGCCTCATCATGCTACTAGCTGTCCTGGTCTACTGGAGGTATTATATATTACATTATATTATTATATTACTGGGTTACTAACCCTAACCCCTACTGACCCCTGGTGGTGGTTTCAGCCCTCACCCTGCTCTGCCTCGTCATGCATGCTAGGTGTGTGTGCATTTTCCAGACCCCACCATGTAAAAAAAGTTATGTAATCAAAGGCCAATATTTACCTTTTTAATTGGGGCTATGGCAGTCTATTACAATTCAGTTTAACAGTAGTTTTGACAGTATTTCAATCTGAAGGAAGTATGCCTTCAGAAAGTATTCACACCTCTTGACTTTTTCCACATTTTGTGTGTTACAGCCTGAATTTAAAATGGTTTAAATTAGTTTTTTTTTTGTGTCACTGACCTACACACAGTAAGTACCCCATAATGCCAAAGTGGAATTATGTTTTTTGAAATTTTTACTAATTAATAAAAAATAAAAAGCTGAAATGTCTTGAGTAAATACGTATTCAACCCCTTAGTTATGGCAAGCCTAAAAAAGTTCAGGAGTAAAACATTTCTTAATAAGTCACATCATTCGTTGCATGGACACTCTGTGTTCAATAATATTGTTTAACATGATTTTTTAATTACTACCTCATCTCTGTACCCCACACATAACATTTTCTGTAAGGTCCCTTAGTCGAGCAGTGAATTTCAAAAACATATTCAACCACAAAGACCAGGGAGGTTTTCCAATGTTGATGGGTAAAAATAAAAAAGCAGACATTGAATAACCCTTTGTGCATGGTGAAGTTATTAATGACGCTTTGGATGGTGTGTCAATACACCCAGTCACTACAAAGATAAAGGCAGTTGCCGGAGTGGAAGGAAACAGCTCATGGATTTCACCATGTGGCCACTTTTAAAACGGTTACAAAATGTAATGACTGTGATAGGAGAAAACAAAACATGCATCCTGTTTGCAACAACGCAGTAAAGAAATACTGCAAAAAATTTGGCAAAGCAATTAACTTTTTGTCCTGAATACAAAGTGTTATGTTTGGGGCAAATCCAATACATTACATTACTCTCCATATTTTCAAGCATAGTGGTGGCTGCAACATGTTATGGGTATACTTGTAATCGTTAAGGACTGGGGAGTTTTTCAGGATAAAAAAGAAACGGAATGGAGCTAAGCACAGGCAAAATCCTAGAGGAAAACCTGGTTCAGTTTGCTTACCAACAGACACTGGGAGATTAATTCACCTTTCAGCAGGACAATAACCTCTTGGGGTATGTCTCTATAAGCTTGGCACATCTAGCCACTGGGATTTTTGCCCATTCTTCAAGGCAAAACTGCTCCAGCTCCTTCAAGTTGGATGGGTTCCGCTGGTGTACAGCAATCTTTAAGTCATACAACATATTCTCAATTGGATTGAGGTCTGGGCTTTGACTAGGCCATTCCAAGACATTTAAATGTTTCCCCTTAAACCACTAAAGTGTTGCTTTAGCATTATGCTTAGGGTCATTGTCCTGCTGGAAGGTGAACCTCCGTCCCAGTCTCAAATCTCAGGAAGACTGAAACAGGTTTCCCTCAAGAATTTCCCTGTATTTAGCGCCATCCATCATTCCTTCAATTCTGACCAGTTTCCCAGTCCCTGCCGATGAAAAACATCCCCACAGCATGATGCTGCCACCACCATGCTTCACTGTGGGGATGGTGTTCTCGGGGTGATGAGAGGTGTTGGGTTTGCGCCAGACATAGCGTTTTCCTTGATGGCCAAAAAGCTCAATTTTAGTCTCATCTGACCAGAGTACCTTCTTCCATATATTTGGGAAGTCTCCCACATGCCTTTTGGCGAACACCAAACGTGTTTGCGTATTTTTTTCTTTAAGCAGTGGCTTTTTTCTTGCCACTGTTCCGTAAAGCCCAGCTCTGTGGAGTGTACGGCTTAAAGTGGTCCTATGGACAGATACTCCAATCTTCGCTGTGGAGCTTTGCAGCTCCTTCAGGGTTATCTTTGGTCTCTTTGTTGCCTCCTTGCCTGGTCCGTGAGTTTTGGTGGGCGGCTCTATCTTAGCAGGTTTGTTGTGGTGCCATATTCTTTCCATTTTTTAATAATGGATTTAATGGTGCTCCGTGGGATGTTCAAAGTTTCAGATATTTTTTTAGAATCCAACCCTGATCTGTACTTCTCCACAACTTTGTCCCTGACCTGTTTGGAGAGCTCCTTGGTCTTCATGGTGCCGCTTGCTTGGTGGTGCCCCTTGCTTAGTGGTGTTGCAGACTCTGGGGCCTTTCAGAACAGGTGTATATATACTGAGATCATGTGACAGATCATGTGACACTTAGATTGCACACAGGTGGAATTTATTTAACTAATTATGTGACTTCTGAAGGTAATTGGTTGCACCAGATCTTATTTAGGGGCTTCATAGCAAAGGGGGTGAATACATATGCACGCATCACTTTTCCGTTATTGATTTATTTATTTTTTATTCACCAATTTGGACTATTTTGTGTATGTCCATTACATGAAATCCAAGTAAAAATCAATTTAAATTACAGGTTGTAATGCAACAAAATAGGAAAAACACTAAGGGAGATGAATACTTTTGCAAGGCACTGTAAAACACAAGGCCAAATCTAACCTGGAGTTGCTTACCAAGAAGACAGTGAATGTTCCTGAGTGGTCGAGTTACAGTTTTGACTTAAATCTACTTGAAAATCTATGGCAAGACCTGAAAATGGTTGTCTAGTAATGATCAACAACCAATTTGACAGAGCTTGAATAATGTTTTTAAGAATAATGGGCAAATGTTGCACAATCCAGGTGTGGAAAGCTCTTAGAAACTTACCCAGAAAGACTCACAGCTGTAATCACTGCCAAAGCTGCTTCGACAAAGTATTGACTCAGGGATGTGAATATGTTTTCACTTTGTTATTATGGGGTATTGTGTGAAGATGGTTGAGAATGTTTTCTAATTTTATCCATTTTGAATTCAGGCTGTTACACAACAAAATGTGGAATAAGTCCAGGTGTATGAATACTTTCTAAAGGCACTGAACGTGTTTCTTTTAGTGATGGGATCATAATATTTTGTATCTTAAACAGTTCAAAAGATAGAGCCACATTTGTAGGAAGAAAACAGAGACCGCTCTGTTTAATACAACCTCATCTTTTCTCTCGCGACCACATTTCCAAATCAGGCGACCCCACATGGTGTCGCGACCCCTAGTTTGGGGAATAGCTCAGAAGAATTGTAGTACATTAACATATGTTTGATTTGCCACTATACGACAATCGAAGCCTTGTTGTCATGCATTCCTCTCCTCCACTTCCAGTGATAAGAGGCCCCTTTTATTTCCCCATCCCCACTGCTCTGCTCAGTCACAGCTGTCCATTAACCCTCTGTAACCACAGATACAGATAGCCCTCCTACCTAATCACACTGGCTCTTGACCCTAGCTGTCCTCACAGACACATACTCCTGTTGAGAGTGGGGTGACCTGTCCTCTTGTCCCCTGAGGAGTTTTCGGCCCATCTGCTGTTCTTTCCTGTGTGTGTGTGCGTTTCTGCATGCTGCTGGCCACCAGGAACCTACTGGGTGGAGGATGACTGGTATTTTGGCAGCCTTCCTTCCCTCCCTCTCTCCTCCTTCCCCTCCCTCCCTCTCTCCTCCCCCTCCCTCCCTCCATCCTCCCACCCCCCCTCTCTCCTCCCCCCTCCCTCCCTCACTCTCTCCTCCCCCCTCACTCCCTCCCTCTCCCCCCCCCCCCCCCTCCTTCCCTCTCTCCTCCCCCTTTCCTCCCTCCCTCTCTCCTCCCCCTCCCTCTTCTCCCCCCCTCCCTCCCCCCTCCCCCATCGCTCCCTCTCTCCTCCCCCTCCCTCCCTCTCTCTCCTCCCCCTCCCTCCCTCCCTCTCTCCTCCCACTCTCCTACCCCTCCCTCCCTCCCCCTCCCTCACTCCTCCCCTTCCTCTCTCTCTCTCCTCCCCTTCCTCTCTCTCTCTTCCCTCTCCCTCCCTCCTCCCCTTCCTCCCTCTCTCCTCCCCCTTCCCCCTCCCTCCCTTTTCCCTCTCTCCCTCCCTTCTTCCTCTCTCCCTCACGCTCTCCTCCCCCTTCCTCCTCCCTCACTCCCTTCCTCCCTCCTCCCACATCGTTTTCACACTCCTCTCTGCAGGGGGGCCAGCCAACAGGGGCCATGGGGCCGGGAGAGGGCCCAGCTGTGTGTTCATCTGCAGTGTGATGCCAATCTCACACACACACACACACACACACACACACACAAACACAGACACACACACACTTTCTCTCAGCCTCAGTAATTCCACAGGCCAGGCTAACAGCTGGCTGCATGTGCTGCCTAATGAGCTATACAGCACAATGGGATCATTACTAGAGCTCTGTGTTTAATGCTTTATATATTTATGCAACTCTGCCTTGAGCTGTTTCATAGAAGCAAAGGCTTGGCCCGATTTGACAGATTATTTTAGAATTTTACCACCTCATAGTGTGTGTGTACATTGCTAGACATGACTGCCTTGTTGACCTGATAGCCAGCGAGGTCAGACAAGTAGTCTCACCAACAGCACACATGCATAAACATTGTTGTGTAAGGGGAAGTTGGTTTGATGTTGATGATGATGTGTTTTTCTGTGTACCAAATACGCCAGATATTGTTGTTGTGGGGGGAGGCCAGGGGGAGGTGCTCATTTTGGAAGTGACTTCATGGATTCATGGAGCAGGCCTTTGCCGAGAAGCTGCTTAAATATCAGCCCCTTGTGGCACGCTTGGACAGCCTCGGGTGTAGGTGCAAGTGTGTGGGTAGTCCATTGAGTGTGCAAGAGACTCAGTGCAAAAAAAGGTCAATGGCAAATAGTCCGGGTAGCCATTTGATTAACTGTTCAGCATTCTTATGGCTTGGGGGTAGAAGCTGTTCAGGAGCTTTTTGTTCCCAGACTTGGCACTCCGGTACCGCTTGCCGTGCGATAGGAGAGTGAACAGTCTATGTATGGCTTGGGTGGCTGGGGTCTTTGACAATTTTCCGGGCCCTCCTCTGACACTGCCTAGTATAGAGGTCCTGGGATGGCAGGAAGCTCGGCCCCAGTGATGTACTGGGCCGTCTACCCCACACTGTGTAGCACCTTGCGGTCGGATGCCAAGCAGTTGCCATACCAAGCGGTGATGCAGCCAGTCAAGATACTCAAACTTAATGATGGTGTTGGAGTCGTGCACGGCCACAGAGCCATGGGTGAAGAGGGAGTACAGGAGGGGACTGAGCACTCACCCCTGAGGGGCCCCCGTGTTGAGGGTCAGCGTTGCAGATGTGTTATTGCCTACCCTCACCACCTGGGGGTGGCCCGTCAGGAAGTCCAGGGTCCAGTTGCAGAGGGAGGTGTTCAGTCCCAGGGTCCTGAGCTTAGTGATGAGCTCTGAGGGCACTATGGTGTTGAACGCTGAGCTGTAGTCAATGAACAGCATTCTCACATACAGTTGAAGTCGGAAGTTTACATACACTTAGGTTGGAGTCATTAAAACTCGTTTTTCAACCACTCCACAAATGTCTTGTTAACAAACTATAGTTTTGGCAAGTCGGTTAGGACATCTACTTTGTGCATGACACAAGCAATTTTTCCAACAATTGTTTACAGACAGATTATTTCACTTATAATTCACTGCATCACAATTTCAGTGGGTCAGAAGTTTACATAGACTAAGTTGACTGTGCCTTTAAGCAGCTTGGAAAATTCCAGAATATGATGTCATGGCTTTAGAAGCTTCTGATAGGCTAATTTACATCATTTGAGTCCATTTCCAAACGCCTGAAGGTACCACATTCATCTGTACAAACAATAGTACGCAAGTATAAACACCATGGGACCACGCAGCCTTCATACCACTCAGGAAGGAGACACATTCTGTCTCCTAGAGATGAACGTACTTTGGTGCGGAAAGTGCAAATCAATCCCAGAACAACAGCAAAGGACCTTGTGAAGATGCTGGAGAAAACAGGGACAAAAGTATCTATATCCACAGTAAAACGAGTCCTATATCGTCATAACCTGAAAGGCTGCTCAGTAAGGAAGAAGCCACTGCTTCAAATCCGCCATAAAAAAGCCAGACTACGGTTTGCAACTGCACATGGGGACAAAGATCGTACTTTTTGAAGAAATGTTCTCTGATCTGATGAAACAAAAATATAACTGTTTGGCCATAATGACCATTGTTATGTTTGGAGGAAAAAGGGGGTCCCTTGTAAGCCGAAGATCACCATCCCAACCGTGAAGCACGGGGGTGGCAGCATCATGCTGTGGGGGTGCTTTGCTGCAGGAGGGACTGGTGCACTTCACAAAATAGATGGCATCATGAGGAAGGAACATTATGTGGATATATTGAAGCAACATCTCAAGACATCAGTCATGAAGTTAAAGCTTGGTCGCAAATGGGTCTTCAAAATGAACAATGACCCCAAGCATGCTTCCAAAGTTGTGGCAAAATGGCTTAAGGACAACAAAGTCAAGGTATTGGAGTGGCCATCACAAAGCCCTGACCTCAATCCTATAGAAAATTTGTGGGCAGAACTGAAAAAGCGTGTGCGAGCAAGGAGGCCTACAAACCTGACTCAGTTATACCAGCTCTGTCAGGAGGAATGGGCCAAAATTCACCCAACTTATTGTGGGAAGCTTGTGGAAGGCTACCCGAAACGTTTGACCCAAGTTAAACAATTTTAAAGGCAATGCTACCAAATACTAATTGAGTGTTTGTAAACTTCTGACCCACTGGGAATGTGATGAAATAAATAAAAGCTGAAATAAATCATTCCCTCTACTAGGATTCTGACATTTCACATTCTTAAAATAAAGTGGTGATTCTAACTGACCTAAGACAGGGAATTTTTACGAGGATTAAATGTCAGGAATAGTGAAAAACTGAGTTTAAATGTATTTGGCTAAGGTATATGTAAACTTCCAACTTCAACTGTAGGTATTCCTCTTATCCAGGTGTGAGAGGGCAGTGTGGAGTGCAATAGAGTTAACGTCATCTGTGGATCTGTTGGGGCGGTATGCGAATTGGAGTGGGTCTAGGGTGTCTGGGAAGATGGTGGTGATGTCAGCCATGACCAGCCTTTCAAAGTATTTCATGGCTACAGATGTGAGTGCTACGGGGCGATAGTCATTTAGACAGGTTACCTTGGCTTTCTTGGGCACAGGGACTATGGTGGTCTGCTTGAAACATGTAGTCAGGGAGAGGTTGACAATGTCATTGAAGACACCTGCCAGCTGGTCAGAGTACCCGTCCTGGTAATCCGTCTGGCCCTGCAGTCTTGTGAATGCTAACCTTACTCACACCAGCTACAGCGAGCGAGATCACACGGTCGTCCGGAACAGCTGGTGCTCTCATGCATAGTTCAGTGTTGCTTGCCTCGAAGCGTGCATGGTAGTAATTTAGCTCGTCTGGTAGGCTCGCGTAACTGGGCAGCTTGTGGCTGGGTTCCCCTTTCTAATACATGATAGTTTGCAAGCCCTGCCACATCCGACGAGCGTCAGAGTCGGCGAAGTAGGATTTGATCTTAGTCCTGTATTGATGCTTTGCCTGTTTGATGGTTCGTCGGAGGTCGTAGCAGGATTTCTTATAAGCATCCGAATTAGTGTCCCGCTCCTTGAAACAAGCAGCTGTAGCTCGGTGCGGATGTTACCTGTAATCCATGGCTGCTGGTTGAGATATGTACGTACGGTCACTGTGGGGACGACGTCGTCGATGCACTTACTAATGAAGCCAGTGACTGATGTTGTAAATTCCTCAATGTTTTCGGATGAATCCCGGAACATATTCCAGTCTGTGCTAGCGAAACAGTCCTGTAGCTCAGCATCCGCATAGTCTGACCACTTCCATATTGAGCGCGTCACCGGTACTTCCTGTTAGAGCTTTTGCTTGTAAGCAGGAATCAGGAGGATAGAGTTATGGTCCGATTTGCCAAATGGAGAGCGGGGGAGAGCTTTGTATGCGTTTCTGTGTGTAGAGTGAAGGTATTTAGAGTTTTGTTGCCTCTGGTTGCACAGGTAACATGCTGGTAAAAATGGGGTGAAACAGATTTCAGTTGCCCTGCATTAAAATCCCCGACCACTAGGAGCGCCGCCTCTGGATGTGCATTTTCTTGTTTGCTTATGACCTTATACAGCTCGTTGAGTGCTGCCTTTGTACCAGCACTATCTCCTTTCTCCCTCTCCTCTCATCTCTCTCTTACACTCCCCCATCCCTGCTCTGTCAGAAGGGAAGGAGACAATCAATTTTTCAGAAAACTAGCTATTCCTAATGGAGTTATGCAAACATGGTCGTCATTAGGTAGCTTAGTGGTTAAGAGCGTTGTGCCAGTAACCGAAAGGTCGCTGGTTCTAATCCCCGAGCTGACTAGGTGAAAAATCTGTTGATGTGCCCTTGAGCAAGGCACTTAACCCTAATTGCTCCTGTAAGTCGCTCTGGATAAGAGCGTCTGCTAAATGACTAAAAAAATAAATAATTAGTTCAGCATCACTTTTTGTCACTTTTCACTACAGCGAATATTGTGATCACTGATTAGATAATAATTGTTTTCACCCAGACGCTCAGTTTGATGTCTCCATTGTCTCAGTAGGTTGTATTGTTGTTGGTCCACAGTAGATCTGAGTTTTGCATCAAAACGTTATTAAGACAATAATTGCTTTTAAAGGGGGAGATCCATCTGGAGGGCTTGAGGAGATGGTCATGGTTAGAGGGAGCTCAAATATGTCACACAGAGGTTTAAATGGGAAAATGATGAATCTATATTTAACTCCGGTAGGAGAGAGTGATTCTCGGTATCCACTCTGTCAGGGGTTGCTACGTCAAAAGTTAGGCCAGGCTGTTTGGAGGATAATTTTGTCCAATGAAAACATTTCATCCTTCTATCTCTACTTCTTTCCATACATCCCACTCTATCTCTGTTTCTGAATGAGGGCCCTCTTCCCCATCTATGGGGAAGCGTTGAGAGTTCAATGAAACCCCCCCCCCCCCCCCCCCCCCTCTCTCTTCAATGGGGTTCCCCCTCCCCCGGTGTAAAGGAGGTGTTGAGGGGCTGGTTAGTTAGCTAGCCACACCACACCTTCTCCGTCAGGGAGTCATTAGCCTGGGGAGCAGGGGTGGAGGGGGGCAGGGGAGACCCTCCCCTCATTTCTTCATTCTCTCTCTCATGCTTTCTTTCTTTCCCTCTCGATTTCAATTCATTTCCCTCTCTCTCTCTCTCTCTCTCTCTCTCTCTCTCTCTCTCTCTCTCTCTCTCTCTCTCTCTCTCTCTCTCTCTCTCTCTCTCTCTCACTCTCTCACTCTCTTTCTACAACTCCCTCCCCCTCTCTTTCTGCAAATTCTGATAGGCCACTCTCTTCTATTTTATTTTCCTTCCTCTCTCAACAAGAATGACCAGCATCTGCTCTCTCCTCTGCATCAAGTACAGGTAGGTAGGGGAACGTCAGTAGACATACTGGTAGGGGGACGGAACCATGGTAAGAAAAGCTGGTGTATACGGCATGGATTTGTTTCTGTGTGAGTGAAGGCTTTGTGAGGATAGAGAGTGACTCCTGCCACTGCAGTAGGCTGCAGCACTCCTTTTCTCCTTGTTGTCAGTCTTCCCTTCTCTCTCAGGCTTCTAGACACAGAAGAAGTTGGGTGACATTTCAAAATGCCTCTGACAAAATGAGAGCTTTAGAGAAATATGCCTAAATGCTAGACATTGAGTGATTGTGCGTACATGCAGAGAAAGACTGCCAGGGCTGTTTAAAGTCCTGCTGTATTTAGTCTGTTGTTTGTTATCTAGCCGTAGGAGTCATGGGCCAGGGCTAATAAATGCCATTCAGCAGACGCTTTTAACCAAAGCGACTAATGGTCATGCGTGCATACAGTTTACATATGGGTGGTCCCGGGAATCGAACACACTACCCTGGCGTTACAAGCACCATGCTCTACCGACTGAGCTACAAAGGACCACATGAAGCATTGTGTTGTTGTTTACCTGCTCCTATGGTCAGCTCACGGTGTGTTTTTACAGGAGGCTGTATGTGTTCACAGGGGGCTGTGTGTGTTTAACAGGAGGCTGTATGTGTGTACAGGAGGCTGTATGTGTTTAGTTTACAGGATGTGTGCGTGTTTAAAGGAGGCTGTGCGTGTTTAAAGGAGGCTGTGCGTGTTTACAGGAGGCTGTATGTGTTTACAGGAGACTGTGTGTGTGTGTGTGTGTGTGTGTGTGTGTGTGTGTGCATGTACCTTTTTCATCCCTAACAGCAGGCTGTTGTTGTGTACTCTGGTGTTCATCATTTATTAAGTAATTACTGTGTGGGCGGCAGGAAGCCTAGTGGTTAAGAGCGTTGGGCCGGTAACCAAAAGGTCGCCTGATTCGAATTCCTGAGCCAACTAGGTGAGAAATCTGTCGACGTGTCCTTGAGCAAGGCACTTAACCCAAATTGCTCCCCTAAGTCGCTCTGGATAAGAGCGTCTGCTAAATTACTAAAATGTCAAATGTAAATGACATCAGCAGGGTTCTAAATAGGGCTGGTTCTAACCACGCTGGGGCTTTTACCTGTAATTTAACTGGCAGCTCTGTCTGTTTAATTATATTCACCATCTTGCTGCAAACAACAACCTGAGAATGATGATGATGTGTTGTGTTAACACTAGAGGTCTTCTGAAATGGACCTGGGGCTTTCCCACCCGGACCCAATATGCATAAATACTTTTTTTTAATATAGAGACCTGTTACGAACGGACCAGAGGAAAACTACACCGGTTCCGTATAGACCTGGTCGGATCCAGACCCGGACCAATCCTAGTGAGGGAAGCAGCAGAAAATTCATTTTTTTAATGTACTTTATTAACCGGAGTGGATACAGCGCGAGAGGAGGGAGAGAGGTGCCACTCTAGCAGGCGGTACTGTGAGCGAGTGACAGAGGGCAGGGAGGAGGACAGGAGAGACGAGAGACAGCAACCAACCAAGCCAACTTGCGCTATAGTAGATTAATAGCTGCCATAGCTAGGTTTTAAGGTTATTTATCATCAAATATGACACACAGCATGATGTTAAAGGATAAGCAGTCCATAAACTCTGACATAATAACCCAACGGCAGGTGGCTTAGTGGGTAAGAGCGTTGTGCCAGTAACCGAAAGGTCGCTGGTTCTAATCCCCGAGCCGACTAGGTGAAAAATCTGTCGATGTGCCCTTGAGCAAGGCACTTAACCCTAATTGCTCCTGTAAGTCGCTCTGGATAAGAGCGTCTGCTAAATGACTAAAATGTAAATGTAAAATGTAAATAATAAGCCAGTACAGTGGCTTGCGAAAGTATTCACCCCCCTTGGGATTTGTTTTTGATTTTTTGGGGGTTTGTATAATTTGATTTACACAACATGGAAAATAGATGGAAAATAGTTTTTATTGTGAAACAAACAAGAAATAAGACAAAAAAACTGAAAACTTGAGTGTGCATAACTATTCACCCCCACAAAGTCAATACTTTGTAGAGCCACCTTTTGCAGCAATTACAGCTGCAAGTCTCTTGGGGTATGTCTCTATAAGCTTGGCACATCTAGCCACTGGGATTTTTGCCCATTCTTCAAGGCAAAACTGCTCCAGCTCCTTCAAGTTGGATGGGTTCCGCTGGTGTACAGCAATCTTTAAAGTCATACCACAGATTCTCAATTGGATTGAGGTCTGGGCTTTGACTAGGCCATTCCAAGACATGTAAATGTTTCACCTTAAACCACTCGAATGTTGCTTTTGCAGTATGCTTAAGGTCCTGCTGGAAGGTGAAGTCTCAAATCTCAGGAAGACTGAAACAGGTTTCCCTCAATAATTTCCTTGTATTTAGCGCCATCCATCATTCCTTCAATTCTGACCAGTTTCCCAGTCCCTGCCGATGAAAAACATCCCCACAGCATGATGCGGCCACCACCATGCTTCACCGTGGGGATGGTGTTCTCGGGGTGATGAGAGGTGTTGGGTTTGCGCCAGACATAACGTTTTCCTTGATGGCCAAAAAGCTCAATTTTAGTCTCATCTGACCAGAGTACCTTCTTCCATATGTTTGGGGAGTCTCCCACATGCCTTTTGGCGAACACCAAACGTGTTTGCGTATTTTTTTCTTTAAGCAATGGCTTTTTTCTGGCCACTCTTCCGTAAAGGCCAGCTATGTGGAGTGTACGGCTTAAAGTGGTCATATGGACAGATACTCCAATCTCCGCTGTGGTGCTTTGCAGCTCCTTCAAAGTTATCTTTGGTCTCTTTGTTGCCTCTCTGATTAATGCCCTCCTTGCCTGCTCCGTGAGTTTTGGTGGGCGGCCCTTTCTTGGCAGGTTTGTTGTGGTGCCATATTCTTTCCATTTTTAATAATGGATTTAATGGTGCTCCGTGGGATGTTCAAAGTTCAAACCCAACCCTGATCTGTACTTCTCCACAACTTTGTCCTTGACCTGTTTGGAGAGCTCCTTGGTCTTCATGGTGCCGCTTGGTCTTCATGGTGCCCCTTCCTTAGTGGTGTTGCAGACTCTGGGGCCTTTCAGAACAGGTGTATATATGCTGAGATCATGTGACACTTAGATTGCACACAGGTGGACATTATTTAACTAATTATGTGACTTCTGAAGGTAATTGGTTGCAGTTATTTTTTTTCATTTCACTTCACCAATTTGGACTATTTTGTGTATGTCCATTACATGAAATCCAAATAAAAATAAATTTAAATTACAGGTTGTAATGCAACAAAATAGGAAAAACGCCAAGGGGGATGAATACTTTTGCAAGGCACTGTACTTCTACAAATATAAATCTAAGAGTGTGCACTTAACTTGCAACAATTTTTGTGTACAATGTCATCTAATTGTACTACGTCATCCATTTTGTGTGATTGTTGGGAAGGACGCGTACGCAAGCTTGTCACGGTAAAGTCTACACTAGTCGTATTCTGCGCATGTGACAAATACAATTTGAATTTAATTTTGATATGTTACGAACCCAATTTGGGCAATATGTTACAAATTTGTTGTACTTAAGATCCCGGAGTGCATCTTTAAAGTGAAAAGGTTGATGTTGGGTTAAATGTCTTCTCTCCTCTGTGTGGTGATGTTGGGTTAAATGTCTTCTCTCCTCTGTGTGGTGATGTTGGGTTAAATGTCTTCTCTCCTCTGTGTGGTGATGTTGGGTTAAATGTCTTCTCTCCTCTGTGTGGTGATGTTGGGTTAAAATGTCTTCTCTCCTCTGTGTGGTGATGTTGGGTTAAATGTCTTACATTTACATTTTAGTCATTTAGCAGACACTCTTATCCAGAGCGACTTACAGTTAGTGAATACATTTTTTTTTTTTATACTGGCCCCCCGTGGGAATCGAACCCACAACCCTGGCGTTGCAAACGCCATGCTCTATCAACTGAGCTACATCCCTGCCGGCCATTCCCTCCCCTACCCTGGACCAATTGTGCGCCGCCCCATGGGTCTCCCGGTCGCAGCCGGCTGCGACAGAGCCTGGATTTGAACCAGGATCTCTAGTGGCACAGTTAGCACTGCGATGCAGTGCCTTAGACCACTGCGCCACTCAGGAGTACAAAAGGAAAGATACTTCTCTCCTCTGTGTGGTGATGTTGGGTTAAATGTCTTCTCTCCTCTGTGTGGTGATGTTGGGTTATCTCTCCTCTCTTCTGTGTTTCTCTACAGGAGGTTTTTCCAGACAGCTCACTTCTATGTGGAGGACAGTAGTTCTCCCAGGGTGGTGGCCAATGAGAACATCCCTGTCATCCCCATCCCAGGTAAGACACGCCTTCTTTCTTAACACACCTTACATTTTACATTTTACATTTTAGTCATTTAGCAGACGCTCTTATCCAGAGTGACTTACAGTTAGTGAGTGCATACATTTTCATACCTTAACACACCTGAAGGCCCAATTCAATCCAACTTGCTTTAGCAATATTTTTGTGTTTACAAACTATTGCCCACCCCTTCCTGGTAGGTTTTTATAGTAGCCACAACCATTATGTGACCATTTTCTTGTCAAAATGTTTTTGTCCACATATTTTTGAAAATATAGTGTATTTATTTAATATATATAATTTATATATATTTTTTCATCTTTGAAGCTGTGCCGCTCCATGTGGTTGAGTCTTGTTGAGACAAGTTACGCTCTCTGTTCTCTGGTCAGATGTAACACGTCGGATCCCTCTGGACAAGTATAGACCAGACTGAGCATTTCCTCTGAATGAATCAAGAACCATATCTTAGGAAGTCAAAGGAGAGAAAGAACAAATTCATCTAAATGGAGAACTAGCTCTGATATTCTCCCACTGATCTCCTCTCATTCTGCATGTGGTCTAATGGTTTATTTGGTCATTTAGAATCACTCTTTAAGTCAAACTGGCATCAACTTTATCTTTGTCAGTCATTATCTGCTCTTGTTGTTAAGGATAGGATACATTCTAGTGTGAGTTTAATACTTTTGGGCTTATCTACTTCTGTTTTATTCAGCCGCTTACCCACTCAGTGCATGTAAAGTTGCTTGTGACATGCTATATATGATGTGAGAGGGTTCTTCTCTGAGAGAACCCAGTGTAGAGGCAGCTAGTCAATAACACAATGAGAAGACTGCTGTGTGTGTAGTGCATAGCGTTCCTTTAAGAGAGCAGACACTCAGGGACTCAGAGGGACTATGGCACTACGGCCCCGTTCAAAGCAATGATGGTTAACGTAAAGAACCCAGCTGATGTCTGTATTGTCTCTCCATCCATTCGCTCTCTCTCCACCCTCCCTCGCTCTCTCTCCCCCCCCCCTCGCACTCTCTCCGCCCTCCCTCGCACTCTCTCCCCCCTCTCTCGCTCTCTCTCCCCCTCCCTTGCATTCTCTCTCCCCCCTCGCTCTCTCCCCCCCCCGCTCTCTCTCCCCTCTCCCTTGCTATCTCTCCCCATTCCTCCCTCGCTCTCCCTCCCCCCTCACTCTCTCCCCCCTCCCTTGCTCTCTCTCCCCCCTCCCTCCCTCCCTCGCTCTCCCCCCTCCCTCGCTCTCTCTCCCCCTCCCTCCCTCGCTCTCCCCCCTCCCTCGCTCTCTCTCCGCCCCTCCCTCCCTCGCTCTCTCTCCCCCCTCCTTCATGCTCTCTCCCTCTCGCTTTCTCTCCTCCCTCCCTCCCTCCCTCTCGCTCTCTCTCCCCCCCTCCCTCGCTCTCTCTCCCCCCTCCCTCGCTCTCTCCCCTCTCCCTCGCTCTCTCCCCCTTCCCTCGCTCTCTCTCCCCCTCCCTCACTCTCTCTCCCCCCTCTCACTCTCTCTCCCCCTCTCCCTCGCGCTCTCTCCCCCCTCCCTCGCTCTCTCTCCCCCCTCACTCGATCTCTCTCCCCCTCTCCCTCGTGCTCTCTCTCCCCCCTCCCTAGCGCACTCCCTCATGCTCTCTCTCCCCCCTCCCTCGCGCTCTCTCTCCCCCCCGCTCCCTTGCACTCTCTCTCCCCCCCGCTCCCTTGCAATCTCTCTCCCCCCTCCCTTGCGCACCTCCTCATGCTCTCTCTCCCCCCTCCCTCATGCTCTCTCTCCCCCCTCCCTCATGCTCTCTCTCACCCCCTCCCTCGCGCTCTCGCTCTCCCCCCCGCTCCCTTGCGCTCTCTCTCCCCCCCTCTCACTCTCTCCCCCCCCCCCCCTCCCTCGCGCTCTCGCTCCCCCCCGCTCCCTTGCGCTCTCTCTCCCCCCTCTGACTGGATCAGACACAGCTGGTGTAGTGTGTGTGTGCCTGCAGGTGCATATGGCTTTGTTCCACCTTGCATCATATCCCTTCTCTCCTGAATAAAGGGATGCAAAATGTGTGCACAGCTGCAAAGGACTAGTAAATCCAAATTTGCCCATAGTATTTTAATCAGCTCCATTGATTAGTTTATAAATGGAAGACGGTTGACAAATGGACACTTAAACAATCCCCCAATCACCTTTAACCATGGAACCATTGAAGTGAGTCAGGGAGTGCCTGTCTGCCAGTGGTCCCAGCTGGGAGTGTGTATTGGCTGTAATATCACACACCAGCACTAGCAGACAAACCCAGCAGCTGGTTCCTCTGTCCACACACACACACACACACACACACACACACACACACACACACACACACACACACACACACACACACACACCCTTTGTCCTGATGGCTCTCTCTGTGTGACAGTAGCTTCCCCATCACCTCTCCTCCCTAATTAATCATTTGGGACTGATGTGGCTCATCTGACACAGATGCCACCCCCCTCTAAACACCCATATTAGACAATTATGGCTCTTTGTCCGCCAGTGACTCGTCTAGCTATGGTGTGATTCCCATCGCGCTGTGTGACATGGCTAATAAGTGTTCTTCGCAACATAAACGACAACAAGTCTAGATGTGTCCACACAGTGATCCTTTTTATCTGTAAGAATATCGGTGGGGCATTTCAGTGTGTGATGAAGATGCGTTACATGTGTTATTCATATCTGTACTACTGGGGTAGTTATTAGTCTCAGTGGGACGCTGTGTGGGATGTGCTGATTTAGGATCAGTTTTGCCTTTTAGATAACAATGAATGAGATTTAATGGGCAGGGAGGACCTGATCCTAGAGCAACACTCCTACTCTGAGACATTTGGCCCCATATATGTTATTCTCTGAAAGTGTCTGTGGGAGAGGCAGTGAACACCTAGCAGATTGCTGGTTCATTTGTAATGCTGTGCCACGCTAGAATAGCGCAGTCTCACGTTGGAACTCTGAGGGATACAGGCTGAAGGGATATTAATATACCTGGCCTTTCATTTGTCAGTCTGAAATATGGAAGATGTTATAAACCTAGGGAGGTTTTAGACAGGATATTAATATTGTTATTTACAACGCCTTCAGAAAGTATTCACACCCCTTGACTTTTTCCACATTTTGTTGTTATAGCCTGAATTTAAAATGGATTTAGATTTTGTGTGTGACAGTGTGTTACACTCTCACTCTGCCAATGTGAACAAGGCTTAAGTGTGATATGTCCACGTGTGTCTTTCTAAGTGTGATATGTCTTCCTACAGATGACATGGACGCCATCTCTGTCAGGCAGTTCATCAAACACATCATGGAGCTCTACTCCAACAACTTGCACGGGTTCTCTGAGGAGTTTGAGGTAGGAAGAAACACAATACGTTTTTCTCTCTCAGCCTTTCTCCTGTTGTTGAGGGGGAGTGTGTGTCTGTGAGTCTATGGTATTCTCATTCTGGTTTATGTTGTCTGTTAATGTGTAGGTGTGTACATTACTGCCTATGTCTGTGTAAACACTATGAAATGTGTACAGGGCATGTGCAGTATATATACTGAACAAAAATATAAATGCAACATGCAACAATTTCAATAGTTTTACTGAGTTACAGTTCATATAAGGAAATCAGTCAATTGAAATAAATTCATTAGGCCCTAATCTATGGATTTCACATGACTGGGCCGGGGCTCAGCCATGGGTGGACCTGGGAACGCATAGGCCCACCCACTAGGGAGCAAGGCTCACCCACTGGGGAGCCAGGCCCAGCCAATCAGAGCGAGTTCTTCCCCACAAAAGGGCTTTATTACAGACAGAAATACTCCTCAGTTTCATCAGCAGTCCGGGTGGCTGTTCTCAGACGATCCCACAGGTGAAGAAGCCGGATATGGAGCTCCTGGGCTGGCGTGGTTACACGTGGTCTGCGATTGTGAGGCCTGATGGACGTACTGCCAAATTCTCTAAAACGACATTGGAGGCAGCTTATGATAGAGAAATTAACATTCAATTCTCTGGCAACAGCACCTTCATAGGGCGCTCCTCTGCAGCACGCGCACCTGGCATGGGCCCTGTCCTAGTGCACTGCAGGTATTTTTATTTTTTACATTTTTAGTCATTTAGCAGACGCTCTTATCCAGAGTGCATACATTATTTTTTGTATTTTTTTTTTCTTACTGGCCCCCCGTGGGAATCAAACCCACAACCCTGGCGTTGCAAACGCCATGCTCTACCAACTGAGCTACATCCCTGCCGGCCATTCCCTCCCCTACCCTGGACGACGCTGGGCCAATTGTGCGCCGCCCCATGGGTCTCCCGGTCGCGGCCGGCTACGACAGAGCCTGGATTCAAACCAGGATATCTAGTGGCACAGCTAGCACTGCGATGCAGTGCCTTAGACCACTGCGCCACTCGGGAGATACAATAGCTCTCTAGAAAAATATTGTTCTCTAAACATGGATTCCGCCCATGTTTACTGCAGAGAGGGCGAGGTTCTATCCTAGTGCACAAAATCATCTTCTTCATTATAAGAAGTTATCAGAAACACCACTAGTTTCATTGAAGTCTTGTCTAATCAGTAATACAGATCCTGCTATGGGTCTTCTGTGGTAGTTAGTAGGTAACGTGTTTTGGTTGTTTAGTGCTGGTGTCGGATGGACGGGGACGTAAAGCAACAGCTCTGGTGGTCATTCCTGCAGTCATCATGCCAATTGCACGCTCCCTCAAAACTTTAGACATCTCTGGCATTGTGTTGTGTGACAAAACTGCATATTCTAGAGTGGCCTTTTATTGTGCCCAGCACAAGGTGCACCTGTGTAATGATAATGCTGTTTAATCAGATTATTGATATGCCACACCTGTCAGGTGGATGGATTATCTTGGAAAAAGAGAAATGCTCACTAACAGGGAGGTAAACAAATGTGTGCACAAAATTTGAGAGAAATAAGCTTTTTGCGCATATGGAACATTTCTGGGATCTTTTATTTCACCTCATGAAACATGGGACCAACACTTTACATGTTGTGTTTATATTTTTGTTCAGTATATTTATGCTGAAAGAAGTGTGTGTTGTGGAGCAGATGGGTGAGTGTGAAGCAGGTTAATTAACAGAGGTCTAGTTGCTGGTTGGCTGGACAGGAACACTGTCTCTGTGACCAGGTTGAGGCACAAGGCTAATATCTCCCCAGAGGGAACACAATGCACACAGACACACAGAAACACACAGGTGGGTGCAGGTGAACATACATTATTCATACTATGTCAATCAAACAGAGAACAGACATACAGCCGCAACACTAGGCTAGCTGTCCCAGATGTGTGGGTACACACACAGAACACACACAACTATACAAACCCGTATGATAATGATCATGTTTCTAATGGAATTCAAACAAATCAATATTAACTGAACAGATAATTTGCTGTTTGAAAAATAAATAGTTTTCTCCCCCTCTTGACCTCTCTCTCCCTAGGAGGTCCAGCGCTGTACGGTGGACCTTAAGATCACTGCAGAACATTCTAATCACCCTGACAACAAGCACAAAAACAGATACATCAACATTGTGGCCTGTAAGTCCAACATGCTGCACACTCAAAACAACATTGACAGCCTGTTATATTCATGTGTGACGTTAAAAAGGCAATGCAGAATGAGACTAATATTCCTTTCATCTATCTCCCAGACGATCACAGTAGGGTGAAGTTACGACCCCTGGCTGGCAAGGATGCTAAACACAGTGACTACATGAACGCTAACTATGTAGATGTAGGTCAACCAACTGCTTTAGATGTATTTAGTACCTATTCTGTCTGTCTTTATATATGCTCTGGTAATCACCTTATGTGTACTTGCGCTCTGTGTGAGTGTACCGCTGTCACTGACCCCCTCGTCTCCTCCCAACAGGGTTACAACCATCCCAAGGCCTACATCGCTGCCCAGGGCCCTCTCAAGTCCACTTTCGAGGACTTCTGGAGGATGGTATGGGAGCAGAACACTGGTGTCATCGTCATGATCACAAACCTGGTAGAGAAAGGAAGGGTAGGTGGTCTCTCTCTGCCATTTAGTGTTGGACTGTAGGAGTTACTGTTGTGTTTCAGTATGGATGATATACAGCTGGCTTTATAAAGAGCATATCATATTGTTGTTTGACAGAGAAGATAAGATTAATAATGTTGCCTTTCACAGATGGAATTAGATTAATACTGTTATCTTTTTCAGAGAAAATGAGATGAATACTGTTGTCTTTCACAGAGGAAATGTGACCAATACTGGCCCACAGAGAGCAGTGAGGAGTATGGCAACATCGTGGTTACTCTGAAGAGTACTAAAGTTCACGCCTGCTACACACTGAGACAATTCCTCATACGGAACACCAAAGTCAAAAAGGTATGTCCCAATGCTTCTACAATACTTCTACAGTACTACTGAGATGTTTGTGCATAGTGCTCTTCCCTTGTGTTGGGGACACCTCCGCTTAGGGCTGGTTTCCCCAGACACAGATTAAGCCTAGTCCAGGCTAAAAACACTAAGAATCATGTTCAATAGAGATCCTCCATTGACATAGTTTTTTTGGACTAGGCCTAAGGAAATTGGCCCTTTAGCCAGCAGGTCTTCCCTTGTACGACAGCCTTCAATTTTTGCATCTGCCAAGTGGACATACTACTTCCAGTTCATTCTTAAATGTCATCCATGTTGTTTCAGGGTCAGAAGGGCAACCCGAAGGGGCGTCAGAACGAGCGGATGGTGATCCAGTATCACTACACCCAGTGGCCTGACATGGGCGTGCCGGAGTACACCCTACCTGTCCTCACTTTCATAGGGCGCTCCTCTGCAGCACGCGCACCTGGCATGGGCCCTGTCCTAGTGCACTGCAGGTACAATAGCTCTCTAGAAAAATAATGTTCTCTAAACATGGATTCCGCCCATGTTTACTGCAGAGAGGGCGAGGTCTATCCTAGTGCATCTTCCTCATTATAAGAAGTTATCAGAAACACCACTAGTTTCATTGAAGTCTTGTCTACAATCAGTAAGACAGCTCCTTCTATGGGTCTCCTGTGGTAGTTAGTAAATAATGTGTTTTGGTTGTGTAGTGCTGGTGTCGGGCGGACAGGAACGTACATCGTCATCGACAGCATGCTGCAGCAGATCAAAGACAAGAGCACAGTCGACGTCTGGGGCTTTCTCAAACACATCCGCACACAACGCAACTACCTGGTCCAGACAGAGGTAACGTGTGTGTGTGTGTGACAAATGACACCTCCGATATACCTACAAGTGCATACAGCTACAGTAACTGCCAAAGAGATTCACCAATGTAATCTCCTACGAAATGTTACGCTAGCTAGAGAGATCTTCTCCATAAGCTCAGTGTCCTCTCCAGTCTAATTCCTCCTCTGCCCTTCCCCTGGACTATAGGAGCAGTATGTGTTCATCCATGATGCCCTGATGGAGGCCATCCTGGGCAGTGAGACAGAGGTACCTGCCTGGCAGCTCCATGGTTACGTCAACAGCATCCTGACCCCCGGCCTGGGGGGCCGCACACGCCTCGACAAGCAGTTCAGGGTATGATGAACCCCAGCCTCCTTTGGTGTAGCATAGTGTAGTACATACTGTATGTCTTACGAACTATAAAGAATAGAGCCTTTTAGTTGAAGGGCTACAGTGTACTGAACACTGTAATACATGTCACATACACATTTAATAAACATCAGGTAAACATTAAACCCATTCACGTGAGATTTTTCTATCTCACACCACAGTCTTGCTTCCTCTGTCTCTCCAGCTGCTAACCCAGTGTAACGGTAGCTTCGTGGAGTGTTTCAGTGCCCAGAAAGACTGCAACAAGGAGAAGAACCGCAACTCCTCAGTAGTTCCATGTGAGGACAGTATTTCTATAGATACTATTCTAGGCTACATTATCAATTTCTCTGTCAATTCCCCACCATCTACTGCAGTGAGTGAGATAAGATGAGGTTTCATGCTTTGCCAGTTCGCCCCGAGACATTATAGAAAGAGTTTGAGTTTATTTACCCGGCCATCTTATTATGCCATAGGGAAAGTGCTGTAGTTGCAACAGTTATGTGCATTCTTATCTAGTACTGTATCATGGCACCCTAAGGCCAGGGATGTGATTGAATGTGTTTTGTCTCCCGCTCTAGCGGAACGAGCTCGCGTAGGACTGGCCCCGCTCCCTGGGATGAAAGGCACAGACTATATCAATGCCTCCTACATAATGGTATGATACTGCAATACCCCTCCCCCCAAACACACCACCCAACGCTCACCACACACACTCTGTCTAATGATATCTTCTGTTCCCTTGATGATTATAATTACCCTGCATTTCAAACTGTTATTGTGTGAAGCCTCTTACTGAATAATAGTCAATAATTTATTATAAGGAATAATTAATACTGAGACATTGAGGCAAAGGCCTGTACACAGTAATCCTCACGATCAGACCGTAACCTTTCAAACTCATTTAGATCAAACGTAAAACCTAACAGATACAATAAATTCCTTCTGATGTTTAGACACCGTAAAAGTAATTGGGCAATAATGTTATAGTAGATTTTGTGAGTTGTTGACTATGTATGAGTACTTACATATTGATCTTCAACCTTGGGCCACACAGGGTTACTACAGGAGTA
Organism: Coregonus lavaretus; assembly: GCF_964263955.1. Taxonomy (NCBI): domain Eukaryota; kingdom Metazoa; phylum Chordata; class Actinopteri; order Salmoniformes; family Salmonidae; genus Coregonus; species Coregonus lavaretus. Next base: position 41,007,087 of record NC_139995.1, read on the forward strand.
ATGAGTTCATCATTACCCAGCATCCTTTGCCCCACACCACCACAGACTTCTGGAGAATGATCTGGGACCACAATGCCCAAATCATCGTCATGCTTGCAGACAACCATGGTTTGGTGAGTAGAGTAGCTGGCCAGAAGGTTATAACATGAGTCTCTTATCCTTTTTATCCTACTATAATCAAGTAGAGCTCTACTGTTCTCGCCTGGTTACACACATATCATTACACACATCTAACCTTTATGTCTGTCGTATGTGTATCTAGGCTGAGGATGAGTTTGTGTACTGGCCAAGCAGAGAGGAGGCGATGAACTGCCTAGCTTTCACCGTCACCCTGATCAGCAAGGACAGACTGTGTCTCTCAAATGAAGAACAGATCATCATCCACGACTTCATCCTGGAGGCCACGCAGGTACGATAACCCTTCACTTTTGACCTTTCACCCTTCACAAGTAAACTCACCTCTCACCTGTGTGAGTGTATAAAACCCTATCAGACCCTGTCATACCTGTAAACAGATGGCAGGGCCATGTGTGTCCCAGAGTGATCCTTCAAGCTGGATAGGACCAGTGGGACTGGAGCCTGGTTGAGCCCATCCATTTTCAGATTTGCTCTAGCTATCCAAACTAATGGGAATAATAAACTTCTCCTAAATGTATTAAAACAGTACAGTACTAGAGTCCAGTACCGTAGTATTTGAATACATTTAGAGGTTTATTATTCCCATTAATACAAACTAAGTGTCATCAGATGGGCTTTAGCTAAACTACAGTGCTGGCCTGTAGTAGCGGTACTGTATTGTCAATGTCCTAGTTGTCTGTCTGTAATATCTCTGCCTCTAACAGGATGACTATGTCCTGGAGGTGAGACATTTCCAGTGCCCTAAATGGCCCAACCCTGACGCCCCTCTCAGCAGCACCTTCGAGCTCATCAACGTCATCAAAGAGGAGGCTATGACCCGAGACGGACCCACCATTATACACGATGAGTAAGTGTGTGTGTGTGCATGCATGCGTTGGTATATCAGGAGTATCTATGTGTGTTAACGTGTCCCTCCATGTCTCTGGTAGGTTTGGGGCAGTGTCTGCAGGGACTCTGTGTGCCCTCGCCACCTTGTCTCAGCAGCTGGAGAGTGAAGGGGCTGTGGATGTCTATCAGGTGGCTAAGATGATCAACCTCATGAGGCCGGGAGTCTTCACAGACATAGTGAGTTCACCCATGACCCAGTCAGGAGGATTGGTGCTGTCAGGCTTCATTAATCGCCAATAAGCAATAACTTCTTTAACTTCAGCAAAATCTCCAGTCAGTCATAGGAACAAATATCACTTGGTGGTTGTCAATGCTCATTCTGACATGTCAACAATCTTAGAATAGACCTAGAAGTAACATTTGAAGTCGTAACATTTGTCAGTAATTTACAGTAGTGTTAACCCGTCTCTCTGTCTTCCTCTCTCCCTGTGTGTCTGTCTCTCCAGGAGCAGTACCAGTACCTGTACAAGGCCATGCTGAGCCTGGTGAGCAGCAGAGACAGTGGGATGAGCCCCATCTACATGGACACTAACGGAGTGGTGGTCATCATGGACCAATCAGGTCCTGCTGAGAGCATGGAGTCGCTGGTCTGACTGACTGGTCGCTGGTCTGACTGACTGGTCTCTGATATGACTGGTCTGACTGGTCACTGGTCTGACTGGTCTCTGATATGACTGGTCTCTGATATGACTGGTCTGACTGGTTACTGGTCTGACTGGTCTCTGATATGACTGGTCTGACTGGTTACTGGTCTGACTGGTTACTGGTCTGACTGGTCTCTGATATGACTGGTCTGACTGGTTACTGGTCTGACTGGTTACTGGACTGACTGGTTACTGGTCTGACTGGTCTCTGATCTGATATGACTGGTCTGACTGGTTATTAGTCTGACTGGTCTCTGATATGACTGGTCTGACTGGTTACTGGTCTGACTGGTTACTGGTCTGACTGGTTACTGGTCTGACTGGTCTCTGATATGACTGGTCTGACTGGTTACTGGTCTGACTGGTTACTGGTCTGACTGGTCTCTGATATGACTGGTCTGACTGGTTACTGGTCTGACTGGTTACTGGACTGACTGGTTACTGGTCTGACTGGTCTCTGATCTGATATGACTGGTCTGACTGGTTACTGGTCTGACTGGTCTCTGATATGACTTGTCTGACTGGTTACTGGTCTGACTGGTTACTGGTCTGACTGGTTACTGGTCTGACTGGTCTCTGATATGACTGGTTACTGGTCTGACTGGTTACTGGTCTGACTGGTCTGACTGGTTACTGGTCTGACTGGTCTCTGATATGACTGGTCTGACTGGTTACTGGTCTGACTGGTCTGACTGGTTACTGGTCTGACTGGTTACTGGTCTGACTGGTCTGACTGGTTACTGGTCTGACTGGTTACTGGTCTGACTGGTCTCTGATATGACTGGTCTGACTGGTTACTGGTCTGACTGGTCTCTGATATGACAGGTCTGACTGGTTACTGGTCTGACTGGTCTGACTGGTTACTGGTCTGACTGGTTACTGGTCTGACTGGTCTGAATGGTTAATGGTCTGACTGACCACACCACCACACGAAGGAACTTAATTTGTACAACTCTGAGGAACAAAGAGAACTTTGGCGGACTTTCCTTGAGGCCTTTTTAGCCAGAACTATTGGTTAAATGAATAACCTGATTACCTTTTTTACACTGATATAAACTTTTTTGATATTTATTTTTTTCTTCATAATTGTTTGTCTTAATTGTTATCCTGCTGAGAGTTGTTAACTGTTAAATTGTTACACGTGAGGAAAAAGAAAGCGCCTCTGTCCAGTTTACACTACACTGTCGGTGTTACTGCCTAAAACCCTGTTAGATAATATAGTACCATTAACTAGACCCTGGCTCCACTCTACTCTACACTCATTGGATCTCTTTGGATTGTGGCAAAGAACATACTTTATGAGGACCAAGGACAACCCTGAAGGTCAACATGATCCAGTCCAATAGATTTCTCAATATAGACCATCCCAGTTCATTACAGTGTATGAGAGTACAGCTCACTTAACAAGCATTGCATCACTATCATCTGGACTTTATTTGCATAGTCCATCTGTAGATGCTCTACAGACTTATCAGTAAGATTTCAACTATCTACTAACCTTAGCCCTAACCCTTATCCTAATCCTAAACGTAACCCTTACCCTAACCCTTATTCTATACCTAACTGTAACCTTAGCAAGCAGTTGCTTATCAACATATTGTTGATAGTATGACCATCTGTAGAGCATCTACAGATGGACTATCAGGACTATCCAAATAAAGTGTACCCAACACTTCTTATTCAGTAAAACCCACCTTTTCCAAGGAGCATTTATAATCTGTAGATTATACATATTATTCCTATATTACCCAAATATCTCCATTCTATTTGTAAATTGTGCCCATTACTTAGATTTTTAAAAAGTGGTATTACAACAACTACTGTGAACATTTATTGCTTTATATTAAGATTTATATTGTTTTGTAATATATATATGACTATATACTGTATCATATTAAGCAGCTGGTTTTGTATACTCTGTAATTTCCCCTCTCTCCTTGTGTGGATCGGTGCTTGGACACACTGAGACCCATATTGTCCATTTTGTTTTAATAAATTACACTAGTTAGTTTCTAAACTGTGACTCATCTGGCATCAACTGTTCCATTACAACATAGTTTATTTCATATAAAACAAAGCGTTCATCTTAACAAATGAATGGAGTTCTTGGTCTTAACATAATCTGGAGGGTGATGTGTTTTACTTTCATTATAACCAAAGACATGGTTGAAAATTGCAACAAAGTTGTTTGCCCAAAATGTAAGCAAGTGTCACATCAAGCTTTTATCCTAAAACAACTGTCCAAAGTGTTAGTCCATACTGCACCATGTGAAATTGTTTTAACTGGGCTAAAAGGTTGTTTTTATCTAACCCCTACACCAAGCCACAATATCTACTTTACCCATCTATACGGTATCCTGTAGCTGTACCCTGTACTGATACGTACATGCTGTATTTTCCTATTTGTTCCTATTATTTGCCCTTCTCTCTCAACGAGGAGCTTGTTAAATGAAGTCACAACTCTCCAACATTTGGAGAAAGTCCTGATTTACAATGGCTGCATTTACACAGGCAGCCCAAGTCTTTTGACCAATCACAGATATTTTTACATCAGATCTTGTTCAGAGCTGATCTGATTGGTCGAAAGACCAATTAGTGAAAAAAAGATCAGAATTGGGCTGCCTGTGTGAACACAGCCTACATGCTCATTTGTCACAAAACAGCCTGTAACTTTTTAATTTATCTTTATATTATTATTGCTGTTGTTGTTATTATTATTATTATTATTATTATTATTATTATTATTATAAACTTAACGCTTTATACATATTTCATTTATAACATTAGTGTAATTTGCTATTTCAGTCATGTACATATTTACTTCAAGGATCAATCTTCTTGGAAGTTATAATCTATGCTGTGTGATCTTCATAGACCTTTATATTTTCATATGATGCTTTTTTCTTTAACATTATCCTCCTCTCACTCATTGTATTTGTGGTGAGTATTTAGGAATTAAGGGCTCTATTCAATCCGTGTCGCAGAAGTTCAGCTTCACAGCTTGATTGAAATTTAAAGGCAATGTTCCTGCGTTAGCAGAGACTGCATTCACGTAAACGCTGCATGTCGGAAATTACCTATCACGCAATCTGTAACGCTTCAGTGAATAGAGCCCCATGTCTCCATACAAACAAGTAGACCGACATCACATTCCAACACAAGTCCATGACTGTGTCTAAAATGGTACCCTATTTTCTATATAGTGCCATACTTTTGATGAAAAGTGGTGCACTAGATAGGGAATAGGGTAGCATTTTGGGCATTCACCATGATTATTTTTTGTTCTGTCGGGGTAAAGAATGTTATTCCTCCCAATTTGAATATAATACTTTTGTTATACAGTGCCTTGCTAAAGTATTCATCCCCCTTGGCGTTTTTCCAATTTTGTTGCATCACAACCTGTAATTTAAATTGATTTTTATGTGGATTTCATGTAATGGACATACACAAAATAGTCTAAATTGGTGAAGTGAAATGAAAAAAATGTTTCAAAAAATTCTAAAAAATTAATAACGGAAAAGTTGTGTGTGCATATGTATTCACCCCCTTTGCTATGAAGCCCCTAAATAACATCTGGTGCAACCAATTACCTTCAGAAGTCACATAATTAGTTAAATAAAGTCCACCTGTGTGCAATCTAAGTGTTACATGATCTGTCACATGATCTCAGTATATATACACCTGTTCTGAAAGGCCCCAGAGTCTGCAACACCACTAAGCAAGGGGCACCATGAAGACCAAGTGGCACCATGAAGACCAAGGAGCTCTCCAAACAGGTCAGGGTTGGGTTATAAAAAAATATCAGAAACTTGAACATCCCACGGAGCACCATTTAAATCCATTATAAAAAAATTTAAAGAATATGGCACCACAACAAACTTGCCAAGAGAGGGCCGCCCACCAAAACTCACGGACCAGGCAAGGAGGGCATTAATCAGAGAGGCAACAAAGAGATCAAAGATAACTCTGAAGGAGCTGCAAAGCTCCACAGCGGAGATTGGATTATCTGTCCATAGGACCACTTTAAGCCGTACACTCCACAGAGCTGGGCTTTATGGAAGAGTGGCCAGAAAAAAGCCATTGCTTAACCCTCCCGTTGTCCTAGGGTCAAAATGACCCGCCACTGTGTTGAACCAACTTTATTTAATTTTTATATTTTGGGGATCATTTGTGAGAAGGAGGCAGTGAGACTTTAAAGAAAGTATCACTGCCTCCTTCTCACAAATTATCCAAAAAATATAAAAATTAAATAAAGTTGGTTCAACACAGTGGCGGGTCATTTTGACCCTAGGACAACGGGAGGGTTAAAGAAAAAAATAAGCAAACACGTTTGGTGTTCGCCAAAAGGCATGTGGTAGACTCCCCAAACATATGGAAGAAGGTAGTCTGGTCAGATGAGACTAAAATTGAGCTTTTTGGCCATCAAGGAAAACGCTATGTCTGGTGCAAACCCAACACCTGTCATCACCCCGAGAACACCATCCCCACAGTGAAGCATGGTGGTGGCAGCATCATGCTGTGGGGATGTTTTTCATCAGCAGGGACTTGGAAACTGGTCAGAATTGAAGGAATGATGGATGGCACTAAATACAGGGAAATTCTTGAGGGAAACCTGTTTCAGTCTTCCTGAGATTTGAGACTGGGACGGAGGTTCACCTTCCAGCAGGAAAATGACCCTAAGCATACCGCTAAAGCAACACTCAAGTGGTTTAAGGGGAAACATTTACATGTCTTGGAATGGCCTAGTCAAAGCCCAGACCTCAATCCAATTGAGAATCTGTGGTATGACTTAAAGATTGCTGTACAACAGCAGAACCCATCCAACTTGAAGGAGCTGGAGCAGTTTTGCCTTGAAGAATGGGCAAAAATCCCAGTTGCTAGATGTGCCAAGCTTATAGAGACATACCCCAAGAGACTTGCAGCTGTAATTGCTGCAAAGGGTGGCTCTACAAAGTATTGACTTTGGGGAGGGTGAATAGTTAAGCTCGCTCAAGTTTTCTGTTTTTTTGTCTTATTTCTTGTTTGTTTCACAATAAAAACTATTTTCCATCTTCAAAGTGGTAGGCATGTTGTGTAAAACAAATAATACAAACCCCCCATAAATCCATTTTAATTCCAGGTTGTAAGGCAACAAAATAGGAAAAAATGCCAAGGGGGGTGAATACTTTCGCAAGCCACTGTAGACTACACCAGACCAATTTGTGCTATGGATGGAAAAGTTCCAGGGAGTCACTGAGTAAAGTTTGCTGCCTCAATCCATCTAAGCAAGTTCGGCATTCATTCTATTTTGTAAACTTGAAGATGAAGAAATGGTTTGGTCCATTTATTATATTCTGTCATTGTATGATAGTACCATGGTGTTGCATTACTATGGTACTGTGATGCGATATCATGTTATTGAAGTTTAATAGTGCTATTTAATACGTCAATTGTATTGCTATACATTAAATAAAGTATTGGTTTTGATGTACTTCAACCTGGTGTTGTTTATTTGTCAGATTGACCGAAGTATGAGGCAAGATTTGAATTTGGTTGTACTCTTATCAAATACAATTTTAATTGTCACATGCTTCGTAAACCATGTGTACACTAACAGTGAAATGCAGAATACAAATATATATTTTTATTATAATAAAAAAGAAGTAACACGTGGAATAAATACACAATACATATACATATACGTCATTTAGCAGACGCTCTTATCCAGAGCGACTTACAAATTGATGAGCAATGAGCAATGATAGCTAGGCTATATACACGGGTACCAGTGCAGAGTCAGTGTGCAGGGTTACGAGCAAATTACGGTAGATACAGTATATATAGGTAGGGGTAAAGTGTCTAGGCAACAGGATAGATAATAGACAGTTACCGCGTTCAAACAACTGGGAACTCCGACAAAAACGTGCTCCGACTGGGAAAAATAGATTTGAACGGAACTCGGGCCTCTTTCTAGAGCTCTGACTTTCCGACCTGAAGATAACTGACGTCATGATTTGACTTTTTCAGAGTTCCCAGTTGTTTTGAACTCGGCAAGTAACAGTAGCGTATGTGATGAGTGTGGAAGTGTGTGTGGCGACTGTGTGCTTGTGTGTACGTGTTATGAGTGAGTGAGTGTGTGTGTGTGTGTGTGTGTATGTGTTGGAGTGTCAGTGTACAGTCGTGGTGAAAAGTTTTGAGAATGACACAAGTATTGGTCTTCACAAAGTTTGCTGCTTCAGTGTTTTTAGATATTTTTGTCAGATGTTACTATGGTATACTGAAGTATAATTACAAGCATTCCATAAGTGTCAAAGGCTTTTATTGACAATTACATTAAGTGTATGCAAAGAGTCAATATTTGCTGTGTTGACCCTTCTTTTTCAAGACCTCTGCAATCCGCCCTGGCATGCTGTCAATTAACTTCTGGGCCACATCCTGACTGATGGCAGCCCATTCTTGCATAATCAATGCTTGGAGTTTGTCAGAATTTGTGGGTTTTTGTTTGTCCACCCGCCTCTTGAGGATTGACCACAAGTTCTCAATGGGATTAAGGTCTGGGGAGTTTCCTGGCCATGGACCCAAAATGTCGATTTTTTGTTCCCCGAGCCACTTAGTTATCACTTTTGCCTTATGGCAAGGTTCTCCATCCTGCTGGAAAAGGCATTGTTCGTCACCAAACTGTTCTTGGATGGTTGGGAGAAGTTGCTCTCGGAGGATGTGTTGGTACTATTCTTTATTCATGGCTGTGTTCTTAGGCAAAATTGTGAGTGAGCCCACTCCCTTGGCTGAAAAGCAACCCCACACATGAATGGTCTCAGGATGCTTTACTGTTGGCATAAACACAGGACTGATGGTAGCGCTCACCTTGTCTTCTCCGGACAAGGTGTTTTCCGGATGCCCCAAACAATCGGAAAGGGGATTCATCAGAGAAAATGACTTTACCCCAATCCTCAACAGTCCAATCTCTGTACCTTTTGCAGAATATCAGTCTGTCCCTGATGTTTTCCTGGAGAGAAGTGGCTTCCTCGCTGCCCTTCTTGACACCAGGCCATCTTCCAAAAGTCTTCGCCTCACTATGCATGCAGATGCACTCACACCTGCCTGCTGCCATTCATGAGCAAGCTCTGCACTGGTGGTGCCCCGATCCCGCAGCTGAATCAACTTTAGGAGACGGTCCTGGTGCTTGCTGGACTTTCTTGGGCGCCCTGAAGCCTTCTTCACAACAATTGAACCTCTCTCCTTGAAGTTCTTGATGATCCGATAAATGGTTGATTAAGGTGCAATCTTACTAGCAGCAATATCCTTGCCTGTGAAGCCCATTTTGTGCAAAGTAATGATGTGTTTCCTTGCAGGTAAACATGGTTAACAGATGAAGAACAATGATTTCAAGCACCAACCTCCTTTTAAAGCATTCAGTCTGTTATTCTAACTCAATCAGCATGACAGAGTGATCTCCAGCCTTGTCCTCATCAACACTCACCTGTGTTAACGAGAGAATCACTGACATGATGTCAGCTGGTCCTTTTGTGCCAGTGCAGAAATGCAGTGGAAATGTTTTTTGGGGATTAAATTCATGGCAAAGAGGGACTTTGCAATTAATTGCAATTCATCAGATCACTCTTCATGACATTCTGGAGTATATGCAAATTGCCATCATAAAAAATGAGGCAGCAGACTTTGTGGAAATTTGTGTCATTCTCAAAACTTTTGACCACGACTGTAAGTATGTGTGAATGTGTGGGTAGAGTCCAGTGTGTGCAGTGGTGTGTATTCATGGATGCCAAGAGTAGCCAGGCTAGCCAGACGATGTCTCTCTGTTTCATACATTTCCTTCAATTCGCAAGAGGCTGCTGAATGTATCTCACCGGAGAAAGCATCAGAGCGAATGAAACAGCGCCCCTCTGTCTCAGTATGTGTAGGGTATCTATCTGATGCTGTCTGGTCAGAAAGAGTATGACATTGTTGCTGCCAGTAGCATTGAATGTGAGGGAAGCCAGCGAGCATTTGACCACCCTTGATATTTTTTGGGAATAATAACAGCGTTGAGCTAAACTGAGTGATTTCAGCTACAGTGAGGGAAAAAAGTATTTGATCCTCTGCTGATTTTGTACGTTTGCCCACTGACAAAGAAATGATCAGTCTATAATTTTAATGGTAGGTTTATTTGAACAGTGAGAGACAGAATAACAACAAAAAAATCCAGAAAAACGCATGTCAAAAATATTATAAATTGATTTGCATTTTAATGAAGGAAATAAGAATTTGACCCCCTCTCAATCAGAAAGATTTCTGGCTCCCAGGTGTCTTTTATACAGGTAACGAGCTGAGATTAGGAGCACACTCTTAAAGGGAGTGCTCCTAATCTCAGCTTGTTACCTGTATAAAAGACACCTGTCCACAGAAGCAATCAATCAATCAGATTCCAAACTGGCCAAGATTCCATGGCCAAGACCAAAGAGCTCTCCAAGGATGTCAGGGACAAGATTGTAGACCTACACAAGGCTGGAATGGGCTACAAGACCATCGCCAAGCAGCTTGGTGAGAAGGTGACAACAGCTGGTGTGATTATTCGCAAATGGAAGAAACACAAAATAACTGTCAATCTCCCTCGGCCTGGGGCTCCATGCAAGATCTCACCTCGTGGAGTTGCAATGATCATGAGAACGATGAGGAATCAGCCCAGAACTACACGGGATGATCTTGTCAATGATCTCAAGGAGGCTGGGACCATAGTCACTAAGAAAACAATTGGTAACACACTACGCCGTGAAGGACTGAAATCCTGCAGCGCCTGCAAGGTCCCCCTGCTCAAGAAAGCACATATACAGGCCCGTCTGAAGTTTGCCAATGAACATCTGAATGATTCAGAGGAGAACTGGGTGAAAGTGTTGTGGGCAGATGAGACCAAAATCGAGCTCTTTGGCATCAACTCAACTCGCCGTGTTTGGAGGAGGAGGAATGCTGCCTATGACCCCAAGAACACCATCTCCACCGTCAAACATGGAGGTGGAAACATTATGCTTTGGGGGTGTTTTTCTGCTAAGGGGACAGGACAACTTCACCGCATCAAAAGGACGATGGACGGCACCATGTACCGTCAAATCTTGGGTGAGAACCTCCTTCCCTCAGCCAGGGCATTGAAAATGGGTCGTGGATGGGTATTCCAGCATGACAATGACCCAAAACACACGGCCAAGGCAACAAAGGAGTGGCTCAAGAAGAAGCACATTAAGGTCCTGGAGAGGCCTAGCCAGTCTCCAGACCTTAATCCCATAGAACATCTGTGGAGGGAGCTGAAGGTTTGAGTTGCCAAACGTCAGGCTCGAAACCTTAATGACTTGGAGAAGATCTGCAAAGAGGAGTGTGACAAAATCCCTCCTGAGATGTGTGCAAACCTGGTGGCCAACTACAAGAAACGTCTGACCTCTGTGATTGCCAACAAGGGTTTTGCCACCAAATACTAAGTCATGTTTTGCAGAGGGGTCAAATACTTATTTCCCTCATTAAAATGCAAATAAATGTATAACATTTTTGACATGTGTTTTTCTGGATTTTGTTGTTGTTATTCTGTCTCTCACTGTTCAAATAAACCTACCATTAAAATTATAGACTGATCATTTCTTTGTCAGTGGGCAAACGTACAAAATCAGCAGGGGATCAAATACTTTTTTCCCTCACTGTAAAAAAAAAAAAAGTGTCAAGGCAAGCCAGTTTGGATTTGGCTTCAAACCAATCACATCACAAGCCAACAAAACAAAATGGAATTGTTGCTTTGACTTGTGGTTTTACTTAATTCTCCGTACTGGCCAATGATTATAACGCCGATTCTGATCCAACCATAAATTCATACATTGTGCCCCTGGCCTGAGAGGATGCTAATGTTAACTAGCTGGCCTGGCCTAGGACAACAAAAACTAAAAGCATGTACTGTATGACAGAGTCATAGACCGTTTAGGCAACATGAAAGAGGAGGATGGCATTGGTGTTTCTCTACAAATAGGGTGAGTCAACATGTTTTTTCTTCTTGCAAACACACACACACACACACACAAACACACAGAAATCAGTACCATGGATAGCCACATCATATTTAGCTTACGTTGATTGGAGTAAATCATTTTTTGTATATTTTTGTTGTCACTGTATTAGACTAAGCATTGGTGATTAGATAATGTAGAAGTTGAAATGGTGCTGGAATAGTGGAGGCAGCTCCTATTTTCTTTGCAACTTGCGGTAACTCGCTGTGGTTCTAAATCAATAGTTGTTTAGTAGTCCAAAAATGTCGGAAACATAACCTTGCTTGACCATGCTGTAGGTCATGTAACTGTTTGTTACATGCAATATGCTTTGTGGACTTCACCAGACAGAGGTTACTCTCCAGTTTTGTAATGAAACAAATGTGTGGTTGAATTTATTCTACCACTGTGTCTTCTTATTGTCTCGGCCTTAGGCCTATATATCACGGTGTCAAGGCATATTAACTAATTATAGAGCAAATAATGCAATTATCACAACACATAGGTTGTAATATGGCATTTTTTTCTGGATTGGCTTCCCCAGTTATTTTACCTACGGACCTTTACTGAATGTGTGTGCATAGAGTCAAAAAGGGTTTGTGCAAAAAGGGTAAATGCAAATAGTCTGGGTAACTATTTGGTTAACTATTTAACAGTCATGGCTTGGGGGTAGATGCTGTTCAGGAGCCTTTTGGTCCCAGACTTGGCGCTCCAGTACCGTTTGCTGTGCGGTAGCCGAAAGAACAGTCTATGACTTGGGTGGCTGGAGTCTTTGACAATTTTAAGGGCCTTCCTCTGACACCGCCTGGTATAGAGGTCCTGGATGGCAGGGAGTTCAGCCCCAGTGATGTACTGGGCCGTACACACTACCCTCTGTAGCGCCTTGCAGTCGGATGCAGAGCAGTTGCCATACCAAATGGTGATGCAGCTAGTCAAAATGCTCTCAATGGTGCAGTTGTAGAACTTTTTGAGAATCTGAGGGCCCATGCCAAATCTTTTCAGCCTCTTGAGGGGGAAGAGGCGTTGTCGTGCCTTCTTCACAACTGTGTTGGTGTGTTTGGACCTTGATAGGTCCTTAGCAATGTGGACACCGAGGAACTTGACGCTCTCGACCCACTCCACTACAGCCCCATCGATGTGAATGGGGACGTGTTCGGCCCTCCGTTTCCTGTAGTCCATCATAAGCTCCTCTGTCTTGCCCACATTGAGGGAGAGGTTGTTGTCCTGGCACCACACTGCCAGGTCTCTGACCTCCCTATAGGCTGTCTCATCGTCGTTGGTGATCTGGCCCACCACCGTTGTGTCATCTGCAAACTTGATGATGGTGTTGGAGTCGTGTGTGGCCACGCAGTCGTGGGTGAACAGGGATTATAGGAGGTGATTAAGAATTTACCCCTGAGGGGCCCCGTGTTGAGGGTCAGCGTGGCGGATGTGTTGTTGCCTACCCTCACCACCTGGGGGCGGTCTGTCAGGAAGTCCAGGATCCAGTTGCGGAGGGTGGTGTTCATTCCCAGGGACTTAGCTTAGTGATGAGCTTGGAGGTCAGTTCTATTTTCTATGGTAACAATATCAGTAGTTGGTTGTCAGTAGTTGGTTTACAGTTATACCTAACCTCACCATTATGTACATTGTTCTGTCCCAGTGTGCAGATTTAAAAACATCTCGTCCCCTTTCCCTGGGTTAAATAGGTAATTGGCATACATTATATAAATAACACAAAGCAGAAAACAACTTTGTATTTGTACAGTAATTTTTATTTAGAGGCCACAGCTCTTGCATATTACAACTGTTGACTTTCATAAGGCAAAAGCAAGAATGATCCACCAGCTAATTTCACACAGAAAACAGAAAGCATTCAGAGGGTGGGGACCCACAGGCATGCAGCGATGGCTCAGAATGCAATATACAGCGTTGTATATACAAAACAACAGTGAGACCCAAGGAAATGCCACACAGCTCATCCTAATCAACTACGGAATCAAACAAAAAAGACGGGCCAACTTTAATTTAGGTAAATAAAAAAACATTTTCTTTTTAGTGCTCTTTTCTCTGTAAAAGTGCAACTCAATTTAAAATAGAGTAGAACCTGTTTCAAGGTCGTTTCAACAACGTAGAAATAAAAATATAATCTCCAACAAGATATCAAAATGGAGCTATGAGAATATTGCATTTCTAGAATACCCACTCATTTTAGTTCAAAATGGCTGCTGGACGATGTCTCGTTAGTGATAGGGTGAGAGATTATGAAGTCACAGAGCATTGACGCAGATGACGAAACGCAAGTTCTAGAACATACTATGGTGGTGAGAGTAGAGTGAGTAGACGAGAAGATGTTTATCCTAAACAGCTTTGAACTTAAATACAGAGGGTCATTTTCAGTTTGAAGCAGTTGGCATCCACTTAAAAGACAGACAATACAAAGAAAAGGGTACATACACTCATCGTCACGAAAATGTACCATTATAATGAATGTAGAATACGACAAAGAAGCGCCATATAGGTTTGCATTGGACAGGGACACACCTAATAATCTCACTCAACATTGTCAAACAAATGGTACTCCATATTGCTTAGGAACACATAGAAATGAATTTAGAAATCAATGAGACAAAGATATCATCGGTGCTATCTTCAGCATGACACAGCTAAACTGTCAATTATGGTTTATTTTTTCAACATGTTTCCTCAGTATAGTAATTACTATTTGTATTGTTTATTACAGGTCCTTCATGGGCATTTTGAGCTGACAAACAGGTCCTTGAGTGGATATGTGAGTAACAGAGTTGGTACATGCATTGGTTACCAGGCTAAGTCAAAAGTTGTGAGAGGAGGGGGTCGGGGGTGGGGTGTGGAGACAGGAGTCAGACGGGGGTAAAGGGAGGTGCCAGTTCCGGTGTTGGGTGGTGCCGGGCTCTAGTCGTCGTCTTCGTCCTCTTCGTCGCTGTCCTTCATGGAGATGCCCCCCATGCCTCCCTCCTTCATGGACGCGTTGGCCTCCTCCAGGGTCAGTCTGTTCCTCACCGTGTCATACATCTTACTGTTCAGGGTGGAGTCTAGCACCCCCTGCAGACGGAAGTCACGGTACTTTTTCTACAAGGAGGATGATTAATTAGTACATTGGTTAGCCGGTAAAGATGGATAAAGTAGAAGGATGGTTAATTAGTACATTGGTTAGCCGGTAAAGATGGATGAAGTAGAAGGATGGCTAATTAGTACATTGGTTAGCCGGTAAAGAGGGATGAAGAAGAAGGATGATAATAATGAAAGTAACTAAAGGCTCTAGAAAGAACGTGTTTCACCGAGTTAGAGGTAGACTACATGGTATGGAAATCAATGACAGTGATTATGAAGAGATGAGGGTCTCTCCAAACCCCATCTCCAGCACACTATAACCCCTACCACACCACTAAGCTACATTTTTCAACATATACTTTCAATCACATTCTCATCTTTCCATCACATAAAGCGACGCTAGTGTCAAAATAGTTTTAACCCCTGGGGTGCCAGTGAGTTACAGTACCTGGGTTACAGTGCAGGTTATTAACTCCTCCCCTGCCAGTGAGTTACCTTAACGATCCTGATGAGGATCTTGAGCTGGTAAACATGGAGCTGCTGGTCCATTCGCTCAGTGAGCCAGGTCCCCAGTAGGTTCATGGTGGCTGTGTACCATTGCTGCAACACACACAAACACAGCGTTCTCCAGCAAAACACACACAGGTAGATGAAAGCAAGCACAAACACATACACTCAAGCAAACTAGAGCTCTCTGCATATCAAGATGTAGCTTGATATGTTATCTAGTGAACACATACGCACGTCTTACAAGCAAAGCACACACACATACGGAAGTACTTTCTGACACTTAACACACACAAACATTCTCAGTATTCTCCAGGAAAGATGGGACAGACATTTCAAAACACACACACACACACACACACACAGAACACACAACTCTGCAGTGGTGAATAGAAGCACACACTGAACATGCATAAAATACTTATTTCAGAAAAAAGCACATTAATTATTTCATAATTCCCATTTCTCCAATCACTGCAGGACACTACGAAAATCTGAGGGAAACAATGAAATGATTAATACATTGCCAGGGTATACTAGTAGTAGACATTAGTATTAGTAGTAGACATTAAACTATAAAAATTTTATGTTTTCTGGCACAAACATTCTGGCTCCAGTACACTCAGGGACAGAATCTTACTCTGGTTTTCAATAAACTGAACATAATATGCCATACATCATTTGTATACTGTAAGGGTATCTGAATTTAAATAAGTAAATTATTTCCTTCAAATGTACTTCTAGACTAGCGCTAAAGCCCTATGAAGACTCTTCAATGCCTATTAGCAACACGACAATGTCTTAGAACATTCATTCTACATACTGTAACTCCACAGTGTCGTTTCAACTCGATCATTTGTGGAAATGAAATCATAATGAGAAAATGAGGAAAGCGTTAGGCAGGCAAGGAGCAGAGAGTTGTGCTATTTTCTTATACCTTTTCAGAAGAAAGTTTCATTCATTCAGAGTGTAGGATAAGATTGATCTAGATGATTCATATCAGAGATCAAGTTATAAGAGAACAGCAAACAAGAGAAGAGTGATCAACCAAGGAAGATAGGAAATAGTCGTCCTCCCTCGAACGTCCAGAAAAAAAGATAAACTTTGAGTAATGTGGAGTGAGTAGGCAGGGTCAGGGTTGAGGGCCTGGAGGGTCAGGAATGAGGGCCTGGAGGGTCAGGAATGAGGGCCTGGAGGTCAGGGTTGAGGGTCTGGAGGGTCAGGAATGAGGGCCTGGAGGGTCAGAAATGAGGGCCTGGAGGGTCAGGAATGAGGGCCTGGAGGGTCAGAAATGAGGGCCTGGAGGGTCAGAAATGAGGGCCTGGAGGGTCAGAAATGAGGGCCTGGAGGGTCAGAAATGAGGGCCTGGAGGGTCAGGAATGGACTTGGTTTGGTTGGTTTTTGGATGGTTTGATTGGTCTAATTGTCCTAGCTCTAATTTGATTGGACCCAGGTTTGTTTGTCCTGTAGAGATGACTGGTTGGTCAGGAGGTTTTTGATTGGCACTTGAGGTCAGATATCAGCGGATGGATGCCTGTCCACTTCACACAGTCAAGTTGAGCCTAAGTGCGTGCAGTGCATGCAGACCTGGAAGGCAGGTGGGTGGGTTGCTGGGTCTGTGTGTGCAGAGATTGGTTGGCTGTATGTGTTGTATAGTAGTATAGTAGTATGGTAGTATATTAGTATGGTAGTATACAGTAGTAGTATGGTAGTATGTTAGTATGGTTGTATACAGTAGTATGGTAGTATAGTAGTATGTTAGTATGGTAGTATACAGTAGTAGTATGGTAGTATGTTAGTATGGTAGTATACAGTAGTAGTATGGTAGTATGTTAGTATGGCAGTATACAGTAGTAGTATGGTAGTATGTTAGTATGGTAGTATACAGTAGTAGTATGGTAGTATGTTAGTATGGTAGTATACAGTAGTAGTATGGTAGTATGTTAGTATGGTAGTATACAGTAGTAGTATGGTAGTATGGTAGTATGGTAGTATAGTAGTAGGACTGAGGCAGAACTCTAAGAGGAGAAGGGTCATGCTAGAAGATGTACACAGGAAGATTATTTGACTTGAAATCATGCCATTCAACATAATGTGCTAAATCAATGCAACATTAGAGATAAGTGCCACTTTTTGAAGAGAGAGGAGGCGGCAGGAGTTATGGGGTTAATAAAGAAAGAAAGAAAGAAAGAAAGAAAGAAAGAAAGAAAGAAAGAAAGAAAGAAAGAAAGAAAGAAAGAAAGAAAGAAAGAAAGAAAGAAAGAAAGAATTGAGAGAGAGAAAAAAAGTAATTTTTTTAAAATGAATAAGTGAAAGATAGAAAGAGAGAGAGCGAGAGAGAGATGCAGCATTCGGGAGTTTTGCCGATACATGCAAAGAGATGGATGTAATATAATAGCATTAGGAGAAATAATAATGTTTATAAAACCACCAATCTAATCGTCAGACACTAACGGAAATACAAAGTTAAACACTGTTGCAACCAAAACATCCACAGCTCAAAAGACGTAAACAGTCAAACATGGTAGTGCCGGGTAGGGCCAGGTCAGAAGCAGCTATACTAACAGCCACACATCAGAAACAGTAGGGAGGTGGAGGTGGTACTGTTCAGCAGTGTAAAAACAAGAGACAGACAGGGACAGCCAGTGTTGACTTCAAAGACCAAAGCAAACATACTTCACAATAGTACTACACACCTCTCAAGCACAAAACACACACCACTCTAGCACATACAGCACACCTCTCAAACACACAAAGCCAACACACACAGTGACAGCGCAGGAACAGAATTCTATTGCACGAATAATACCTCTCAAACACACTAATAAACAACCAATACACATACTGAATCACTGTACCGCACACCTCTCAGACACACAAAGCCAACACACACACACACATCTGTGCACCACAATACTGTACAGTTTATACATTTCAGGGGTTTGAAGTAGACACACATCACTGTAGTACACCTCACGAAAATGGTGGACACATTATTTCAAATGTACCACATAAGGATTATGTGCTTGTAAGACAGTGCTCTCATATCCCTCGCTTTTGCCTGACCGATTCAAACATGAACGTGTACAGATGTAGAATCTTAATTTTATCACCCTGTTGCAGGAGAACGTTCCTGCAATGCATGACATTTAAACCTTTTAGAGTGTTTGAGGTTTAAAAAGGCTTCTGAAGTTTGTAATTTCCACTTTGACATTTCAGGCTTGATTTTTCCTTATGAAAAATCTATCAACCCCTACAAAAATGTCCATTAATTATAATCAACAAATTCAGATCTGACATCTGTATTGTAAAGTACTATATATTATTTGGGTTAGTTATTATGTATCCTAGTGTTGGAGTGAATTAGATTATCTGTACATAATCCCATATCTTTCTTTACCCAGAGAGCACTGCTTTCGATAATCCTGCCTGATGGTGCTTGTTTGGATTCTTTGCTTGTAAACAAAAGGGATCCAACCAATTCCCAAAGGTCCAAAAGCACTGTGGCAATGCACACCAGAATACAGTGGGCAGCAGCAGAGGAAGAAGAAAAGACAGAGTAGAAAAGCCACTAGAAGAAGATAATAAAACACAAGCCTCTTTTGTACCAGGCTGTGGAAGGTATACACACAGCCCCTGGTCTCAAAATGTGACATATCATATCCCTTCTCTGTCACAATTGTTTTGCCACATTTTGGAAACCCCCCTTCCTATTGGTCAGGAGGAGATGGCATCTTACTTACATCAAATAACCTTTCTATATACACCTCCTCATTGACCTTATCTCGCAGGATGTCCTGAGAGTGGCGAACACAGGTCACGTAACCGTCAGCAACATCCATCCCAGGCTTCTGCAAACACAACAGAAACAGAGACATTGTAAATCTGTCATTTGTATTATGTAAACATTTATTGAAAATATACTAAAGAATATGGAAAACTTTATGAATAAAATATTGAAAACTATGAAATGAAATAATGATATAATGTACTATATACCTACTCACACAGTAAAAAGTACTAAAGAAAATACATAGAGGCAGGGTTGGGAGGGGCAGAGGAAAGGGGTTATGGGACAAAAATGTATCTGCTCTGCACAGTACAGTAAAATCACCCCAAACACATAAGAATGTATTAAATTATATGTACTTCCTTTCAGATCACATAGCTTTACTGGTTTGACATTTTACAGAGATCAACTGGGACTGCAGCACACTTACAGGGACATCAACATACTTTGACGCAGCTTTCACCTGAAATTACAGACAGATTGTGACAAGAAAAGATGAGAATTGCATCATTTGCACAGTCACCAATATAACTAGAATAATTGACAGAAACATCGTTCCATCTGCCACGATATTGGAGGAGATACAGTAGAGAAGCCTAGTCTTACCGTGAACGACATGAAAGATGAGAAGAGAGTGCCTTCATCGTATCGGGAGATCTTGGCCAACAGGGCCTCCAGAATAACCACAAACTGAGAAGAAGTGAGACACACAAACAACAAATAAACAAACAACTAACAACAAGATCTATCCCAGACCACAAATCACCTTGTTCTTCTTTTCTAGCACCACAAAGCACTATGAGGCCAACCACAATATGAGTCACGTATCATTAGGAAGAAGAAAGAAGTGTACCTTAGCCACCATGAGTTGGATCATGTCCTTCACACTCTCCTCAATCAGTTCATCTATTTGGGCGTGGTACTGTTTCTGAAAGACCAAAATAACACACAGTTCATCTATTTGGGTGCTACATTTTCAAAAGTGCATGTGATTCCTTGTGGGAATTGAACCCAGAACCTTTGCGCCACATTCGTACCTCCTGGCCCATCTCCATGGCACACAGCTTGGCGGACTGGTCCTTCGCGTCCACCATCACATTGAACATGGTGCATATTGCTGCGGAGATGCGGAAGTCTGTTCCCCTGCTGCTCTTTGCCAGCTTGGACTCAAATGCCATCCTAGTGCTGCAATACACATCAGGGAACATCTCCATGTAATGTATCATATTTTGTTTGAGGCAGAGGCTCATGTCCAGCCACATGATCGAGAGACACACATCAACACCAACACGACACAACACTGCACACACACACACCCCAACACTGACACCCACATTACACTGATACCAACACAACACAGAGAAATACAAACATACAGAAACACACACACACTGACCCCACACACTGACCCCCCCCCCCCCCACACACACACACACCGTTTGACGCAGTTCTCGATCATGTCGCTGGACATGAGCTTCATGCGGTTCTCCAGGTGTTTGGCGAACTCCTCCTCGGGCCAGTGCAGGTCCCTGATGAAGGTCTGCAGCGCCTCCAGCTTCCAAAACAGGTCCTCTGATGTCCCAGAGCCATTGCTGCATCCAAACACAAACAGGTCAGAGGGCAAAGGTCATAGAAGACGGAGGGGTCAGGGGGGGGTAAAGGAGGATGCTGGTCCTCCACACCTCAACACTGGGGTCAAAGGTCCTTTATTCTGACCACACACCGACCGACTGTTCCAGAGTAATGTCCTTCTTATTAACTCAACTTATAAATATCAGCTCATCTCTTTAGACAGACAGTCAGTGTATGGGGGAAATAAAAGGTCAGGGTTGACTTCAACACTGAAATAACCATGCTGTAGCACATGGTTATTATTAACCCTTTAGGTGTGAAGTGGGATCATGCAGGATAGTCACTGCAGATATCTTACACACTGACTTGTGTCTACACAGAGCGGGGGAGGAGAGAGGTAAGGGAAGGTGTGCCTTGAAAAATGGCTATAATTTTGTGTTCAAAAATAGGTTTAATTGATCTCTATTGAACTTGATTTGTTTTGGGTATACATGATCAATCACAGAAAATACAACTCTTAAAGAGCAGCCCCCTCTCTCACCCCCCATGTCCTCAGGCTGGTAGTACAGGGTGGGTATACTACAGTATAGTAGCTATTAAACACACCATGCAGTCCTGTCTGAAGGTGCTCGGATGTTCAACTGTATATTCTATTAGCAATCAGTGGTACAGTCAACTATTCATGAGCAGTATGGACTAACTACTTTATTCTCTACAGCTAGTGCAATTATGAAAACTGTTGGAGAGAGGAGAGATACACATTGGACAGAAAATTCCAGATTAATTATGTCCACTGTTGCAATAGAGTTCAGTGCAACAAAGCCCAAAACTTCCAGTGAGAGATAAGTTTGGTTTGGATCTGTATCTCTGTACCTCACAGCTCAACTGCATGCGTGTTGAGGGGAAATGAGAAGGCATCAGACAGCCATTCATTTCAAGAACAAACAAGTCTAAACTCTAAACAAGCCTAAACTACTGTATTTAACCCCCTAGCAGTGCTCTTGGCATGAACATGAAAGGATCGGTAAAGACCGCTTTAATTTTTACCACAGATTTGATTTGAGGAACGTAATGGTAAAGTAGTCTTATCTGGAATGTGCGTGCCATGCACTAGCCTATGTAGTTGAGAAAAAAGGTATCTTCCCTTACATAATGTCTAAGCAGGTTGTTGGCAGAGACACTTCAAAATGTAAATCAATATTTTAATTTGATGGTCTTCAATTGTCAATGACCTGTGACATGGGGACCTAGGGGACATCTTCATACCAAGGCAACACGTTGCTGATGCACATAAATCTAAGGTGAACTAGTTGAATACACACTCAGGGACATAGATAGCAGCCATCCATGACGGGGTGGAAAAACTAGGCATTGTTGGAAGGTTAACTGATAGTCCTGCTACTGGCGGCAGATTTGGTACTTTGGGAATTTGGAGGTTGACATTTGGTATTTGGAGATTCACATTGGGCAGATTACTTGTTAAGCTCCTGCAGAAGAGACAGACAAAAAGAACAAAATAAATCCATAACAGTGGTAATGTAGACACTGCTGCAGATCAAAGCCATGTGACACTGTACAGTAAAAGTAATCAAATCCAGAACACAAGAGGAAAAGTCACACAAAGAAACCTCTTCTGACATGATACATAGTATGTAAATGGCACACGTAAACAAGACCAACAGTTAGAGAAGCAGTTTTTTTTCTGAAGCACATAGAAAAAGAGGACCTACTACATTTAGAATAAGCGGTGGATTTCAGAGACACAGAGACACATACAGTATAAAAGCAGCAGTTAGACAAAACTGCAAAGTTATATAAAAATAAGACCTATAGTCTAGAAATATGCATTTTCCTTTGAGGTTTAGAGCTTCGTAAAGAGCTTCCTTTATGAAGAAAGCAAAGCAAAATATAAATGACATGACAAATCAATAAGCATTACTTATAAAGTGAAAAAGAGCAAATTAGCAACACTAAATACACTGGACAGCTTCTGTCCTTAGCGACATTTCAAAGCACACACTATGAAGGTTAGTCCATAAAACAAAAAGGATGGACATTTTGGAGATTGACTTCAACTAAACTACATGTGACCTAATCATGATGAGGGTCACGAATGTGGCACAGTATCGCCCTCTTGCACTTTTGCAATTTTACAGAGCAATATCCGCTAAAGCTTGGAGCTTCTGATGACAAAACTAATATTTTTTAATAATACCTTATGAGTCATACCATCATATTCAGGTTGAATTTGTTTCTGAAGTTGGAATAACTCATTTCCAAGGCCTATGTATCCTAATAAAAGTTATATTAATGCCTATCGGGATATGTTTTCCTTATCAGAAAAGAAACTCCTTATCTATAACTCTCCTTAAATTGCTCTGACTGAGTGGCGCAGTGGTCTAAGGCACTGCATCGCAGTGCTAACTGTGCCACTAGAGATCCTGGTTCGAATCCAGGCTCTGTCGCAGCCGGCCGCGACCGGGAGACTCATGGGCGGCGCACAATTGGCCCAGGGTAGGGGAGGGAATGGCCGGCAGGGATGTAGCTCAGTTGATAGAGCATGGCGTTTGCAACGCCAGGGTTGTGGGTTCGATTCCCACGGGGGGCCAGTATAAAAAAAATATGTATTCACTAACTGTAAGTCGCTCTGGATAAGAGCGTCTGCTAAATGACTAAAATGTAAATGAGTGTGATGAGACAGTCAAATTTCAATAAGGAGTGAACAACATGAAGTATATTAGTTTTGTTGGAGTGTCTCTCTCCAGCCATCCTAAAGAGCAGACAGTTAGTGAGAGGAGGGACAGTTCCTTACTTTACAGGCACCCAGGACTCTCCCTCACACCCCCTGGTGATAGACTGAGCGATGGAGGACTCCATCAGGTCCACATATCTAACCACCAGGGGAGCATAGAGGTCCTGCAGGTGTTTGTGGAATTTCCCGTTGCACAGATGATCTAGAAGCAGAAGAAGAGAGAGAGAATAAAGAGATTATAGCTATATTGTTAATAAACATCACAGAGGGGCAGTGATCTAGGCAGAAGAGGGAGAGAGAGAATACAGTATTGATATTATAACCTAAACGTCACAGAGGGGCAGGACCAAGCAGTGTTAGTGTGGCACAGAACAGTATGTGTTTTTGAAAAGAATCTGGTCTGAATGGAAGAGTTGCCCAACTTATCTTATTTCTATCACTGTTTCTAAGGTGTTTCCTGGAGAAAAGCCACAACCACTTCTAGCTGTTTAAGATGGGTGAAAACGTTTGACTTTTGACTTGATGGTTATGCCCATTCACATTCCAAAATATGACATGAGTCTAACTTGCTCCTTAATGTTTATTGGATGGAGAAGGCCATTGGTGTATATAGGAAGAGAAACAGGAAACGTACAGTCAGTGCGGAGGAAGTCGTTGAGCAGCTGGAAGAGAGGGAAGCTGTCCCAGCTCTCAGGAGACTGGATCTCCAGGGCAGCGTCCATGTCCACAGCGTACATGGCCAGGAAGGTCTCAGCATGCTCCGTCATCAGGTCAGACCACCAGGCAAAGGCCTAGACACACACACAGCCCGGACAGGACAGAGACAGAACCAGGGAGGGGGTGAATGGTGAACACAAGCCCCAGTCAGGGTGTGAGGATATGGGATAGAGCAGGCTGGACAGAGAGGGGGCAGAGCAGACTGGGGAGGATCACACGTGTACTGGAGCTAATCAGAGCTCTAACAAACCCCACACCAGCAAAGCACTGTGGACTGATATTCTGTGTAGGTAGGTAGGCACAGTGTACTTGGATTGTTGGCCGTTAAATGTAGTGATTATATGTAGTTAACTGTAGTAATGGATGTATATAGCCTTGCAAACCCATGTGTTCTCCAATAATGAGTAAAACCAATCCACAGCTCTTGCTGGTGAAGACTAAAGGGATCTGGGCTGCTTAAAACCTTAGCTAGCCTCCCACCAACGTGAGATTAACTTTACAATACATTTATACACAAAGCCAAAAATAGCATAATAATATCATAAAGCTGAGTAATTATGTTCTATTCATTGATTATTGATCAGTTATCTCTAGATTGAGGGAGGGTCACAGCCTGGGGGGGTGCCTTTGGTACCTTTTCTCATGCAGACTGACGTGGAAAACTCCCTACATGCTTTGCTCTCCAGGATCAGGAATGAGCTCGGTTTTCCACCATTCACATCATTGCCATACCAACAGAACACTCCTCAGTAGATGTGAATGTGACACAGGTCATGTCCATGCACTGCACTTGGCCATATAATAGGAAGTAGGCACACTGACCGAAGACTGCAGCACATAGCTTCTCTACTAACTACAGGGTCTTTAGGGGGACAATTTGTGTACAAACCAAGTTACTTGATATGGGTTTCCCCAGTGATTTTCGGGATGACTAGTTAGGGTGAACAATGGTACTTAGTAGGTCAGAAAGAGGTATTTATCCATGTCTGTTTCCATTGACCTTTCTGCTTCTGTTGATGTTGCTCCTGTGCTCGCAGTCTTGGCTCTGCTTATTTGCTCATCTTTTGAAAAACTTGACATTTGACAAATTCCAAGAGGGGAAACTGATTAAACTGTGAAAAGCTTAATCCTTCCCGTTATGTTGCATGCTTTTATTCCATATCGAATCAATACCCCCTGAAAATCATCGGCCATTGGGGGACTATAGCTAGCCCAGCACAGGGGGATGGCATTGCAGTCAAGTCCTCACTTACCTGCTGTCTGCCCAGTTACCTGCCCACCCCCTCCAAGACTATTTACAACACTATAAATCATTAGTGCTATAGTACAGGCAGCAGACCAAGCTGTGCTCCATCATCATCATCATCATACACAGGGCAGGGGGAGTGAGTGTGGACTCAGGGAGAGGAGGTTATAGTTCCAGGAAGGAGGGATGGATGGACAGGTAAACTGGGGGCTCCATCCTACTGTATGTTGGGGGAGGGGATCTCAGGCAAGGCCCAGGCCTCTACTGCACGCCCAGGCTCAGTGCGCAGGCTCAGCCAGAGAGGGTACAGGCTCTAATGCTGCAGCAGGCACCATCATTCACAACAGGCTCAAAGAGCAGTCCTGGAGGACAGTACCAACACTTCAGAGAAAGGGGGCAGGGCATCCAGTGGACATGCACAAACCATTACAGGGTTAGAGGGGAGAGGGGGTTCTCATTCAACTGCACCACGTACCTCTTTGCCCTGCAGGGAGCGAATATCACCGATCACACAGACAGTGAAAACACAGGGAGATGTACAGGATAGTAAACAGTAATGTATCTACAGTATCAGGCATTCCTATAAAGGGTTTCTGAATGGTGGAACAATTCTTAGACGGAAGGAGGGACAGAGCGGAGAGATGGAAGAGGAGAAGCTGGAAGGAAGAGGAATGTTCTACATTTTTGAAGAGTGTGAACCGTGATTTGAAACCCAACTTAAAGCTGGATGGAGGGAGGAGAGGAGAGACACATTCATGGTAGTGTTTTGGATTCAATCAAACCCTAAAAGAACCACACATAGAATACTGTGGTATATCTCACTTCAACATGCTGCTAGAGAGAAGAAGACCAGTCTTTATGGCCCCATGGACATGCTCTATGATCAAAGTGATGTTGTGCAGCCTATAGTATTGTGGTGCTTTACAGATTCAGTGTGTTAGCTGATGTTTCTGCACTAACACACAACAGCCACCCATCCCTCTCTAGTGTATTCCCCTCAGCCTTACAACACTAAGGGCAGCCCTAGTCTCTGTGCAGGTCAACATGCGATACATAGGGAGAGGAGGTTTGTGATGGGACTGAAGAGAAAGATAAATAATTATACTGTACCGATTGATCTCCAGAACTTGTGACTGCAGCCTGTCAAGCATATGTCAGAGAGATAGAATAAATCTGCTTATCTGCATTAATCTTATCGATCCCATAGGATCGCCTATAGTAATTCTATACATGCTCATCATGCTGTTTTTTTTTACATTAGTTTATTATACTTTTAGGAAATACAAAGGAAAGGGAAAAGCTATTTAGTGCTGTTTCTATTTCATGTTCCAATTTCTCAGCTAACACGGAATGAGCATGCATCACCTACAGTTCAGTCCGACTAGGAGCACCTAGCCTACATTAGAGCTACCTATACTGTTCTGGTCTCTACTCTACTATACACACTGAGCTGAAATCATTAAGGCATTACCATCTTTCAAGGCAACCAATGTTTTATATAACATTGTACCACCAGGGTTATGAATGATGAATAAGTGAAGGGAACTGCACACTTCCTACTTTAAAATGCCTCCTCGGGTAGAA
Organism: Coregonus lavaretus; assembly: GCF_964263955.1. Taxonomy (NCBI): domain Eukaryota; kingdom Metazoa; phylum Chordata; class Actinopteri; order Salmoniformes; family Salmonidae; genus Coregonus; species Coregonus lavaretus. The sequence continues at coordinate 41,033,992 of NC_139995.1, forward strand.
ATAGTGACCTGGTACAATGTTAACATTCAGTATATCTTCCATTAAGGATTTCTGGCTGTATATTAACTCTTTGATTAAAAATGCACCCCATGCACAAAGACAGCGTTATATACAAACACAGGTGTCAGGATGGAATAGACTAGCTCCCTCCTCCATGCCGTGAAGGAGGTGTCAGAGGAGGTAAAGAAGTGACATAGACAAAGAGAGGAAGGAGAGAAGGAGGAGAGGAGGGGTTACCCACTCACCTCTGCATGATGTTCCTGGTTCTGCTGGAGGACCTCTATGACTAGCTCGGCCAGGCGAATAGTGTCCTCCAGTTTTTTGGCGGGCGTGACTAACCGGCCTACGTTCTCTGGAGCAGAAGGATGGGGGGGTTAATTAGGCAGAGAGGGGTAGCTAACAGAATCTGTTAGAATGGTGCTTCCCATCTATATCGTTAACTCCAGAAATATTTTAAATTAAAGACATAAGTGCTTTTGGTTCTCTCTCACGCACAAGGACCACACAGACCTCTAGCACTAAAGATGAGAGTATCATATGGTTTCTAAAGCATGCACCCAATGAACTGGTACTGGTGCATGGTGTGTAAACAGTCAGTGTGAGGAGATATGGGACAACACAGTCAGGTAGAATCAATGGACTAAATCAATCCCATAGAGAAAACAAATGCATTGTTATACTCATCATGCAAAATGCTCTTGTGCTCTTAATGCTTTTTCTGCTTCTGATTTTCAATGTTGAGTTTGTAACAGATATAGCTGGTAAGATCTAGGGCAGGGTTCTTCAATTCCGGTCCTGGAGGTGTCACGCCCTGACTCAGGGGACGCTTATTTGTTGAGTCAGGGTGTGTATATTCTATGTTGTGTAGTTCTATGTTTTCTATCTAGTATGTGTATTTCTATGTTGGCCGGTGTGGTTCCCAATCAGAGGCAGCTGTCGCTCGTTGTCTCTGATTGGGGATCATACTTGAGCTCCTGAGTGGCGCAGTGGTCTAAGGCACTGCATTGCAGTGCTAACTGTGCCACTAGAGATCCTGGTTCGAATCCAGGCTCTGTCGCAGCCGGCCGCGACCGGGAGACTCATGGGCGGCGCACAATTGGCCCAGCGTTGTCCAGGGTAGGGGAGGGAATGGCCGGCAGGGATGTAGCTCAGTTGATAGAGCATGGCGTTTGCAACGCCAGGGTTGTGGGTTCGATTCCCACAGGGGGCCAGTATAAAAAAAATATGTATTCACTAACTGTAAGTCGCTCTGGATAAGAGCGTCTGCTAAATGACTAAAATGTAAATGTATACTTAGGCAGCCTATTGGCACTGTGTAGTTGTGGGATCTTGTTTCGTGTAAGGTATGTTGTCTGTGCTACCTTGGACTTCACGTTTCGTTTCGTTTATTGTTTTGTCGGGTGTTTATTAAGTTAAATAAACATGTACGTATATCACGCTGCGCCTTGGTCTGTCCCGTCATTCAACGAACGTGACAGAAGATCCCACCAAACACGGACCAAGCAGCGTGCCCAGGAGCAGCAGACACCCTGGACACAGGTAGTGGAGCAGAGATCATGGACTTGGGGGGAGATAAGAGAGGATCTGGCCAAGCATATGGAAGCCCTGAAAGGGATGACGGAGAAGGAGGAGAGATTAGCCGATAGCGGACCCTGGGCGAAGGAGGAAGCCCAGGCAGGAGAGGTGAAACGGAGACCCGAGAGGCAACCCCAAGAACATTTTGGGGGGGGGCACACGGTGTGGACGACGAGGCAGCAGGAGGCCGTTAAAGGGCGGGTCTGCAGGTTAGGAGAGGAGGCCACCATGTTACGGGGGCTATTGGTTCAGAGGGAGCAGGAGTTATTCGGTCAGAAGGAGGCGCTACAGGAGGCTAAAAGGGAGAAGGAAAGTGTAGAGGCACGGCGAGAGGAGCTGGTTAGGCAGCAGAAGGAGCGGGGGTTAATAAAGGAACCCAGACCTGCTCCTCGCACCAAGCAAGTGGTGCGTGTCACCAGTCCGGTCCGGTCCGGCCCGTTCCTGCTCCCCGCACTAAGCCAGTGGTGCGTGTTCCCAGTACGGCCCGGCCCGTTCCTGCTCCTCGCACCAAGCCAGTGGTGCGCGTCGCCAGCCAGGCCCGGCCCGGCCCGTTCCTGCTCCTCGCACCAAGCCAGTGGTGTGCGTCGCCAGTCCGGCCCGGCCCTTTCCTGCTCCTCGCACCAAGCCTGTGGTGCGCGTCGCCAGTCCGGCCCGGCCTGTTCCTGCTCCTCGCACCAAGCCTGTGGTGCGCGTCGCCAGTCCGGCCCGGCCTGTTCCTGCTCCTCGCACCAAGCCAGTGGTGCGCGTCGCCAGCCCGGCCCGGCCTGTTCCTGCTCCTCGCACCAAGCCAGTGGTGCGCGTCGCCAGTCCGGCCCGTACCTGCCCCTCGCACCAAGCCAGTGGTGCGTGTTCCTAGTCCGGTCCGGCCCGGGCCTGCTCCTAGCACCAGACCAGTGGTGCGTTTGTCCAGTCCGGCACGGCCTGTGCCCGTTCCACCGGTGCCGGTCAGCTGCTCCACTCCGGAGCCAGAGCAGTCCGCTCCACCGGTGCCTGATCCAGTTCCGGTCAGCCGTTCCACTCCGGAGCCAGAGCAGTCCGCTCCACCAGTGCCTGATCCAGCTCCGGTCAGCGGCTCCACTCCGGAGCCAGAGCAGTCCGCTCCACTGGTGCCCAGTCCAGCTCCGGTCAGCGGCTCCAGTCCAGACCATGACGTCAGCCCCTCTCCAGGTTCGGGTCTCCCACACCAGGGTCCAGACTGGGCCTGGCGTATCGTGGGAGGAAGGAGAGGGGAAGCAACGTGCCGAGGTCTAGACCAGACCAGGGGCGCAACAGGGAGGCGAAGAGTGAGAGGTCGTCACGCCCTGAGCCGGATCCGCCTCCGAGGCGGAATGCCCACCCGGCCCCTACCCTGTTATGTTTATGTTGTGCGGTCAGAGTCTGCACCTTTGGGGGGGGGGGGGTACTGTGACGCCCTGACTCAGGGGATGCTTATTTGTTGAGTCAGGGTGTGTATATTCTATGTTGTGTAGTTCTATGTTTTCTATCTAGTATGTGTATTTCTATGTTGGCCGGTGTGGTTCCCAATCAGAGGCAGCTGTCGCTCGTTGTCTCTGATTGGGGATCATACTTAGGCAGCCTATTGGCACTGTGTAGTTGTGGGATCTTGTTTCGTGTAAGGTATGTTGTGTGTGCTACCTTGGACTTCATGTTTCGTTTCGTTTATTGTTTTGTAGAGTGTTTATTAAGTTAAATAAACATGTACGTATATCACGCTGCGCCTTGGTCTGTCCCGTCATTCAACGAACGTGACAGGAGGGCCGAAACACCTTTGTTTTTCATTCTCTCCTTCTAATCAGGGGCTAATTCAGACCTGGGACACCAGGTGAGTGCAATTAACTACCAGGTAGAAATAAAAAACAGAAGTGTTTCGGCCCTCCAGGACCAGAATTGAAGAACCCTGATCTAGGGTGTACCTGGAGACTTTTTTTCATATACATATTATCTGCTGACATAAAATGAGTTTGGACAATTGAATATGGTGAAATGAGGTATTCAGAACATTTACAATAATGTGGCAAAATGAGCAAAACATCAGGACATTTAATTGGACGGCTCAAATGAATTTGAAATAAGGAGTTAATACAGAGTTAATATTGGTAAATTATAATTTCATCATATCATGTTTATCATATATGTCTAAATGTTGAAAATATACTTTCAATGTAGCCTATTTATTCTCATAATATTTTAGTCACACGTCATTTACTCTATGCTAGGAATCATCAAGTATATTCAGCTGCGGACGATTTTTTCTGGAGCGGATGGTCGGGGGGGCCGGAACATAATTACAAATAATTTGTAGACTGCAAATTGACCACAAGAAGCCCAAACAGATATAATGTTTGACTAATCATTTCAAACCTTGCTTACATTTGTATATTATCACCTGTCTCTCTATTATGCGTGGAAATACTTGGGAACAGATTTCTTAAATTAAAATCACTTGGGGATTTCCTGGTGTTTTTACAGTCTTATTATTATTATTATTATTATTTTGTATTTTTTTTTGCTAAGAATACTTGGGGGGGCAAAATAAAACCACCTGGGCCGCCAGTTGGGGAACCCTGCTCTATGCTATGTACTACCTGGACTACTAAGTAGCCGTGCATGCCAAAAGGACCCTGGACCACACATCATACTTCACAAGGCTAACGAGAGATCATGCAGTGCCAGAGGAATGGCAGAGGACTCCTTACAGAGCCTTTATGTTGGTCCTTAGACCTTACACTGAAGTATAATCAGCAGAATGATAATGTAGTGATTATCATTGTATCATACTTCATCCATATCCAATGTGTTCAACTGTTTTATGAAATATATCATGTTATCAGAGAATGGACCCATCTCTTTTCTATACAAATGTAATAATTTTTAATAATTCAGAGTTTTCCTCATTGTGTATTTGAATACTGATAGCCAGGTATATTTAAGCAAACTCGTATTGCATTATGTCTCTCAACACATTGGAGATGCTACCTTTTATGTGCATATTTGTGAGAGATTGTTTTGCTTAAGTTGCTGATGTATTTTGCTTTATTCAATACATCTATCATAGCATCAGGAAAAACAATGGAAAATCATTTAATGAATGCATCTATATATTATCCCAGTATGTTGTTATAAAGTAGTACAATCTCTCCACAAATATTAATGTGCTAAATGTTGTCATGCCAAGACATGAGGGGGAATTTGAAAGGGTTTATGTGTGTTTAAAATGTGTATGTGGTTACATGATGTACAGTGAGGGAAAAGTATTTGATCCCTGCTGGTTTTGTACGTTTGCCCACTGACAAAGACATGATCAGTCTATAATTTTAATGGTAGGTTTATTTGAACAGTGAGAGACAGAATAACAACAACAAAATCCAGAAAAACGCATGTCAAAAATGTTATAATACCATTTGCATTTTAATGAGGGAAATAAGTATTTGAACCCTCTGCAAAACATGACTTAGTACTTGGTGGCGAAACCCTTGTTGGCAATCACAGAGGTCAGACGTTTCTTGTAGTTGGCCACACAGTTTGCACACATCTCAGGAGGGATTTTGTCCCACTCCTCTTTGCAGACACGGCGAGTTGAGTTGAGACATACGTTTTTCTGAATTTTGTTGTTGTTATTCTGTCTCTCATTGTTCAAATAAACCTACCACTAAAATTACAGACTGATAATTTCTTTGTCAGCGGGCAAACGTACTTTTTTCCCTCACTGTATGTATTGTATATGTTTACATGTGTGTGTGTGTGTGTGTGTTTAGGGTAGGTGTGTATTGGGGCTAAGCTAAAAGTCAAACAGGGCTTCACCTGGATCATTTGGATCTGGCTTTTTATCTTTCTCAACTTGAAAGAGAGAGAGAAAAGAAAGACAAAAAAGAGAAAAGAGGAGATATTTAGGTTTATAACACCATGGTTATTAGTTTATCTTCCAGAAGAGAGAGAAAATATGTTATGCTTTACGCTTCTCCATCTGACCTTTGACCTTTAGAGAGAACTCTGGAAACTTCCCAGAACTCTGGGGGAATGTGTTAGGTAGCTACAGTAGTTGAATATGTTAGGTAGCTACAGTAGTTGAATGTGTTAGGTAGCTACACTAGTTTAATGTGTTAGGTAGCTACAGTAGTTGAATGTGTTAGGTAGCTACAGTAGTTGAATGTGTTAGGTAGCTACACTAGTTGAATGTGTTAGGTAGCTACAGTAGTTGAATGTGTTAGGTAGCTACAGTAGTTGAATGTGTTAGGTAACTACAGTAGTTGAATGTGTTAGGTAGCTACAGTAGTTGAATGTGTTAGGTAGCTACAGTAGTTGAATGTGTTAGGTAGCTACAGTAGTTGAATGTGTTAGGTAGCTACAGTAGTTGAATGTGTTAGGTAACTACAGTAGTTGAATGTGTTAGGTAGCTACAGTAGTTGAATGTGTTAGGTAGCTACAGTAGTTGAATGTGTTAGGTAGCTACAGTAGTTGAATGTGTTAGGTAGCTACACTAGTTGAATGTGTTAGGTAGCTACAGTAGTTGAATGTGTTAGGTAGCTACAGTAGTTGAATGTGTTAGGTAGCTACACTAGTTGAATGTGTTAGGTAGCTACAGTAGTTGACAAAACTCCACAGACATACAGGTAGGTACAGACACTCTGAAACGCTGAGACATTAGCCTGAGGAGAAGTCAACATTAAAGAAGCAACAACAACAGGATGCAGTTAACAGTGACAGACAGACAGCTTTAGACCATCGTAAACTTAGACATAAGACGAACAACAGCTGCTCGAACCAAAGACAGGACACATTGACCGGTGGTGGATTGAGTTGAGCTGAGTTAAAACACATATTATAGGAACTCTGTATGCATACACCCAATCATTTCTGTCCTCCTGGTATTGTAGCTCTGCCTGCAGGTTCTGCTCTGTTCTACTGCCTCCATATCTGTCTCTGGCAGTGAAATAGCATCATACCTGTCTGTCCCAGCGCACAGCGCAGTGTGGCGAGCGTACCACTCACTGACACATGATCAGACGACTGAAGGAGATAACACAGAAGCAAAGTAAAAAATGCATTCAAGTCACATGGGTGGGCATGGGCATATGTCCAACCAAAAGAAAGAAGCTTACAGACCAGACCGACAGATCATTCATGTGGGTCACAGACATATGGGTAACTGTAGGTCCCTGGTAGTAGGGCTGCTGCAGTGCTGCAGTGGTTCCTCAGACAGATCTCCACAGACAAGACTGACTCTCTCTCTCCCCACTCGCTCTCACAGACATGAGCGATAGACTAAAAACAAGCACAGAGGAGGAAGGAGGAGTGGACATCGCTGAGGGGAGTGAGGGAGGGAGGGAAGGAGGGAGGGGGTGATGTGGTCAAAGAAGGTTGAAAGAGGGAGGGAGGAGAAACAGGGAGGATGAGGTAGGTACTCACGGATGGTTAAATCCATCACTTGTGACGCCAAGCAGAAGACAGGGTGCTCAAACATTTCCCTCTTTCTCCCTACAAAAGAGGAGGATTGGGACATGCAAGAGGCTGGGGTCAGAGGATAGGGTGAGAGGTTAAATGTCAGAGGAGATGGGAAGGCAGAGAATTGTCCTGGGTCATGTTCATTAGGACACACCATAGTAAAACTTTTTGTAACAGAAAACAAAACAAAACCTTTCTTATTGGACATGTCCGGGTACATCTTCGCTGTTTCAGTTTGTTTTCTTCCATTTGGTGGCCTAATGAACACAACCATGGGAGTATTGACTTGGTTGGGACTAGGGATGACTGGGTCCAATAATTAGTGTTTTAGCACTATTTTCTTGTCTACTTGATATATTTTCCAGATAGTAAGGGATAAACACCCTAGTATCTTTGGCACCCTAAGAATATCTTTCTAGGTATTGACTACACGTTTTGGTTCAACCTGTTGACATGCATGTCAATGCAAGCTATGCATATGACTTTGTAGGGAAACCAAAATGGTGTTATGCAAGCAAGAATAGAGTACTGTATATGGCATTTCCAAAAAGGCTGTTTCTAAAGGTAAATTGTGATATGTAGTGACTAGTCCATGCCTATGAAGACAAACCTTTCCATAATGTCCTGTAGCACATGCAGGTGACAGATGCTGGGTTGTCTTTGTCCAATCCCAGCATTCTTTTTCATTGGCTTCAAAACCAAGTATCACAGAAATGTGAGGTGATAAATGTGGTGAAGCCAATAAGAGGAGAGGGAGGAAGAGGACAGCAGAGGACTAGTGATAGGAGGGCAGTGGTCCGCTGGTGGAATAGGGGAAGGAAAGGGAGAAGGAGAAAGAGGGGGAAAGGAGAGGGAGAGAAGGACAAGGGTCCCTAGGAAAGGAGAAGAAGAGAGGCAGGGCCAAGTAAGATTTATTTTTATAAATCTTAGTTTGTAGGCCCTGGAGTCTAGGGTAACGATACGGTCAAAAAGGAGTAGTGGGTTAGGGAGGGGAGATCTGCTGTAGATCTATAATATATACTGCAGCTCTATACTGTTAAATCACCACATGCCAGAGGCCAGGATACAGCTAGAGTCAAGGTACAGAGAGAGGGGGGCCAGGCCAGTACATCAACAGGGCTTTAATCAAAAACTTTGGATTTGAATGCATTTTTACTCACAACACCTCTACAGAAAGCCAACTTCACCGACAGTACAGAAAATACAGTAGAGTACAGTACAGTACAGTTCAGTTCAGTAGAGTACAGTACAGTACAGTTCAGTACAGTAGAGTGCAGTAGAGTACAGTACAGTAGAGTAGAGTACAGTACATTAGAGTACAGTAGAGTACTGTACAGTACAGTAGAGTAAAGTACAGTAGATTACAGAACACCACAGCTAAAGCAGCCTGCCTGAAACAAAGGGGAGACAAATGGCTGAGTGACAAACAAGTGACAACCAATCTGTCAAATGGAAAAATACTGTATAAACTGCTCCTCTTGAATTTATCATGTGGGGAAAATGTAATCCACATTTCTGGTAAAAAAAAATTAAAATAAGATATACAGTGAGGGAAAAAAGCATTTGATCCCCTGCTGATTTTGTACGTTTACCCACTGACAAAGAAATGATCAGTCTATAATTTTAATGGTAGGTTTATTTGAACAGTGAGAGACAGAATAACAATAAAAGACACCTGTCCACAGAAGCAATCAATCAATCAGATTCCAAACTCTCCACCATGGCAAAGACCAAAGAGCTCTCCAAGGATGTCACGGACAAGATTGTAGACCTACAGAAGGCTGGAATGGTATACAAGACCATCGCCAAGCAGCTTGGTGAGAAGGTGACAACAGTTGGTGTGATTATTCGCAAATGGAAGAAACACAAAATAACTGTCAATCCCCCTCGGCCTGGGGCTCCATGCAAGTTCTCACCTCGTGGAGTTGCAATGATCATGAGAACAGTGAGGAATCAGCCCAGAACTACACGGGAGGATCTTGTCAATGATCTCAAGGCAGCTGGGACCATAGTCACCAAGATAACAATTGGTAACACACTACGCCGTGAAGGACTGAAATCCTGCAGCGCCCGCAAGGTCCCCCTGCTCAATAAAGCACATATACAGGGCCGTCTGAAGTTTGCCAATGAACATCTGAATGATTCAAAGGAGAACTGGGTGAAAGTGTTGTGGTCAGATGAGACCAAATTCGAGCTCTTTGGCTTCAACTCAACTCGCCGTGTTTGACCTCTGTGATTGCCAACAAGGGTTTTGCCACCAAGTACTAAGTCATGTTTTGCAGAGGGGTCAAATACTTATTTCCCTCATTAAAATGGAAATCAATTTATAACATTTTTGACATGCATTTTTCTGGATTTTTTTGTTGTTATTCTGTCTCTCACTGTTCAAACAAACCTACCATTAAAATTATAGACTGATCATGTCTTTGTCAGTGGGCAAACGTACAAAATCAGCAAGGGATCATATACTTTTTTCCCCTCACTGTATTAGTATGTTTCTTCAGTACTCGTTTTCTTGTCCAGGTTCATCTTGAAATTATTCCCACTGTAGGATGCTAAAATATGAATCAAAGTGTACAAGACAAGTCACTTCTAAAAGAGAGTAGAATGGTTGACTCACCTGTTCCACATAGACACCACCAGAATGACTCAAAAGTCACTAAAGTACTTAAAGAGGTCATTAATGAATAGTTACAATCATCAAAAGAAAAACAATCAGTCACAGGTTTCATAGCAACAACAACCAATCATTTACCAACAGAGGTAACTGCTATTGCATTTTGAAGGTATGTCTGTATATGTAAATGAGGGATAATTACCTTCGATTTGAGCATATTCTGTGATTTTTGCGTAGTTGAGCTGAGCTGCCTGCTCCAGACATTTACGGATGACTCCCTTCACTTCCTCTTGTGGGACGGGAGTCACAATGTCCTTCATCAGCACCTGAAAGTGAGAAACAGGGCAGGACAAGCCTTCCTTAGAGTCTAGCCACTGAATTACAGTTTAGCTTACAAGTTTTCATTTTCAATTTCCTTTTTCAAGCATATTTATGAGCTTATATGAGCAATGAGATGTGAATCATTCATGACCTGCAAAGTTTCTGTAAAATGAGAAAGAAAAGATTGTAGTCATCTAAATGTACAAACCCTTTCCAGCAAAGACAGAGTGGCCTTCAGCGCTCCCTCTGGACGGCCAAACGGGAAACAATATCTACAGGAAGATAAGCGAGTAGAATCACAATGAAATAAAACTCACTAGGGAAAAAATAACAATGATGAACAAAACAATAGATGAAGCCGGATGGATGGATGACCAGCAGGCACCTGAAGTTAGTGATCTGGTGTTCCAGGATCACCCGCAACCGCTCTTTGATTTCTTCAAAGCGCTCCTTCTCATCCACCTTCACTGTTCCCAGTCCATCAGGCCTGAGGATGACGTTATACAATACAAAAAAAACATAAACACAATGCAAACACAACATCAGCCCAGCCAATCATGTGGTTGCAGAGCCACCAGTTAGAGCCCATCAAAAAAGGAACAAGACAACAATTTGCACCAAAACAGTGTCATAATTTAGTTCTCCATGATTTTACTGCTGCTTGTGTGAGTGAAACAGAATCATTCTTTAGCATGTTTACCAACCTTCAATTTTTGTTCTTATACAGTACAGTATCGTACCTGATGGGCTCTTGGACGAGCTGCAATTTGGATTCCCTTTTCTTTCTAAACTTCATATATTTTCTTCCCCTTTTAGAGCCTGCAGCCCCTGGTTCTAGGGTCTGGGGGCCGCTTGGGTCCCAGGGTCCCCCACAACCCATCAGTGGCCCCCAGTAACAGCTGCCCTCTCTGACTTCATAGGAATGCATGGGAGGATGAGCAACATCGACATCATGAGACTGAACAAGGCAGCAAAAGACAAGGACGGAAAAGGAGAAAGAGAAGGGTGGAAACCAAAGTATATGTAACTGATTAGTAAAAAATTAGATAACAACATGATAACACACAGTACAAAATGATAACATGATAACACACAGTACAAAATGATCAAAATCATAATAAATCATATGCAAAACATTAATGACAATAACAATGGGAAATCATAAAACAATAAGAAAAGATGCTCTGATGCTTTTGAGGACTCTGACCCTTGTCTTCTCTCACTATAGCCAGCTCTTCTTTCCTTCCTTCCTTCTCTTCTGCTTTCATTTGAAGACCTCTGAGTGTGTATTTGAGATCTGAAGTTTAGCCATCTCTCTTGCCATAGACTATGGTGGTGATTTAGAATAATGCTCTTGTGAGGATGTAGCCCTGCCTGAGACATGTAAGCCCAGTGCCGCCCTCGGACCTTGAGCATTTCCTCTTGGTCTAATGTGAAGACTTTGGATTGGCGAGCAGGAGATCTGGGTTGAATGGGGTGTAGATGTTACCTGTTTCCGTGGACATGGGAGGCGCAGAAAGCAAAGCTGTAGTGCAGCAGGGTGGGGTCGATCATGGCTCCTCTGTCCGCCCTCTCCAGCAGGTCGCCTAGGTAACCCAGGTGTCTGTGACACCCCCGCACGCCATTCCTGGAGCAGTACTCATCCAGGACAAACACCTGGCCCGGGCTGAACCATCCCTACACACCAGATCAGAGAGGGGGGTTTAACACTTTAGATTTGAACCCCTAACCCGGGTTGAACCATCCCTTAAACACCACATAAGATAGTTTTTAGCATGTTAGCACCATGATCTGAATCACAAACAAATACCTGGCCCAAACTGAACCATGACCTTGGCCCTAGCATCACTCTGTGAGAGAATTTTTGCATTTAAAAAAAGGAACCTTTTAGTGCCCAGGGCCTGGTTTCCCGATAGCGATGGAACTTAGGCTTACGAGTGTTTTAACAATTACATCTTTCCTACAACGGTCGATGATGTAACGTGTTTCCCAAAACACCACGCATAGAGAACGTTTGCTAAGTGCGTCATTGAGGCATAGTGTTGATGCTGATTGGATCGAAAGAAAGGCATTGCTGCTCTCGGATCAGCTTTCTCCATTCAAATCTTACCTTAACATTATAATTATTCCACAATACTCACTACGGATCAGGTCCTAGAAAGATATGATCACTTATGGCTGCACATATTGAGGCAGCTTATTCTAATGCTTACCCTACAATAATGGACTAAATCAAGATTTGGCACATCATTGCGCACATGTTGTTACATATCATTAAATATATTGACAGTAGCCTACAATTAGCAAAACAGAACTCAATTGAATGCATCTAACGACGCACTTAGCAGTTCTATGAGTGGTCTGAGGCAGTCGGTAAATAATGAGCGTTTTCAAGTGCTACTTTAGTAACAATGGTTTTGGCAAACAGTTTGGAGATTTGCTCCTATGAAGGTTCTTACGATGAATTTAGCCTTAAGATGCTTTTGGGAAAACATTTTATTTATGTATTTATTGTCATTCCACGGTACTGTGGGTACGGAGAATGACACTCACCAGGCAGCAGAAGGTGTCATTGAGCCTGTGGTCCAACGTGAGCCTCTGGACGATCTCGAACAGTGAGGCGTGGTCAAAACTGCAGGGATTAGCCGAGATAAACTCATCCATGCCGTGCTTCTGAGCTCTGTCTGCGTCTGTGTGTCCAACCAGCCAACCAGCACAGGGAAAAGGACAGGATTCATAGGAAAAGGGCATCAGTGAAGCACAGAGAAATAGTATAGCATATCTCTCTACATCAACACAACACACAACACTGGGTGTGTCTGACTAGAGCTCCTGCTATGGCAAATTATAAACACTTACAGCTTTACATTGTCAACTTGCATCATATTAGACAGAGTCCATAGAACTGTTCTGGACTGTCCTACTGATGTGATTCTGTATCTAAGCTCAATGGGACCAGTGGTTTGTTGTACTGTAGTATGTGTAGGCTGGCATGCAGCTTTTTGCTGTATGTGTTGTTAACATTTAAATGGCTACCATTTTAGGCATATTAGATCCAAAATATTGAATAGGATGCAAATCTCATTCGTAATTTGTATTCAATAGATTCTGCCATTCGCGATTGATTGGTGAATGTCACTCAGTTCCTGACCAATGATGGGTCGTGTGCTGAAAAACAAAAACAGAAATCAGAGAACAGAGTGATTTCTTAAATTATTTAGATGAACAAATAGCTCTGTTTTAAGGATAAAGGCTAGTCGGTTGTAAGAAGAGTTTTCTATTCTACAGGGGGAAAAACGTTTTGATAAAGGTTGGGTAGCGGACAAGCTAGCCTCTAGGGAACTGCTTATCTTCTTATAAATGCATTCTGGGAGCTGGTCGAGTAACGAGTGCCCATGTTTTGACGGTATTTGGTTAGTGTTGTATGATTGTTAAATAGATTTTAAACTCCAGTGTATAAGTTGAGGACAGAGAACCATAAGAAAGCACAGGAGACGCTAGCATGTACAGTGAGGGGAAACAAGTATTTGATCCCCTGCTGATTTTGTACGTTTGCCCACTGACAAAGAAATTATCAGTCTATAATTTTAATGGTAGGTTTATTTGAACAGTGAGAGACAGAATAACAACTAAAAAATCCAGAAAAGCGCACGTCAAAAATGTTATAAATTGATTTGCATTTTAATGAGGAAAATAAGTATTTGACCCCTCTGCAAAACATTACTTAGTACTTGGTGGCAAAACCCTTGTTGCCAATCACAGAGGTCAGACGTTTCTTGTAGTTGGCCACCAGGTTTGCACACATCTCAGGAAGGATTTTGTCCCACTCCTCTTTGCAGATCTTCTCCAAGTCAATAAGGTTTCGAGGCTGACGTTTGGCAACTCGAACCTTCAGCTCCCTCCACAGATTTTCTATGGGATTAAGGTCTGGAGACTGGCTAGGCCACTCCAGGACCTTAATGTGCTTCTTCTTGAGCCACTCCTTTGTTTCCTTGGCTGTGTGTTTTGGGTCATTGTCATGCTGGAATACCCATCCACAACCCATTTTCAATGCCCTGGCTGAGGGAAGGAGGTTCTCACCCAAGATTTGACGGTACATGGCCCCGTCCATCGTCCCTTTGATGCGGTGAAGTTGTCCTGTCCCCTTAGCAGAAAAACACCCCCAAAGCATAATGTTTCCACCTCCATGTTTGACGGTGGGGATGGTGTTCTTGGGGTCATAGGCAGCATTCCTCCTCCTCCAAACACAGCGAGTTGAGTTCATGCCAAAGAGCTACATTTTGGTCTCACCTGACCACAACACTTTCATCCAGTTCTCCTCTGAATCATTCAGATGGGCATGTATATGTGCTTTCTTGAGCAGGGGGACCTTGCGGGCACTGCAGGATTTCAGTCCTTCACGGCGTAGTGTGTTACCAATTGTTTTCTTGGTGACTATGGTCCCAGCTGCCTTGTTTCTTCCATTTGCGAATAATCACACCA
>NC_139995.1:41055928-41071607 GCF_964263955.1 Coregonus lavaretus
TTTTGGTGGTTTAATCTAGATTCTATGTCATTGGGCGTCATTAAGTGTTTCTCTCTTTAGTTTGTCAGCTTGGTTGATGTTTAGAGAGAGAGAGAGCAGACTGAAGGGGGAAAAAAAGTATTGTAAAGTTGCACCTTAAAAAATGTAATGTGTGACTGGTTGGTGACGATGAGTGGAGGCCCAAAGGATGCTGGGTACTCTTTGTGATACAGCAACGAGGGAGGCGTGCCTACGTGTGTGTGTGTGTGTGTGTGCACGGCTGTATGTTACCGTTAGTTCTACAAAGCAACGTGTAACACTTACAGTATGTGGCTGCAGTGTGGCGTGGTGAAACGTTATGGATGAGCGCTGTCACTGGATTGGGGGGATGAAACCTGACACTGCCTTCTGATTGGCTGATCTGATGCTGAGGTTGTGTATTGGTTTACTCACAGAACTGGGAGATGGGCGCGTCCATTTGGGCGGCGGCGCCCCCCTTGGAGTTGAGTTTCTGGACTTGGGTGGGGGGCACAGGCTTGTGGGACTGACCGGTGGCCCGGTACATGGCCTGGACCCACAGGATGCGGTCCTGCTCATCATCACTAGCAAAGATCACAGTGTCGCCCTCCTTCACTGCGTTGAAGAAGGTCCTCCCACCATCCAGACCTAGAGACAGAGAGGAGGGTTTAGGGACAGGTTGTGTGTGTGTGTGTGTATATACAGTTGAAGTCGGCGCAGTGGTCTAAGGCACTGCATCGCAGTGCTAACTGTGCCACTAGAGATCCTGGTTCGAATCCAGGCTCTGTCGCAGCCGGCCGCGACCGGGAGATCATGGGCGGCGCACAATTGGCCCAGTGTCGTCCAGGGTAGGGGAGGGAATGGCCGGCAGGGATGTAGCTCAGTTGATAGAGCATGGCGTTTGCAACGCCAGGATTGTGGGTTTGATTCCCACGGGGGGCCAGTATAAAAATAAAAATAAACATGTATTCACTCTGGATAAGAGCGTCTGCTAAATGACTAAAATGTAAATGTTTACATACACCTTAGCCAAATACATTTAAACTCAGTTTTTCACAAATCCTGACTTTTAATCCTAGTACAAAATCCCTGTCTTAGGTCAGTTAGGATCACCACTTTATTTTAAGAATGTGAAATGTCAGAATAATAGTAGATAATTATTTATTTCTGCTTTATTTCTTTCATCACATTCCCAGTGGGTCAGAAGTTTACATACACTCAATTAGTATTTGGGTAGCCTTCAACAAGCTTCCCACAATAAGTTGGGTGAATTTTGGCCCATTCCTCCTAACAGAGCTGGTGTAACTGAGTCAGGTTTGTAGGCCTCCTTGCTCGCACACGCCTTTTCAGTTCTGCCAACACATTTTCTATAAGATTGAGGTCAAGGCTTTGTGATGGCCACTCCAATACATTGACTTTGTTGTCCTTAAGCCATTTTGCCACAACTTTGGAAGTATGCTTGGGGTCATTGACCATTTGGAAGACCCATTTGCGACCAAGCTTTAACTTCCTGACTGATGTCTTGAGATGTTGCTTCAATATATCCACATAACTTTCCTTCCTCATGATGCCATCTATTTTGTGAAGTGGACCAGTCCCTGCTGCAGCAAAGCACCCCAACAGCATGATGCTGCCACCCCCGTGCTTCACGGTTGGGATGGTGTTCTTCGGATTGCAAGAGCCCCCTTTTTCCTCCAAACATAACGATGGTCATTATGGCCAAACAGTTATATTATTGTTTCATCAGACCAGAGGACATTTTTCCAAAAAGTACGATCTTTGTCCCCTTGTGCAGTTGCAAACCGTAGTCTGGCTTTTTTATGGCGGTTTTGGAGCAGTGGCTTCTTCCTTGCTGAGCGGCCTTTCAGGTTATGTCGATATAGGACTCGTTTTACTGTGGATATAGATACTTTTGTACCTGTTTCCTCCAGCATCTTCACAAGGTCCTTTGCTGTTGTTCTGGGATTGATTTGCACTTTTCGCACCAAAGTACGTTCATCTCTAGGAGACAGAACGTGTCTCCTTCCTGAGCGGTTGTCACGGTTTCGGCCGAGGCTGCCTCTCTCCCTTGTTCGGGCAGGCTTCGGCGTTCGTCGTCTCCGGAATTCTAGCTGCCACCGCTATATGTTTCATGTTCGTTTGCTTTTGTCTGTTTGTTTCCACACCTGTTTCTGTTTTGACGTAATTAGTGTCCTATAAGTTTCTCGTTGTGTTTGTCTAGTGTTGTGTGTGATTGTTTCCGTCAGTGTTGTGTTTTGCTCGGTTGAGCGTGTTTCTCCACTGTGCTGGAGCTTATTTGCACCTGTGTGTGCACCGTTACATTTTGTCGCACCTGTTAGTGCGCATTTACCTTTCGCCTTCGTGCGTGTTTTTGCTGTCGGGCTTAGTTGTCCTGTTGCCTGTGTTGGGCCAGTATTACAGCCTTTGGAACATTCAGTCTGCGTCCTGCGTTTGATTCCTACACTACACCTACAACACGCCCTGACAGAATCACACACCTACCAATGGAATCAGCAGGAGCCGAAGCAGCCCAGACGAGACTGGAAGCCCAGGTTCGGGACCAGCAAGAGCAGCTCCTGCAGATGGGGACCGCCCTGCAGGAGGTGATTACCACACTCCGAGGCTGGGGTTCGCCTCCACCGCCGCCCGCCCTGCCAGCACCATCGGCCAGCCCGCCCATTCCAGCGCCGGAACCTCGAGGAGTCCGACTATCTCTCCCGAGGGCCTACGACGGGACCGCGGCTGGGTGTCAGGGATTCCTGCTCCAGGTAGAGCTATACCTGGCCACAGTGCACCCGGCACCTTCAGGGCATGAGAGCGTGTCCGCCCTGATCTCCTGCCTGGCCGGAAAAGCGTTGGAGTGGGCCAACGCGGAGTGGAGGAAGATCGACGCCACGACGATTACGTACACCGAGTTCTCCCGCCGCTTCAGGGCGGTGTTTGACCATCCCCCGGAGGGGAAAGCGGCGGGGGAGCGTCTGGTCTTCCTCCGGCAGGGGAGGAGAAGTGCCCAGGAATTCGCGCTCGAATTCCGTACTCTAGCGGCAGATGCAGGGTGGAATGATCGGGCCCTCATCGATCTATACCGATGTAGCCTACGAGAGGACGTCCGTCGGGAGCTGGCTTGTAGGGACACCAGCCTCACTTTCGACCAGCTGGTTGATATGTCCATCAGGCTGGATACCCTGCTGGCTACCCGCGGACGTCCTGCGGAGGGTCCGTCCATTCCACCCTCCAGCGCCTCCGAGCCGTGTCCTATGGAGCTCGGGGGCGCTGGCGCTAGAGAGAGGAGGAGTCGGCAGGCTAGGGGGTCCATCCACTGCACCAACTGTGGTCGGGGAGGACACACCGCGGCTAGGTGCTGGGGATGGCCTCCTAGGGGAGATGACGACAGGTCCCGCACTGGGGATTCCCTCCAGGTGAGTAGGCGCCCCACTCACCCAGAGCTCACTGTTGCCCATTTTTGTATGCCTGTACGTTTTCCACAGGTAGCACCTCATTCCCAGCATAAGGCGCTGGTAGATTCAGGCGTGGCTGGGAATTTTATTGATAAAAAGTTTTGTTTAGCGTTAGGGATTCCCCTCATTCCTGTTGATGTTCCTTTTCCCGTTCACGCCCTAGATAGTCGTCCGTTGGGTACGGGCTTAATCAGGGAGGTCACGGCGCCACTTAGGATGTGTGCGCAGGGGGATCATCAGGAGATGATTCAGCTGTTCCTGATTGACTCTCCTGCGTATCCGGTGGTGCTGGGCATGCCCTGGTTGAGTACCCATAACCCAGCGATTTCGTGGCAGGAGAGGGCTCTGATGGAGTGGTCTGCTCAGTGTGTGGGTAGATGTTTGGGCGTTTCCGTAGGGGCTACCTCGGTGGAGAGTCCAAACCAGGTGCCCGCATTGCACGTTCCACCTGAGTATGGGGATTTGGCTATTGCGTTTAGTAAGGCGAGGGCGACGCGGTTGCCACCCCATAGGCAGGGGGATTGTGCGATAAACCTCCAGGCAGGAGCTGCGCTCCCACGGAGCCATGTGTATCCTCTGTCTCAGGAGGAGAAGAAAGCTATGGAGATTTACATAGACGAATCGCTGAGACAAGGATACATACGGCCGTCCACTTCCCCCGCGTCCTCGAGTTTCTTTTTTGTGAAGAAAAAGGATGGTGGTTTGCGTCCGTGCATCGATTACCGTGGTCTCAATCAGATTACGGTGAAGTATAGTTATCCACTCCCGCTGATTGCGACCATGACTGAGTCGTTGCATGGGGCGCGTTTCTTCACGAAATTAGATCTCAGGAGCGCGTACAACTTGGTGCGCATCAGGGAGGGTGATGAATGGAAAACAGCCTTTAGTACCACCTCGGGCCATTACGAGTATCTGGTCATGCCATACGGGTTGATGAACGCTCCATCAGTTTTCCAATCATTTGTGGATGAGATCTTCAGGGACATGCAGGGGCAGGGGGTGGTGGTGTACATTGATGACATTCTCGTGTACTCACCTACCCGTGTCGAGCATGTGGCCCTGGTGCGCAGGGTGTTGCGGAGGCTGGTGGAGCACGACCTGTATGTGAAGGCAGAGAAGTGTCTGTTTTTCCAGGAGTCGGTCTCCTTTTTGGGTTATCAGTTGTCTGCGTCAGGGGTGAAGATGGAGGTAGACCGGGTGTCGGCCGTGCGTAATTGGCAAACACCAACCACTGTGAAGGAGGTGCAGCAGTTTTTGGGGTTTGCAAATTACTACAGGAGGTTTATCCGGGGTTTTGGACAGGTGGCAGCTCCCATCACGTCTCTGTTGAAGGGGGGTCCGGTGCGTCTGCAGTGGTCGGCCGAGGCGGACAGGGCGTTTGGGAGGCTGAAGGACCTGTTTACCTCGGCCCCGGTGCAAGCGCATCCGGATCCCTCTTTGCCGTTCCAAGTAGAGGTGGACGCATCGGAGGCCGGTTTAGGAGCCGTGCTTTCACAACGGTCTGGCGCGCCACCTAAACTCCGCCCCTGTGCTTTTTATTCTAAGAAGCTCAGTCCGGCGGAGCGGAACTATGACGTAGGGGACAGGGAGCTGTTAGCCGTGGTACAGGCTCTAAAGGTGTGGAGGCACTGGCTTGAGGGGGCTCAACACCCTTTCCTCATTTTGACGGACCACCGTAACCTGGAGTACATCCGGGCGGCGAGGAGGCTGAACCCTCGCCAGGCAAGATGGAGTATGTTCTTGACCAGGTTTACTTTTAAGATCACGTACATCCCTGGGTCACAGAATGGCAAGGCAGATGCGCTGTCTCGGCGGTATGACGCGGAGGAGAGGTCCGTGGAGCCCACTCCCATACTGCCTGAGTCGTGTCTGGTGGCACCGGTAGTGTGGGAGGTCGATGCTGAACTCGAGCGGGCGTTACGCACCGACCCTAGTCCACCACAGTGCCCGGAGGGTCGGAAGTACGTTCCGCTCGAGGTTCGGGATCGATTGATCTATTGGGCTCACACGTCACCCTCCTCTGGACATCCGGGTATCGGCCGGACGGTGCACTGTCTTAGTGCCAAGTACTGGTGGCCCACGTTGGCAAGGGATGTGAGGGTTTATGTTTCCTCCTGCTCGGTGTGCGCCCAGTGTAAGGCGCCTAGACATCTACCTAGGGGTAAGTTGCTACCCCTGCCCGTTCCACAACGGCCATGGTCCCACCTCTCAGTGGACTTTATAACAGACCTTCCCCTCTCCCAAGGGAATACTACCATCCTGGTCGTTGTGGACCGGTTCTCTAAGGCCTGTCGTTTGCTCCCCATGCCGGGTCTTCCTACGGCCCTGCAAACTGCCGAGGCACTGTTTACCCATGTGTTCCGGCACTACGGGGTACCCGAGGACATTGTGGCTGATCGGGGTCCCCAATTCACCTCCAGAGTCTGGAGAGCGTTTATGGAGCGGTTGGGGGTCTCGGTGAGCCTCACCTCGGGTTACCACCCGGAGAGCAATGGGCAGGTGGAACGCGTAAACCAGGATGTGGGTAGGTTTCTCAGAACATACTGCCAGGACCGGCCGGAGGAGTGGTCAAGGTACGTTCCCTGGGCCGAGATGGCCCAGAATTCCCTACGCCATTCCTCCACTAACCTAACTCCATTTCAATGTGTGTTAGGTTACCAGCCGGTTCTGGCACCCTGGCAGCAGAGCCAGATCGAGGCTCCTGCGGTGGATGAGTGGGCGCGGCGCTCGGAGGAGACTTGGAACGCTGCACACGTCCACCTGCAGCGGGCCCTCCGACGTCAGAAGGCGAGCGCTGATCTCCACCGCAGTGAGGCACCGGTGTACGCACCTGGTGATCGAGTCTGGCTCTCTACCAGAAACCTGCCCCTCCGCCTGCCCTGTCGGAAACTGGGTCGGCGGTTTGTAGGGCCATTTAAAGTCCTGAGAAGGTTGAACGAGGTATGTTATAGATTACAGCTACCTGTGGAGTATAAGTGTATTAACCCCTCGTTCCATGTGTCCCTTCTCAGGCCGGTGGTAGCGGGCCCACTCCAAGAAGATGAGATCTTGGAGACTCCTCCGCCCCCGTTGGACATCGAGGGGGCACCGGCGTACTCCGTGAGATCCATCTTGGATTCGAGACGTCGGATGGGGGGTCTCCAGTATCTAGTGGAGTGGGAGGGGTACGGTCCGGAGGAGCGGTGCTGGGTGCCGAGGAGAGACGTGTTGGACCCGTCGCTCCTGACGGAGTTCCATCGGAGGCATCCGACGCGCCCTGCGCCGCGTCCTCCTGGTCGTCCCCGAGGCCTGAGTCGGCGCACGTCTGGAGCCGCGCGTCAAGGGGGGGGTACTGTCACGGTTTCGGCCGAGGCTGCCTCTCTCCCTTGTTCGGGCAGGCTTCGGCGTTCGTCGTCTCCGGAATTCTAGCTGCCACCGCTATATGTTTCATGTTCGTTTGCTTTTGTCTGTTTGTTTCCACACCTGTTTCTGTTTTGACGTAATTAGTGTCCTATAAGTTTCTCGTTGTGTTTGTCTAGTGTTGTGTGTGATTGTTTCCGTCAGTGTTGTGTTTTGCTCGGTTGAGCGTGTTTCTCCACTGTGCTGGAGCTTATTTGCACCTGTGTGTGCACCGTTACATTTTGTCGCACCTGTTAGTGCGCATTTACCTTTCGCCTTCGTGCGTGTTTTTGCTGTCGGGCTTAGTTGTCCTGTTGCCTGTGTTGGGCCAGTATTACAGCCTTTGGAACATTCAGTCTGCGTCCTGCGTTTGATTCCTACACTACACCTACAACACGCCCTGACAGCGGTATGATGGCTGCGTGGTCCCATGGTGTTTATACTTGCGTACTATTGTTTGTACAGATGGAAATTGATCCCAAGGATGAACCAGACTTGTGGAGGTCTACAATAATTTTTTCTGAGGTCTTGGCTGATTTCTTTTGATTTTCCCATGATGTCAAGCAAAGAGGCACTGAGTTTGAAGGTAGGCCTTGAAATACATCCACAGGTACACCTCCAATTGACTCAAATGATGTCAATTAGCCTATCAGAAGCTTCTAAAGCCATGACATCATTTTCTGGAATTTTCCAAGCTGTTTAAAGGCACAGTCAACTTAGTGTATGTAAACGTCTGACCCACTGGAATTGTGATACAGTGAATTATAAGTGAAATAACCTGTCTGTAAACAATTGTTGGAAAAATTACTTGTGTCATGCACAAAGTAGATGTCCTAACTGACTTGCCAAAACTATAGTTTGTTAAAAAGAAATTTGTGGAGTGGTTGAAAAACGAGTTTTAATGACTCCAACCTAAGTGTATGTAAACTTCCAACTTCAACTGTATCTACCTGGCTGGGGGTCAGTGTAGTCCACAGTATAGCCATCCAGCTGTAGTAGCTCCTGTGGCTCAGACTTCTTCTCTCTGTAGCTGCACATGGCAAAGGTGTACTGGCTCACCTAAAACAGAGAGGACAGACATGTCATACACTTCATGTGCTGAGGAACATCACAGGATCAATGGTGACTTCTCAAGGTTGAGCTTCTTTAAAAAGTTATTATATTTGTGTGTGAAAATCAAATCAAATATATAATAATGAAATCAAATTGTATTTGCCACATGTGCCGAATACAACAGGTGTAGACATTACCGTGAAATGCTTACTTACAGCCCTTAACCAACAATGCATTTATTTGTTTATAAAAAAGTAGTTAGTTGAGGTAATATGTACATGTGGGTAGAGTTAAAGTGACTATGCATAAATAATTAACAGAGTAATAGCGGCGTAAAAAGATGGGGTGGGGATGGGGGGGCAGTGCAAGTAGTCCGGGTAGCCATGATTAGCTGTTCAGGAGTCTTATGGCTTGGGGGTAGAAGCTGTTGAGAAGCCTTTTGGTCCTAGACTTGGTGCTCCGGTACTGCTTGACGTGTCTATGACTAGGGTGCCTGGAGTCTTTGACAATTTTGAGGGCCTTCCTCTGACACCGCCTGGTATAGGTATCCCTTCAGACACATATGTTACTTTTGGTGTTGGTGGTGTAATACTTTGAATGAACATTCATTTGACCAGACCAAAGACATGATATTTCAGAGGCTGATGATATACAGTGGGGAAAAAAAGTATTTAGTCAGCCACCAATTGTGCAAGTTCTCCCACTTAAAAAGATGAGAGAGGCCTGTAATTTTCATCATAGGTACACGTCAACTATGACAGACAAAATGAGAAAAAAAAATCCAGAAAATCACATTGTAGGATTTTTCATGAATTTATTTGCAAATTATGGTGGAAAATAAGTATTTGGTCAGTAACAAAAGTTTCTCAATACTTTGATATATACCCTTTGTTGACAATGACACAGGTCAAACGTTTTCTGTAAGTCTTCACAAGGTTTTCACACACTGTTGCTGGTACTTTGGCCCATTCCTCCATGCAGATCTCCTATAGAGCAGTGATGTTTTGGGGCTGTCGCTGGGCTTTCAACTCCCTCCAAAGATTTTCTATGGGGTTGAGATCTGGAGACTGGCTAGGCCACTCCAGGACCTTGAAATGCTTCTTACGAAGCCACTCCTTCGTTGCCCGTGCGGTGTGTTTGGGATCATTGTCATGCTGAAAGACCCAGCCACGTTTCATCTTCAATGCCCTTGCTGATGGAAGGAGGTTTTCACTCAAAATCTCATGATACATGGCCCCATTCATTCTTTCCTTTACACGGATCAGTCGTCCTGGTCCCTTTGCAGAAAAACAGCCCCAAAGCATGATGTTTCCACCCCCATGCTTCACAGTAGGTATGGTGTTCTTTGGATGCAACTCAGCATTCTTTGTCCTCCAAACACGACGAGTTGAGTTTTTACCAAAAAGTTCTATTTTGGTTTCATCTGACCATATGACATTCTCCCAATCCTCTTCTGGATCATCCAAATGCACTCTAGCAAACTTCAGACGGGCCTGGACATGTACTGGCTTAAGCAGGGGGACACGTCTGGCACTGCAGGATTTGAGTCCCTGGCGGCGTAGTGTGTTACTGATGGTAGGCTTTGTTACTTTGGTCCCAGCTCTCTGCAGGTCATTCACTAGGTCCCCCCGTGTGGTTCTGGGATTTTTGCTCACCGTTCTTGTGATCATTTTGACCCCACGGTGTGAGATCTTGCGTGGAGCCCCAGATCGAGGGAGATTATCAGTGGTCTTGTATGTCTTCCATTTCCTAATAATTGCTCCCACAGTTGATTTCTTCAAACCAAGCTGCTTACCTATTGCAGATTCAGTCTTCCCAGCCTGGTGCAGGTCTACAATTTTGTTTCTGGTGTCCTTTGACAGCTCTTTGGTCTTGGCCATAGTGGAGTTTGGAGTGTGACTGTTTGAGGTTGTGGACAGGTGTCTTTTATACTGATAACAAGTTCAAACAGGTGCCATTAATACAGGTAAAGAGTGGAGGACAGAGGAGCCTCTTAAAGAAGAAGTTACAGGTCTGTGAGAGCCAGAAATCTTGCTTGTTTGTAGGTGACCAAATACTTATTTTCCACCATAATTTGCAAATAAATTCATTAAAAGTCCTACAATGTGATATTCTGGATTTTTTTTCCTAAATTTGTCTGTCATAGTTGACGTGTACCTATGATGAAAATTACAGGCCTCTCTCATCTTTTTAAGTGGGAGAACTTGCACAATTGGTGGCTGACTAAATACTTTTTTTCCCCACTGTACCTACCTGCACCAGGACGAAGAAACGCTTCTTCCACCGCTTCCAGACGTTTTTCCCAAAAGCCCACAAATACCTTCCAGAAAACAATGTTAAAGTTTATTACATGGCAATGGTATAAGAATTGGCTAATGTTGTTTCCTGTGCTGTAACAACAGCAACAGAATCGGCAGGTTTAGCCCACACTAAATTTATAGAAAAGAGTGTATCCCCTCCTACATGGAAAAGAGAGGCTGATCTAATCACTGTTCATAATATCCCTTACAGAAAAAACACATGATTTCACATTAAATTTGACGTGAAATAATCTGAAAACATGTTTTTGGAACATGTGTAGTTTCATGTTATCACATGTTGATTTACATGTTGTCACATGTTATCACATTAACTTCACATAAGATCACATGTGAAATGTATGTTTTCTTTCCGTAAGAGATGATAATGATGTTTTATGCAGACTGGATGACCCTAAGTTGACGTAGTGAGAGTGAGTCACTTTGACCTGTAAGCTAGAGGCTTTGTTGCTCCCCAAAGGTGAAACAGACAAGGACAAAAGGGCCCTCCAAAGGCAGGCAGAATGGTCATAAGACATGTCTAGTGATGTGCTGCAACTATAATGTTAATAGTGTATCTACAGAAACACAAAATATTCATATAGATTGTTTCAATGAATTCCAACACCTGATGGTAATGGGAATGTTATGTCAATGTCATACAATATTTATGATTATGGTCCTCCATCATTTGCAGAGCGTTCGTTACATGAGAAACTTTCTGAGTTGTACAGATCAAAGTACCCACTAGTAACCACCAGAGGGGCTAGAACAGTACAATACACAGCATTTTTCCACTACAGCTATGTGACTAGAAATGAGGCCAAGAAGGAACCAATGAGAAGGCTGGTGGAGTTCTAGAAGAAACAGATAAAAAAATAAAAAATAAAGCCCAACATAAAACCCTCTCTGGAGATCCTCCTCCTGCTCCTCTGGCATCATGAGAATGTTATAGTAGCAGACTTCTTTAAGTAAACCTTTATTTAGCAAGGTAGGCCCATTGAGGTCAGACGACTTATTCTGCAACGGATACATTTATGACAGTTTCCCTTGCTTACCCAGAATGCTTCCTGTTCTGTGGCTTGTCCATGCTTACCCAGAATGATTCATGTCTGCTGCTTGTCCATGCTTTGCTAGAATGCTTCATGCTCTGCAGCTTGTCCACGCTTACCCAGAATGCTTCATGTTCTGCGGTTTGTCCATGCGGATGGCCAGTTTGATCTGAAGGTTCTGGTCGGGGCAGGCCTTGGTGATGGCCATCTTATGGAGCTCTGATGCTTTGGGGCTGTTAGGGGTCGGGTGGAGGACCACCTGGAGGAGAAAATTATCAAATAAATTAATATTGAAAGAGAGATTTAGAGATGAAGAAAATATGACAATATTTGTTTTTATCCTTTATTATTTAACCAGATGAGTCCCATTGAGATATAAATATCATCTTCAAAGGAGCCCTGGCCAAGAGGAAGCAACACTGTATTGGATACTACAGTTGAAATTGAACATACTGTACAAGGTGTATTGGAGAGATCTCTGGTCTGTATCCATTCATCCATCCAGTCAGTCAGTATTCAGCACCATGAGTCAGCATTCTCAACAATTCTGAACACTCAATTAATTTTCACGAGCTTCCATTAAATCCTAATCGTGTTCTGGCAGCCTGGTCCCCAGTGTGCCTGTGCTTCATGTCACGTTTGAGCCGGTGGCTCAACCTGTCTGTGTAGCTGTGTAGCCGTATCAAAGGAGAGAGAAGCCCAGCAGCCTCCACTCTCCTCTACTCCGCGCCGCTCTGCTCCACACTGCCTCCCTGAAGAGGGGGCCTAATCTATCTTTGCTGAGTTAAAGAGCTTTGAGAAAGCGTTGCGGCCTGGCTGGATGACTGTCTGGTTGGCTGGCTGATTTACTGACTGCCTGACTGATTAACTGACTGACTGGTTAACTGACTGACTGGCTCACTTTTTGACTGTCTGATTGGCTGCCTCTCTGCCACTGCAGCAGGAGACCAAAGAGCCCCTGTCACAGCTAAGGTCACTACCACAAGGTGACGTCTTACAGCTTCTCCCCTCCGTTCCCCTCCACTTCCCTCCTATTATCTCCTCTCCTCTCCTCTCCTCTCCTCTCCTCTCCTCTCCTCTCCTCTCCTCTCCTCTCCTCTCCTCTCCTCTCCTCTCCTCTCCTCTCCTCTCCTCTCCTCTCCTCTCCTCTCCTCTCCTCTCCTCTCCCCACCCTTCCCCTCTCACTGCCTCTCCTCTCCCCACCCTTCCCCTCCTCTCCCCTCCTCTCCTCTCCCCACCCTTCCCCTCTCCCCTCCTCTCCCCTCCTCTCCTCTCCACTCCCCTTCCCACCCTTCCCCTCCCCTTCCCTCCTCTCCTCACCTCTCCTTTCCTTTCCACAGCCTCAGCCTCAGTCTACCACAGCCACAAATCAGCCCTAGCCAGCCCCTCTGATAACCAGCAGTGAGCCCAGCCCAGCCCGGGGCCGTCCGTCACACGGGTCACAGGACGATCGATGGCTCTCGCTCTCTGCACCAGAGGACAGGACAGCAGCAGAGAGGAGCAAAGCAGAAGATTAAGACATTTCTGCATGACTTTCCTGTCATAGATGATGCAAATTGCATCATTAATATTAATAAAATAGGACAGTTGTGGACAGTATGTGGCCCGGGGATATCATTGAGGAACTGTAATGGGGTCACAGCTCAGAGGGTAAAACTGGTTGAAATGCAGTTCTGGTAGTGGGGGGTTAAAACCATCCCTGACTCAGCCCACCTACAGTACTGTACTGAATAAGCATCAGGCAGTGTAGATGAGACTGGATCAGTCCTGCTTTCCCAGAGGGAGGGTTTGAATGATGCTACGGCAGAGCTCCTTAATATCACCACCTTCATTTTAAGTCTGTCTAAACCAGGACAGAGAGGCCCAGTCAGTCAGATGAGAATTATAAAAAGAACGAAGACTCATCATCATCAGGGATTTAAAACAAGGACAGTGCAGACCCGGGGACCAGCAGTGGATGTAGCTTACTGTCTACACATCACATTTGTATTTGTTCCTTTATTTAACTAGGCAAGTCAGTTAAGAACAAATTCTTATTTACAATGACGGCCTACACCGGCCAAACCCGGACGACGCTGGGCTAATTGTGCGCTGCCCTATGGGACTCCCAATCATGGCCGGTTGTGATACAGCCTGGAATCGAACCAGGGGGTCTGTAGTGACGCCTCAAGCACTGAGATGCAGTGCCTTAGACCACTGCGCCACTCGGCCGCAGGGCTAGACAGATTACCAGGACGTGTACTCAGAGCATGCGCAAACCAACTGGCAAGTGTCTTCACTGACATTTTCAACCTCTCCCTGACCGAGTACTCCCTGTTCACCCACGACTGCGTGGCCAAGCACGACTCCAACACCATCATTAAGTTTGCTGACGACACAACAGTGGTAGGCCTGATCACCGTCAACGATGAGACAGCCTATAGGGAGGAGGTCAGAGACCTGGCAGTGTGGTGCCAGGACAACAACCTCTCCCTCAACGTGAGCAAGACAACGGAGCTGATCGTGGACTACAGGAAAAGGAGGCCCGAACACGCCCCCATTCACATCGACGGGGCTGTAGTGGAGCGGGTCGAGAGTTTCAACTTCCTTTGTGTCCACATCACCAACATACTATCATGGTCCAAACACACCAAGACAGTCATGAAGAGGGCACGACAACATATTTTCCCCCTCAAGATTTGGCATGAGTCCCCAGATCCTCAAAAAGTTCTGCTCAGCATCCGACCATAAGGCGCTACAGAGGGTAGTGCGTACGGCCCAGTACATCACTGGGGCCAAACTTCCTGTCATCCAGGACCTACAGTTGAAGTCGGAAGTTTACATACACCTTAGCCAAATACATTTAAACTCAGTTTTTCACAATTCCTGACATTTAATCCTAGTACAAATCCCAGTTTTAGGTCAGTTAGGATCACCACTTTATTTTAAGAATGTGAAATGTCAGAATAATAGTAGAGAGAATGATTTATTTCCAGCTTTTATTTATTTAATCACATTCCCAGTGGGTCAGAAGTTTACATACACTCAATTAGTATTTGGTAGCATTGCCTTTAAATTGTTTAACTTGGGTCAATCGTTTCGGGTAGCCATCCACAAGCCTCCCACAATAAGTTGGGTGAATTTTGGCCCATTCCTCCTGACAGAGCTGGTGTAACTGAGTCAGGTTTGTAAGCCTCCTTGCTCGCACATGCTTGTTCAGTTCTGCCCACAAATTTTCTATAGGATTGAGGTCAGGGCTTTGTGATGGCCACTCCAATACCTTGACTTTGTTGTCCTTAAGCCATTTTGCCACAACTTTGGAAGTATGCTTGGGGTCATTGTCCATTTGGAAGACCCATTTGCGACCAAGCATGAACTTCCTGACTGATGTCGTGAGATGTTGCTTCAATATATCCACATAATTTTCCTTCCTCGTGATGCCATCTATTTTGTGAAGTGCACCAGTCCCTCCTGCAGCAAAGCACCCCCACAGCATGATGCTGCCACCCCTGTGCTTCACGGTTGGGATGGTGTTTTTTGGCTTGCAAGCAACCCCCTTTTTCCTCCAAACATAACGATGGTCATTATGGCCAAACAGTTCTATTTTTGTTTCAACAGACCAGAGGACATTTCTCTAAAAAGTACGATCTTTGTCCCCATGTGCAGTTGCAAACCGTAGTCTGGCTTTTTTATGGCGGTTTTGGAGCAGTGGCTTCTTCATTGCTGAGCGGCCATTCAGGTTATGTCGATATAAGACTTGTTTTACTGTGGATATAGATACTTTTGTACCTGTTTCCTCCAGCATCTTCACAAGGTCCTTTGCTGTTGTTCTGGGATTTATTTGCACTTTTCGCACCAAAGTACGTTCATCTCTAGGAGACAGAACGCGTCTCCTTCCTGAGCGGTATGACGGCTGCGTGGTCCCATGGTATTTATACTTGCGTACTATTGTTTGTACAGATGAACGTGGTACCTTCATGCGTTTGGAAATTGCTCCCAAGGATGAACCAGACTTGTGGAGGTCTACAATTCTTTTTCTGAGGTCTTGGCTGATTTCTTTTGATTTTCCCATGATGTCAAGCAAAGAGGCACTGAGTTTGAAGGTAGGCCTTGAAATACATCCACAGGTACACCTCCAATTAACTCAAATTATGTCAATTAGCCTATCAGAAGCTTCTAAAGCCATGACATCATTTTCTGGAATTTTCCAAGCTGTTTAAACCCCTACAACTCATCCAGAATGCCTCAGCCCGTCTGGTGTTCAACCTTCCCAAGTTCTCTCACGTCACCCCGCTCCTCCGCACACTCCACTGGCTTCCAGTTGAAGCTCGCATCTGCTACAAGACCATGGTGCTTGCCTGCGGAGCTGTGAGGGGAACGGCACCTCCGTACCTTCAGGCTCTGATCAGTCCCTACACCCAAACGAGGGCATTGCGTTCATCCACCTCTGGCCTGCTGGCTCCCC